>NC_084497.1:4779987-5109153 GCF_030035675.1 Rhineura floridana | reverse complement strand
CCTAGCGTGAATATTGGAAACAGAAAGAAAGGGTCTGGATTCCAGGCACTCTTGAATGCTAGCTGTGCTAGGGTTTTGTTTTGTTTGTTTGTCTTGAGGGGGTGGGGAATTAAACACTATTCTGTGCAGATCTACTGTAACGGGATTCGAGGGGCAGGGGTTGAGCTGGATGTCCTCAAGGTTCATTCCGACTCCAGGATTCTGCAGGCTGGGGCTCTGGAGTCACAGAAGGGGTTCTTTTAAAGCCAAGTGGGCAAGCCTGCCCAGCAGGGTCCAGCTTTGTTATGTAAAACACTGCTAGCCAAGCACAAATAAATGGGTTGCCATAGGAACAAATGGCTGGGAAAGGCAGCCTTTTGTTGGGGGCGTGGGGGTTCCCTTTCCCTCCCCCACCCTATAGCAAAATGTGGTCAGGAAGGAATCTATGCAAATCTGCTTTCTTTAGCCTGGCACTCACCAGATGTTTTGGACTCTGGATTTTCATCATCCCTGACCATTGGGCATGCTGGCTGGAGCGGATGGCCACATTTGGAGGGCCACAGCTGTTCCCCAATCCCTGACTTAGCCACTGTGACTAACAGCCATGGACAGGCTTATTCTCCTCCAATTAATTTGCCTCACCCAAGGACTTAAAAAGAGCCTCTGCGAGCCCAGACCAAGGCAGGCTGCCGCGGAAGTCTCACTTAGCTGTCATTCTCAGAAGCGCCTAGAAGATGGGTCCGTGTAGCACCTTCCCGATTCCTCTTAGAATCCCAGAAGTGGCAGAATATAAAGCCAGCGCCTCTCCCTCCTTCCAGCAGCTGGCATTCTGGGGTAGACTGCTTCTGAAAACGGAGGTTCTGCTTAGCCATGACGACTAACAGCAGGGGATAGGTCCTGTGTGGACCCGTCTGGAGGGCACCAGGTTGGCGAAGGCTGGCATATGAAACGGTGCCAACTTCCTTTCGAAACACAAGAGACAAAAACGGCACAGAGGGAAATCTCGTATGCTTCCACTGCGGTACACGTGCCTCAGATTGTGTTGTGCAGGTTCATCCAGGCCCTTGCGTCGGAGCTTAACCTCGGTGCCTCACCCCAAGATCTGCAATACAGGGACGAATACGACTGGCCTAAAGCTGTTGTTGCCAGGAAAACTGTGAATTGTCAAGCGCTCTGGATAACTGAAAGGGTTTATATGAGTATTCCAGTGACTGCTGTCATCAGAACAGTTTTCTGCTTATTTAATTTCCCCTTCCCTTTGAAAAACAGGGTGGTCAAGTGTCCGACTTAAGAGAGGACAGTCTTCGCTTTGAAGTGCTCCCCTGCCCGGTTTAAACACAAAGAGTCTTAAGACAAGAGAGCAGGAGATGTCCTGATCTGAGCAGGTGCACAACCACTAAGGTGAGTTAGGCTATGTACACACCATACATTTAAAGCACATTTTCTTTGCCCCAGAGAATCCTGGGAACTGTAGCCTACCCCTTGCAGAACTCCAGTTCCCAGCACCCTGAACAAACTACGGTTCCCAGGATTCTTTGGTGGGGGTGGTGGTAGTGTGGTTTAAGCGTGCTACAAATGGAGAGTGGACCTGCAGCTCTGGATTGTATGTCTAGCTAAATTAACAATCACGATTCCTAAACTTCCATCACAGGCTGTAAAGCAAGGACATCCACATTTTGTGCAAGCTGCTTCGGGGAGGAAGGGCAGGATATAAATTTAATCATCCTGTGTCCACTTTTTTGGTGATGCATCTTTTCCCTCTGTGAAACTGCCCCCCTAATCATCTCCCGCTCAGCCCACCTCTGCCACCACGTTGGTCTCTGGGATATTCCTCCCTGCACTTTCCGACAGTCTCCATAACAACGGAGCCCCCTTTTGTCCGTTTTGTAGCAGAAGGACGGTGACAATACGGTGTCATATACATCTCCCTAAAAACGCCCCGGCCCTAACAGAAAGCAGCGCGTTAGTCATTAACAGATTAAGGAGCTGCTGTAATTAGGCCCACGGCATCCCAGGGAGACCGTTATCATCCCAATCTAGCTTGTTGCATTAAAGGAAGGGATGGGGGAATCTTTTTTTTCCCCTCAGCCTGAGGGCCACATTCCCTTCCGGAGGGCCGCATGCCAGTGGAGGGCGGGGCCAGAAGCAAAGTGGGTGGGGCAACAAACATGAATTTTACTTTTGTACAGAATAAATGATCCTCCATGGCGCAGAGTGGTAAGCGGCGGTAACGCAGGCGAAAGCTCTGCTCACGGCCGGAGTTCGATTCCAAGGAAAGGAGGAAGTCGAATCTCCGGTAAAAGGAGTCGAGGTCCACTCAGCCTTCCATCCATCCATGGTCGGTGAAATGAGTACCCGGCATACGCTGGGGGGTAAAGAAAGGCCAGGGAAGGAACTGGCAATCCCACCCCATATATACAGTCTGCCTAGTAAAACGTCGCAAGACGTCACCCTAAGAGTCGGAAACGACTCGCACTATAAGTGCGGGGACACCTTTACCTTTACAGAAGGCTACTTTCTACACACACCCCTCTCTCTATCCTCCATCTAGCCAAACAAGAGTTCAAGGACACCTTTCAGCCAGGCAAAATCACTCAAGGAGTCTGCAAAGCAGGGCCAGTGAGGGGCGTGGCCTGGGGAGCGGGGGCGTGGCCTGGGGAGAGTCCGCAAAGCCAGATAAACAGGCCTGGAGGAATCAATTTGGTTCCCCACCCTGGCTTACCCTCTTCCTCTCATTTTTGAAAAGCCACAAATCTCTCCCCCCCCCGCCGCCGCCACCCCCAAATAAATGAGCTGAGAAGATCTTTTTTGCTTTCTTTTTAATTCATCAGTATTGGTGCCCACACGAGACTAATCGTGGAATCCTAGACAGGTCGACTCAGACGCAAGCCCCCCATCTTACTTCCAGGTAAGTGTGTGCAGGATCACAGCCTAATACATGCAACTGAGAGTTGAGGTTAAGGCTCTCTCTTCCCCCCTCCCCTTTGCCCCCCTTCTACACAAAGCATCTTCTTCTGTCCGTTTAAATTAAAGAGCACCGGGTTCGGGTCCCTTTCTGTATGCAAAAGAGGCTTTCGCCGCTTTCCCCAGAGGAGAATGAAGGCGGTCAAAGAGTTTGGCTGACTCCTCTTGGGCTGGCCGTCCTGAGCGCACTTTAGTTGTTTGGCCTTTGCCAAGGGCAGAATCTCCTGGAGTTGAGGTTTGGCCTACACAGCAGGGGGAGCCACTTTTGTACCTTTCCAGCTGTTGTAGGAGTCCAACTTCCATCAGCCCTGCCCCCCCACAGCCAGCATAGCCAATAGTCAGAGATGAAGGGTGTTAAGAGCATCACAGAAGAGCCCTGCAACTGGATCTGGCCAGTGGCCCATCTAGTCCAGCATCCTGTCCTTACAGTGGCTAACCAGATGCCGTAATGGGAAGCCCTCAAGCAGGACCTGAACACATCAGCAACTCTTCCCACTTGTGATTCCCAGCAAATTGTATCCAGAAGCATCCTGCCTCCGACAGTGGAGGGGGATTGTCGCCATTGTGGCTAGTAGCCATCAGTAGCCTTATCCTCCATGAGTTCTAGTCCAATAACATTTGGAGGGCACTGGGTTGGCTACCGTTGACCTCTGCGGTTCTTGATTTTGCATTGATGGTTCCAGGGGGGAGAAAAGTGGAGCAGGGGGACACAGTGCAATGGAGCCTTGGCACAAAGACGTCACACAACCATTGACTCCCCCCTTAACTAGTCCCGGGTGACTGAACGGTTCTGAATTCTCCCTCGTCCCCCAAGTCAGCGGAGAAAGGGGATAGTCTTGCATGTTGTGAAGTCAGAATAGCCTCTTGCATCAGGACATCGTCACTTGCCGATAACGATCAGAAACGGGGAACTGTCCATTTTCAAAACGAAGGGTCACTTTGAAAGCTGAACAACAGAATGTGGCAGAGGTTGTGTGGGTGGGGAATACAACCTTTTAAAAAACCAACAACAACCTTGGCTTCAAAATCTGAGAAGGAGGGGTCACTGCCGGCAATTTCCTGTCGGGAAATATAATGTCAAATTCACTGCAGGAGTTGCCAAGATAAACTTTACCTAATGTCCGTTTTTCCGTGTGGGGGAAAAAAAGAAGCTCTCCCCCACTCACCATAGGATGGGCCAGAGGGTGGTCAAAGCAAATTCTTCCAAAGAACAGCTTGCTGCTGCAGCAGCAGCAACAGCAAAATTATTGAAGGGCGACATTGTGCTCCTGAAGATGTTGTGGCTTAGCATGTCTTGTTTGCATCTCCTGCTGGGTCAAATCTTCCAAAATGTCATTTTTCCCCCGAAGAGAGAAAGAATTAGGTGGAAATGAAATGAATCATTTCCCAATATTCATTTATGTCTCTTTCATAAGAAGCAATTCCACCAGTCCTGTGTTAATAAGGAAGGCTCCAGATTCCTCCTTGAGGTGTTGAGAAGAGTGTGGGATGATGATTATGAAAATGACTTCTTTAAAAAAAAAATAATGGATGCAAAGCTTTTGTTTCCATACAAAGGTGCAACAGCTTGAAGACATCCCAGGATCTAGAGAGAACAGCCTCCAGGGATTCATCAGACCTGCATTTTCTGAATCTGTTTGTCGTTGACTGTCGCTTCCACCATGGGGCTTGGGGTGTAGTTGAAAGGAGTCACCCGAGCTGCCCGGCTCGGGGAGTTGTGTCTGCTTGGGGGGAAGTTCCCAAGAGAGCTGATTGGCCCTTCGTGGGTAAAGGAGATGGGCACCATTTGGGCCTTCCCTGGAGCTGAGGAGTCTCCCTCGCAGCCTTCCGGTGAGAACTTCAGCACCGGCTGCTTCTCTAGCGTCGGAGAGGTACTAGAGTTGGTCTTGGCCATGGAGAAGTCTTCCGTTTGAACGACGGCATCGCTGGTCTTCCTTTGGAGGTCTCCCTGGGCCTGATGGATCTCTTCTTCCTCCAAGGTGCTCACCAGCGGCAGAGCAGTAGAAGGAAGGGTCATCTTCAGAATATGGGGGATATCTTCATCACAGATCCTCTTCCAAGTCCCCCTCACCATCGCTTGCTGCTGATCTTCAGACCGTTTATCCAGAGTCCCCAGAGGGGGAACCACGGGTAGCTTTGGAGCCTCCTTGCTTTTCTTTTTTCCGCCTAATGACTCAGGGCAGCAGGGAGGGGAAGTGGCTGGGCTGGCCGCCCTCTTGATTACATTGATCTGAGGCGATGAAGAGTAACGCTTGAAAGGCTCTGGGGTCACGTTGCTCGTTTTGACGGGAAGCCTGGAAGGGCTTTCTGAACTGGTTCGCCTTGGAAGCCTCGTGCCCACAGAGACTCTGTGGCTTGGTAGAGGCATCTGGGAGATGATGGGCCGCTGGTTTGGCCTGGCCGGCTTGTCCACCTTGAGTTCGTCACACCGGGAAGAGCAGAGGAAGACCGGCGGCAGGCCAAGCCTGCCTCTCCGAGGTGAGGCACCTTGAGAGAGTGACGAGAGGAGCTCTGGAGAACGCTCCACACGGTGTCTCGTGAGGAGGCTGGATGACTCCTTGATGAACGTCAGCTGCCTCAGGAAGCCAGAGCGGTCTGACTCGCTGCCGATGGATCTCGTCGAGGACACACGCACCAAGTTGAGGCGGCTGGTCTGAAGGACCCCCTTCCCATTGGCTTTGGGCCTTGGGTCGCTGCCCCCACTGCCCCCTCTTCCCACCTGCTCCTCCAACACAGGCATGGAGCTCCTCGCCGGCAGAGTCTTCTTCACAGGCTTCTGCATGAAAGGGATCCGGACAGGTGATTTCTGGGTCTTGTGCTGCTTGGACACAGGTGATTTCTGGACCAATTTGGGGTTGGGGCCAGGAGGTGTGGAGTTCCCACCTGCCTTCCCGCCTTTGCAAGGTGGCATCTGTCTGTTGAGTGGCTGTGATGGTGATGTCAGCTTCTTCTGGTTGGGCTGAGACGGTGTGGATGTCCGAGATGACCCAGAGGAAGGAGCTTTTGTAATCCGGGCGGGCGGGGTCGCGCTTCTCTTGGGCAAGGTGAGGTCAACCATTTCTGAGATCTTCCCTGGCCGATGGAGACTCCGAGATCTCTGTTGGTTCAGGTTGAGGTTCTTCGTGGGGGCTTCCTGCTTGGTTGTGGGTCCTGTTTTCCTTGGGGTGGATCTGGGGCTCTGCGTCTGCGAGTCCTTGGTCACACTGGGCATGTAGATCACGGTCCTGCCCCGGAAGACCACCGGCAAGTTACTCGACGGTTTCTGTTGGCCTAGGTTTTTCTCCACCCTGCTGTTCCGGCTGCTGGCACTTCCAACTTCCACCAGCTTTTTGCCATCTTGGAAAGCCTTTCGCTGTTCTTTCTTCCCTGTGTGACTACCAGGGACGTTCCTGCCTGTCGTCTTCTCCTTCCTGTCCACAGGCAGCTGCAAAGTGGAGCTTGAAGAGAAGCCAGACATAAAGGAGAGAATGGAGTCGGATTCTGAGGAAGGATCCCTGGCAAAGGAAGAGGCTGCTTGGTGCAGCCAAGTGACAATAGAGTTTGCACCCTCCTGGATGGCCTTCCACTCAATGCTGTCCAGGTCTGAACCTCTTTCGGAGGCTACTTCATCCAGCAGGGCCTCAGGCTTCCGCTCCTTGCTCTTGAGTGCCTTCCGCTCCTTCTCACCATGCCTCCTCTTGGTCGAGTGGCACCTCCTCTTGGGCACGGCCAAACCGATGCCCTTGGGCAGCAGGTTGTCATCCGAGTTGCAACTGAGGGAACTGGCGGAGCTGTCTCTCCATTTGGACAAGGCTGTTCTTGTCTCGGGCCGACGGCTCAACGTCAGCTGGCGGTTGGCCCGGCTGCCGGACAGTTGGGCCCTCCCTTCTGTGTTGTAAAGTTCCACGTCGCTCAAGGAACTCAGGGAGGAGCTGAGGGAATAACACGGCGGGGTCTCGTCTGCAATGAGGTTGCTGCGGCGTTTGGCTGCCATCTTTGTTTTAGCCTGCGGCTGCTGTCTAAAAGTAAACTCGGGCTCTTTCTTGGCCCAGCATTCCTTCCTTTGTCCTTTGACAGCAGCGACAGCGGCTCTCTTGGGCGAATTCTTCACCCCACGCTCCGCCAAGTCACCTGAATCGTTCTCGTAGAAGCAATAGACGGCCTCTTCCGTTGGGGTAGTGTGGCACAGTGACTGGAAGACCATGTCGCTATCGCTGTTCTCCCGAGGGCCCTCTTTCCTGGAACGGCTGCCCTTGGAGCTGGCCCTCAGGCTGTCTTGCCTCATGAGGGTCAGCTCCAGGTTCTTGAGAGGGACGTGTCCTCTCTTGGACTCGGCGGATTGGGCCCTGCCTGCGCGAAGTGGGCTGGTGTGGTTTGATCCGGTTTTGTGCTTGTAGGCAGAAACCATTCTGGTTGGGGTTGAGTGGCTGGAGGTTATTTTTCCAGCGCGCAAGCTGCCCTGCTCACCCTTCACCACCTCCATCTTGACCCCTGCTCCTCGTGGCCCAGCCATTTCTCTCTTTTTCCCAGAGCAACGCCGTGAGTCCATCTCCTCCTTCATGGGGTACTGGAGGGTCTCATCACTCAGGGAAGCTGCACTGGAGAAGTTGACCGGGGTGCCTTCTGCCGAGTCCGTGAAGGAATCCTCATCGCCAATGTAGTCCTTGTTGGGCCTAGTGGCAGGAGCCCGTCTGTGCTTAGAGATACCCAAGTGGGAATTGGCAGGGACCAGCATATAGACTGGAACATGCACTGGCTTCTTGGCCTGAGGGTTGAAAACCTGGCCCGGAAAGCCAGAGACAAGGGATGTCCGGACTTTCCGGAAGTGTGTCGGCATGGCCGAGTTGATGCACTCCTTCAGGATCTCGATGTCTTCATCGGATGTCAGTTCAAGCCTCTCCGGCTTCCTCTGGCCCTCCCTGGCCCTCTCCTCATCTCGCTTTTCGTGTGCCACAAAGTTCAAGCCATTCCTTTCAGGGAATGGTGGCATGAGCTTCAGCTCAACATCCTTCTGGACATAATGCTCATGAAGGGGCAGCGCACTCAGACTGGAGGCGCAGGAGAAGTTCTCGTTGGGTTTCTCCACAGTGAAGTAGACCATGGAGTCGAGGTCTTGGGACATCTGGAACCGCTCTTTGAAATCCGTGATCTCCATGAATTTCTTGACGTTATTCTCCCACTGTATGTTGAACTGGCTCGCCTCCTTATCAGGCTGACTGCTCAACTCAAAGAGAGGCGTTTTGCTGCGGCTGGGAGGCATGGTCTGTCCGGGACTATCTGGCAACTCGCTCGGACTGACGGTCCCACTGATCATCTCACTGCACGGCTCGCTCTGGATAGAGCTGGCAATGGACGGACTCTCGAAACTTCCCAGAGAACTAACTGAACTGCAGCGGCTCATTACCAGGGGGGTCTCCTGGATATAATTCTCCGAGGAACTGGACGGAGTCAAGTCTTCGTGCCGGGAGGGCGAAGCGCCCCGAAGGAATTTCTTCTCCTTCTTGGGGAAGGGGATAGCAATGGGCTGCGAGGTGGCAAGGAAGGGTTCAACTTCCCCTTTGGTCTTTCCTTCTTCTTCTTCCTTGCGGAGGTCTTCCATCTTAGCAACCTCTTCCACCTCGATGATCTCCAGTGAGGAGTCACTGTCCATCTCGCTGTGGCTCTGTCCATCTAGCACATTGTCAGCTGAGGAAAGGGAAGAAAGGGAACTGCAACGAGAAAAGCATATTGGGGTATCCTCTATGGAGTATTTGTGCAGCTGCTCTTGCCCCAGCGGTGCCATGGCAGGAGCCTGGACAGGCAGCTTCTCCGGAATCTTGTTAAGGTTTTCTGCTGACTTCAGGGACAAACTTGGGTAGAAAGTACTGGCTCCCAGCACCCCTACGCTCTCCGGTGTTGGATTACCATTCTCCACATTCTGCATGAGAGGGACATGCTGGTAAGACGGAGAGAGCTTAATGGTGTGGACCTTTGGATCTGGATCCAGCTTGTTGCTTACACCTTTCTTCTTGGGTTCAGATTCCTTCCTGGCAACATCAGTGTTGGGGAAAACAGTTGCTTTGGGAGGCTTCTCAAGGGGTTCCAGTTTCTCCGCTGGCTCGCTGGGTGCTTGACGCTTCTTCCCCGCCAGTTCCATCTTTTCTGGCCTATTGATCAAGATGTTCTTCAAGTCGAGGCGGCTGGGACGCTTCTGATACCGGTGCAACTCGTCCTTGAAATCCAAGAAGGTAGTCCCGGTACACGGTTTCATGTGTTCCTTTGTGCAGTACCCATCGCTGGTACTCCCGCTGTTGAGGCTATCATTGGACAAGCTGGTGTAGGCTGTCTTCAGCCTCAAGAGGGTGTGAGCCCGGCACAGGCCTTCCCGCTTGATGAAGCCGCCGGTGTCTGACAGCCGGCAAGGGGAGCAAGACTGAGCGCGGGCCTCATGGACCTCATCCGAGCCATACTGCCAGTCGAGGCAGTGGTCCTCCGAGCTAAGGCTGAAACTGTCGTCAGAGGAAGTGTGGAGGACAGATATATCTTCCACCAGCTTGTCAATCTTGGCGACGGTGGTGGTGATCTTGTTGGCCAACTTCTCAACTGCCTCGGAGACTTCATCATCCGGGGGTAGGAGTAGCGGAGGGGCTGTCTTGGCTTCTGCTGGGTTCCCGGTCTCGTCTTTTACTGGTTCCAGGCACCCCCTTTGGGCGGCGGCTCTTGGCACAGCCTGCCCTTGGAGGAAGGAAGAGTTGAGGAACATGGAGAGGACTGACGCATTCCCGGTCTCTGTGCCGTTGGAGACATTGGGCACCTCGTCGTCATCAAAACAACCGGAGTCGGAAGCATAGTCCTTAACCAGACTGTCCATGTGCCTCATCGGCTTCTTGGCATTTTGGTTCTTCAACGTCTGCTTCTCCATGCTGTCAAAGGCTTCAGCTAAGTGCTTGGCATCCAGCTCAGCTTCCAGCGCCTTCTGCTTCCTCATGTACAGCGAAGGCATGCACGACCCTGGCGAGATCACCATGGCGTCTTTGTACTTGAGGGGCCGGTTGGCCAGAAGGTTCCTCAGGGCAGCTGCGCTGCCCATGGCGATCATCTTGTGCTTGGAGTGGACAAGGTTCCGCAGCATGCTGACCGCCCCTAGATCCCACAGCAGCTCCTGGTCTTTGGGGCTGCGGGCAGAAAGGTTCCAGAGGGTGCCGCAAGCGTTGCTGACGATGGTCAAGCTGTGCGATTTGAGGTGCTGGAGGAGAGTCTGCAGGCAGTTGTGATCCCGCAGGACTTGTCTGAAAGACAGCAGGGTTGCAGTTTGGTGAAAAATAAAATCAACAAGATTTTTGGAGTGGGGTGGGGTGAGCAGGGGATGCAGGCATCGAACTGGAGCGGGCATGTCTAAGACAAGGATGAGCGAGTCTCAGGTTGGGAGGCTGAATGCAGCCTCCATCTGAATGCAGCCACCATCACTTGCCCACCAGCTGCTGGAGCTTTGAGGTATACTGCCTTGGGCTATGGAGGCTCTGTCCGTTTAGCTGTGATGGCCAGCAGCTGTATATAGGAACACAGGAAGCTGCCTTATACTGAGACAGACCATTGGTCCGTATAGCTCAGAAATGTCTACGCTGACTGGCAGCAGCTGCCCAAGATTTCAGGCAGGGAGTTTCTCTCAGCCTTACTTGGAGACGCTGTTGGGGATTCCGAGCTGCGGTGCTTTCAAAAGTCTCAGGTGCATCTAATTTTTGCAGGATTGTTCAAGGGTGGGGAACTTCAGGGCTGAGAGTCAAATGCGGCCCTGCAAGCCTCTTTCTCTGGCCCTTGGAACTCTCTCCAAGGCATGCCCCTCACTGGGCCTGCTCCGCATCTTCCTCGAGTGTTTTGGCCTGGCTGGAAACTAGGCTATCGCAACAAAAGTAAAATTCTTTCTCTGCCCAGTGGAGCCACCCACCACTGGCGTGCGCCCCCCAGAAGGGAATGTGGCCCTCAGGCTGGAAAAGTTCCCCCGTTCCTGGTCTAAGACTAAGGCCGTTGCTCCTAATGGGACAGTGGAATGGAGGGCGGGCGCTGCATTGGAGCCCCCATGTTCAGAGGCGGTCTACCTCTGAACACCAGTTGCTGGGGGCGAGGGGCAGACAAGAGCAAAGGGCTGTTGCCTTCATGCCCGGCTTAAGGGTCTCTCAGAGGAGTCTGGTGAATCGGGGGGCTGGATTGGACAGGCCTTTGGTCCAACGGAGCAAGGCTCTTTCTTCCATTCTTGCAAAAGTTGCCTTCTTGTTGGAAACCGGGCTGGGCCAAGGAAGAATGGATCGGGAAGGAATATGGTAGAAAGCAAGAGGCTACCGGTGGGCCCAGGGTGCTTCGCGGAGATGCAGAATACCCACAGCATTTGTGAAATCCTCACCCAAACCAGCAATGCCTGAACAGCGCAGAAAGGAGATCGCTTATCTTGCAGAGGCTGGAGGAGGAGACGCAGAGGAGCCTAGGAAGTTGCCTTATATACTGACTAAGACTCGTGGTCTGCCTAGCTCAGTATAGCTCACACTGACTGGCAGTGGCTCTGCGGGGCCATTGGGGACTGAATCTAGGAACCTTCTGCACACAAAGCAGATGCTCTGCCCATGAGCTCTGGCTCTTTCACGAGCTCACAAAAAAAACTAAGACGCCAGTCCTCATGATTTGGAGTAAAGGGCTGGTTCAGACAGGAGTGGAGGAAGCTGCCTTGTGCCGCGTCAAACCATTGGTCCATCTAGGCTGGTGCTGCCTACACTGACTGGCAGTGGCCCTCCAGAGTTTCAGACAGGGAGTCTTTTTCCTGGCAAGGCCAGAGGTTGAACCTGGCATGCAAAGGGACTGACGGGTGAGCCTGACCATGTTCTTACGCTCTTTATTTTTCATTTTTATCTTTTGAGACCTTTGAGTATCACTCCCTCATATATCTATGCATTCATGTATTCATGTATTTTAATTGTACTTTATGTATTTTAATGTACTGTAATGTTATGTGTTTTTATTGTGTATAATTTGCCAGTGTGGCGTAGTGGTTAGAGTGCTGGACTACGACCTGGGAGACCAGGGATCGAATCCCCACACAGCCATGAAGCACACTGGGTGACTTTGGGCCAGTCACTGCCTCTCAGCCTCAGAGGAAGGCAATGGGAAACCACCTCTGAATACTGAATACCACGAAAACCCTATTCATAGAGTCGCCATAAGTTGGAATCGACTTGAAGACAGTACTTTTAGTACATAATTTGATTATGCATGTGTATGATTGTATTGCAAGAACATAAGAAGAGCCTGCTGGATCAGGCCAGTGGCCCATCTAGTCCAGCATCCTGTTCTCACAGTGGCCAACCAGGTGGCTGGGGGAAGCCCGCAAGCAGGACCCGAGTGCAAGAACACTCTCCCCTCCTGAGGCTTCCGGCAACTGGTTTTCAGAAGCATGCTGCCTCTGACTAGGGTGGCAGAGCACAGCCATCACGGCTAGTAGCCATTGATAGGCCTGTCCTCCATGAATTGTCTAATCTTCTTTTAAAGCCGTCCAAGCTGGTGGCCATTACTGCATCTTGTGGGAGCAAATTCCATAGTTTAACTATACGCTGCGTAAAGAAGTACTTCCTTTTGTCTGTCCTGAATCTTCCAACATTCAACTTCTTTGAATGTCCACAAGTTCTAGTATTATGAGAGAGGGAGAAGAACTTTTCTCTATCCACTTTCTCAATGCCATGCATAATTTTATACACTTCTATCATGTCTCCTCTGACCCGCCTTTTCTCTCAACTAAAAAGCCCCAAATGCTGCAACCTTTCCTCGTAAGGGAGTCGCTCCATCCCCTTGATCATTCTGGTTGCCCTCTTCTGAACCTTTTCCAACTCTATAATATCCTTTTTGAGATGTATTGTAGGGTAGAAGGGTGGGATATAAATATTTTAAATAAATAAATAAAGTCACGGCCCTTCCCCGTGAAAGCAAACTTGGAGAAGAGACTGAGTGTAAAAAACAAGGGATCAGGGCAGCTGGCCTTCTGCTACCAGGTTTCCCCCTTGAATAAGCTCCTGACCCCAGTTCTGCAATGGCTGAGCCGGGGAGGTGGTGGTGGCCACAAGGAGTATTACTGGCCTCAAAGGTCAGGACCTCGAATGCAAGATGAGAAACAGAGGGGGAGAGGCACTGACCGGTAATCCTCCCTGGTGGCGACAAGGCTAGAAACGTTCCTCAGGATCCCGCCTCCGCTCTCAATGATGGCTAGCGAGTTGCTCTGGCACTTGTAGGTGAGTGTGCTCACCAGGAAGCCGAGGGCGCCCTCCACCACGCAGATGGCGGCTTTGTTCTCCGTGCTGTGAGCTGACAGGTTCCACAAGGCGCTGAGGATGCTCTTTAAGGTGGATTCCTAGCACAGGGAGGAAAATAACAGCAAATTGCCAGCTATCCGAGAGACAGGCAGCTCGTCAGTATTTCGGCGTAGGAGCATGAGCTGCAAGGCCTACAATGCAAGGTGTTCATATTAGCAGAGAAAGCCCTAAATGGTTTGGGACCCAAGTATCTAAAAGTGCGCCATCTCCAGGATCAGCCATCTCGGACCCTACAGTCAGCAGGCAGGGCCTTGTTGGTGGTGACACCACTGAGCGCTGCCTAGTTGGTGATGACCCGTGGCAGGGCCTTTGCAGTGGTGGCTCCCCATTTGTGGAATGTCCTCCCCAGCAAGGGACGTCTGTCTCCATCGCTATTGACGCTATTGAAAACATTCCTGTTGACCCGGGCATTTGATGGCTGAAGGGGGACTGTCCCTAGCATCCTGGAGATCACTGATGAAAAGATGTTTTCAAGTGGTGTTTTAGAATTTTTTTTACTTATAATTGTGGTTTTGGAATGTTTTTAAGTGTTTTTAGCAGCTTTTTCTTTTTTCCTTGTTCCATAGTTTTGTTGATGTTTGCCACCCTGGGCTCCTTTGGGAGAAGAGACGGGGTATACATTCAATAAATAATAACAACAATGAAAGTTCGGGGGATCTTTTTCAGCCTGAGCGCCACATCCCCTGTTGGGCAAGCATATGGGGGCCACGTCCCAGTGGTGGGTGTGGCCAGAGGCCAAAGTAGATGGAGCAACAGAACTGACTCTTGCCTAGGTGTGGAAAGGTTGCATTCAGGCACATGGCTTCCTCCAAAGAATCCTGGGAAGCGTTGCTTGTTAAGAGTGCTGGAATGTGCAGCTCTGTGAGGGGCAAACTACAGTTCCCAGGACTCTTTGGGGGAAGCTACGTGCTGAACAGTTGTTACCAGTCAGTGTAGGCAATACTCTCTTCTGCCTTCAGGTCGATTCCGGCTTATGGTGACCCTATGAATAGGGTTTTCATGAGGCCGAGAGTCAGTGACTGGCCCAAGGTCACCAAGTGAGCTTCGTGGCTGTGTGGGGATTCGAACCCTGGTCTCCCAGGCTGTAGTCCAACACCTTAACCACGACACCACAGGTATATGGTCCAATGGTCTGACTCTCTATAAGGCCGCTTCCTATGTTCCTTTCACTTTCTAGCGGACGCTTAATACGCCCGGTTGCTTCACCTCATGCATAAGCAGGCTGGTGCTGAGGGCCCGCAGCGGGGCAGAAGGCAGGGAGTCCAACAGGAGGTGGAGCCAGAGTCAATGACAGCCAGAGATTGAGCCAATGAGAGTTGGAGCCAACTCACTCTCATTTCCACCTCATCCTGCTGAGTTCAACAAGGGCAACACTGGGTGTAAAAGCAAGGTAGGCTTGGAGGAATCACGAGTGAGGCTGGTGGGGCTGTGCCCCATTTGCAGTAATGGACCAGGGCCATTTTTTTTTAGAGGAAAGGGCCATAGCTAAGTGGGCCATCCCATTATGTTCCCGCTCACCTTGGTGGCCCGCAAGGCACAGTGCATCAAGGCTGTGACGCTGCCCACTTCTCTCAAGACCTTCTTGCTGTTCATGTCGGCTCGCCACGAGAGATTACGCAGGATGCTGGAGACGACCTAGGAAGACAATCGGAGGGGGGGAAAGGAAGCAGATTATTGGAATACTGGGAAGGCACAGAGTTCGAATTACAGAGGGGAGAGGCAGCCTTTCGTTAGCAGCCCCTTAGCGAGTGTGTTTAGGAGGCTGTGGTGTGCATGATTTGGCTAAGATAGCATACGCACCAAGCACATTATTTCCCCCTCCTCCAAGAATCCTGGGAACTGTAGTTTACCCTTCACAGAGCTACAATTCCCAGCACCCTTGACAGACTACAGTTCCCAGGATTCTTTGTGTGCAGGTGGCTAACAATGTGCTTTAAAAGTATGGTGTACATGCATCCTAAAACGAGAGAGATATTCACTAATCCAGGACAAAATGTGTATATTAGAAGAAAGGTACACTAAATTGCTGACAAATTTTCATTAAAAAAATCACAAACTGATGTTCTTTATTTGTTAATACAAACTATGTATGGTATTGTTCTGACTGTACGTTTTATGAAAGCAAATAATTTTTAAAAAATCCCAAACTAATGCAGAAATGCAAACAACAGGACATAAGGTTTGAAAAATAAAGAAATGGACAGTCTCGCCTATCTCATGTTGCTGCAGCCCTTTGGGTCAGCCTTCGCCACATCTGGTGCCTGCTCCATATGTTCTGGGCTGCAGTTCCAACACATCTGGAGGGGGTCACCCAGTGGAGACTGGTGGCTCTGATGTCAGAAAATCCGCTCCGGGTTTTAGTCCAAACGGTCCAAGGTGCTGAGCCTATGTTGGGACTGGGTTTGAGCACCTTGGAAGTTGGGATCAAAACCTGGAGTGGATTCACTGCCGTCGGAGGCAGGCTGGCGAAGGCTCACCGTGGATGCTCAGGATGCCCTCTCCGTTGGCGCTTAGATCCATCCTTACCTGGTGGAGCTCTTCGCTCTCAGATGCCAGTTGCGCCACGATGGCATGCATGCATCTCTGACGGGAGCACAACGTCGCCTAGCCAGTCCAGGGGTGTGTGGTGGGTGGGAGAAACCAGAAGAGGAAAGAGGCAAGTGAGTGTCATATTTGAGAAGCCGCTGCGTCTCAGAAGTGCAAAGCAATCCGCAGCGTTACACCGTGTTACAATGGCCCTCATTTCCAGCTGCGATCTAGACACAGAGTTAGAGACCGCAGGGGTGTGACTCCCTGAGGCTGTTGTGCAGGAGCCCCCGGGCGAGTCTCCCAGGCCACCAGGGCCTGTAGGGACCCTCGCGGGCACCTTCCCCTGAGCCTGAAGAACCACATGCCTCCCCCTGCACGTCGCCAGTCTGGCAGCCCACCAGGAAGGAGGCGATGGAACACACAAGGTTGACCCTCTAAGGCTCTGACGTTCTCTCAAGGGGCTGGAGCGCAAGGGTGTAGTAATCTAGGGTCGTGGTGGGTCATACAGCCATTTACTTCTTTGGGAGCAGCGGCTTCAGCCAGGTCCCTGTGTCCAAGCCAATCAGCATGAAAGGGGGCCACGTTAGCCACTAAAAAGAGACCTTGTCCTTTCATGCTGGTTGGAGGCATCTGGAGTGACAGGAGGTGACTGGGCCACTGAGAAGACTCTTCTCAGTAGCTAACACAGCCTCCAGTTTCATCCTGATTGGCTGCCAGGCACGGCTGTTGTAACGGAGTGTGGACTTGCGAGGTGACACCAGAGAGCAAGGGAGGTGGAGGAAAAGAAGGTGTGGCTGTGAGGAGGTGTGGCGTGACTATTATGAAGGGACCCTGCGTGTCTGAATTTGCCACTATGCTACTGGCGGAGCTTGGAGGAGAGTGCTCTTGCGCTCGGGTCCTGCTTGCGGGCTTCCCATTGGGGCATCTAGTTGGCCACTGTGTGAGCAGGATGCTAGGCTAAATGGGCCCTCTTTGGCCCAATCCAGCAGGCTCTTGAGCCGTAAAAGGCCTCACCCGCTCCAATCCCGGCCTTTGTTGGAGCAAGTCACCGCGCCCACTCCGAGCAAACCTTCAGCTACCCTCGCCACTTTCTCCATGGGAGGCCAGAACAGGCTCGTGATGGCCCACAGGAGGGCTCTGAGAATCACTGCAGCTATTTTGCAGAATGCCTTCCCCTTCGGACTGCCGGCAAATGTGTCCAGTGCTAGTATGCCGACCATCACCTGATTGTCGGGGCTTGCAAAGCGCGGTGCCGTTCCCTACGCTGTTTGATTTGATGTTTGTGCCAAATGTTAATATTAAAGAGGATATTCTGGCCAGTAACCAATTGCATTTTTTTGTTTTTGTTGCTGTTGTATTTGCCGTTTAAGAAGTTTAACTCACGCTGTACACTGCTTAGAGTGCCATTTCAATATAAGTGGTATACAAGTTGTCAAAATAAATAAATGTCAAACCATGCAGGCAAAAAGTGGGCCACCTGCCCGCCAGGGGAGTGGGCAGGCAGGAGAGATAAGGAGAGATGTAGCAATAAGGCTCTCTCTGTAGCATGACCAAAGACTCCTGGCTGCTTTTGCAAGTGCCTTCGCGTCTGAAAATGTGCACCGCTCTGGTATTTTAGACATCAAGCGGTATCGAAGTCCTTACAAAACAGAGAGCCAGCGGGGCACAGTGGTTAAAGTGTCTGACCGGGACCTGGGAAATGAGGGTTCAAATCCCCACTCAGCCATGAAACTCAGTCAGGTAACCACGGGTCAGTCACTGTCTAACCTACCTCACAGGGTTGTTGTGAGGATAAAATGGAGAGGGAGAAGAACGTGTACGCCACCTTGGGCTCCTTGAAGGAAAGGTGGGATATAAATGCAATCATCCTCATCATCATCTTTCCCCCGGAATCCATTCTCCACTTCCCAACTGTCCTGGACCACACTGTACCTTGTTGACCACGTCCCCGAAGGTGAGGTTGGTCAATGCCATGCCAGTGTAACGCCTCAGGGCCAGGTTGAGGGGGTCGCTGGTCATTCGGTGCATTTCGTAGTCCACCTGGAGAAGCTCAGCAACAGCCTGGAGCCCACCTAGGAAGGAAAGTAGGAAAGGAGAGCGGAGATGGACAGGACAGAGAAAACGGCGGCAACGTGGTTCCCTCAAAAGATGTAGTCTGTCTCCTCATGTGGATTCTATTCGTGGACTCCTTCCTCCAAGAGAGGTGCAGAGGGTGGCCACGAGAAGAAGGGCCTTTGCCGTGGTGGCTCCCCATTTGTGGAATGCTGCTGTCCCCCCCATGGAAACGTGCCTGCCGTCATCATTGTCTGTTTTTAGCCACCAGGACGCCAGACAAGATGGGCCCCCTTCAGTCTGATCCAGCAGCCGGGCTCTGCTGATGATATTTTTTGTTGCTGGGTTGCATCCGACATTAGTCACACTCGGAGTAGAGCCACTGAAATGAATAGGCCTAAGTGAGTCACGTCCATTCATTTCGGTGCATCTACTTGGAGAAGTGTGTTTTATTCTGCGTATTTGGTTTTAAATGATTAACAAGTAGTTTGGCGTTTTGTATATTTGCAATGAATAATAATAATAATTTTGTTGTTATGTGCCTTCAAGTCGATTACGACGTATGGCGACCCTATGAGTCAGCGGCCTCCAAGAGCATCTGTCGTGAACCACCCTGTTCAGATCTTGTAAGTTCAGGTCTGAGGCTTCCTTTATGGAATCAATCCATCTCTTGTTTGGCCTTCCTCTTTCTCTACTCCCTGCTGTTTTTCCCAGCATTATGGTCTTTTCTAGTGAATTGTGTCTTCTCATTATGCGTCAAAAGTATGATAACCTCAGTTTCATCATTCTAGTGATAGTTCTGGTTTAATTTGTTCTAACACCCAATTTGTCTTTTTCGCAGTCCGTGGTATGCACAAAGCTCTCCTCCAACACCACATTTCAAATGAGTTGATTTTTCCTCTTATCCGCTTTTTTCACTGTCCAACTTTCACATCCCTACATAGAGATCAGGAATACCATGGTCTGAATGATCCTGACTTCGATGTTCAGTGACACATCTTTCCATATAAGGACCTTTTCTAGTTCTCTCACAGCTGCCCTCTCCAGTCCTAGCCTTCTTCTGATTTCTTCATTGTCTCCATTTTGGTTAATGACTGTGCTGAGATATTGATAATCCTTGACAAGTAACAACAACAACAAAATTGTTGTTTTTATTATTGGCTTGTCCATTACTTGTCAAATTTGGGAAAGGATTGCTAGGAATAACATACCAAATTGCATTCAGGAGGGCAGATGCATTAGTTTTTGCAGCAGAAAATAACAAGAGTTTCCTGGCATTTTAAAGCTTTGGCCATAATAATTTGTTGGCCTTCATGAAACGGCCGGTTGCCTTGCCCTGTTTGATTCCAAAGTTGTCCTGGCTGGCTGATGGGGGAAAAGACACTTGTCCAAAGGGAGAGGATCATAGAGTTGGAGCGAGTCCTTTTTGGAGTGGGTCCTTATAGAGCAGGCACGCGGAATGTTTTTCAACCCAAGGACTCCACTCTCTTCCGGGCAATCTTCCAGGGTGGCCGTCGGCAGAGAGAAAATTGGCGGAGCGATGGGGTACAAATATTATCCATGTACAGGAACCTCAAGGCATGCTCTCTGCCCTCCACCCAAGCAAGCAAAGAAGGAAACCGTTCCCTGGGTTCTCCGGCAGAGAACGCTCAGCTTTCTGATAGGAAAACCGGAATAAGAACATAAGAAGAGCCTGCTGGATCAGGCCAGTGGCCCATCTAATCCAGCATCCTGTTCTCACAGTGGCCAACCAGGTGCCTGGGGGAACCCAAGTGCAAGAACACTCTCCCCTCCTGAGGCTTCCGGCAAATGGTTTTCAGAAGCATGCTGCCTCTGACTAGGGTGGCAGAGCACAGCCATCACGGCTAGTAGCCATTGATAGCCCTGTCCTCCATGAATTTGTCTAATCTTCTTTTAAAGCCATCCAAGCTGGTGGCCATTACTGCATCTTGTGGGAGCAAATTCCATAGTTTAACTATACGCTGAGTAAAGAAGTACTTCCTTTTGTCTGTCCTGAATCTTCCAACATTCAGCTTCTTTGAATGTCCACGAGTTCTAGTATTATGAGAGAGGGAGAAGAACTTTTCTCTATCCACTTTCTCAATGCCATGCATAATTTTATACACTTCTATCATGTCTCCTCTGACCCGCCTTTTCTCTCAACTAAAAAGCCCCAAATGCTGCAACCTTTCCTCGTAAGGGAGTCGCTCCATCCCCTTGATCATTCTGGTTGCCCTCTTCTGAACCTTTTCCAACTCTATAATATCCTTTTTGAGATGAGGCGACCAGAACTGTACACAGTATTCCAAATGCGGCCGCACCATAAATTTATACAACGGCATTATGATATTGGCTGTTTTATTTTCAATACCTTTCCTAATTATCGCTAGCATGGAATTTGCCTTTTTCACAGCTGCCGCACACTGGGTCGACATTTTCATCGTGCTGTCCACTACAACCCCGAGGTCTCTCTCCTGGTCGGTCACCGCCAGTTCAGACCCCATGAGCGTATATGTGAAATTAAGATTTTTTGCTCCAATATGCATAATTTTACACTTGTTTATATTGAATTGCATTTGCCATTTTTCCGCCCATTCACTCAGTTTGGACAGGTCTTTTTGGAGCTCTTCGCAATCCCTTTTTGTTTTAACAACCCTGAACAATTTAGTGTCGTCAGCAAACTTGGCCACTTCACTGCTCACTCCTAATTCTAGGTCATTAATGAACAAGTTGAAAAGTACAGGTCCCAATACCGATCCTTGAGGGACTCCACTTTCTACAGCCCTCCATTGGGAGAACTGTCCGTTTATTCCTACTCTCTGCTTTCTGCTTCTTAACCAATTCCTTATCCACAAGAGGACCTCTCCTCTTATTCCATGACTGCTAAGCTTCCTCAGAAGCCTTTGGTGAGGTACCTTGTCAAACGCTTTTTGAAAGTCTAAGTACACTATGTCCACTGGATCACCTCTATCTATATGCTTGTTGACACTCTCAAAGAATTCTAATAGGTTACTGAGACAGGACTTTCCCTTGCAGAAGCCATGCTGGCTCTGCTTCAGCAAGGCTTGTTCTTCTATGTGCTTGGTTAATCTAGCTTTAATAATACTTTCTACCAGTTTTCCAGGGACAGAAGTTAAGCTAACTGGCCTGTAATTTCCGGGATCCCCTCTGGATCCCTTTTTGAAGATTGGTGTTACATTTGCCACTTTCCAGTCCTCAGGCACGGAGGAGGACCCGAGGGACAAGTTACATATTTTAGTTAGCAGATCAGCAATTTCACCTTTGAGTTCTTTGAGAACTCTCGGGTGGATGCCATCCGGGCCCGGTGATTTGTCAGTTTTTATATTGTCCATTAAGCTTAGAACTTCCTCTCTCGTTACCACTATTTGTCTTAGTTCCTCAGAATCCCTTCCTGCAAATGTTAGTTCAGGTTCAGGGATCTGCCCTATATCTTCCACTGTGAAGACAGATGCAAAGAATTCATTTAGCTTCTCTGCAATCTCCTTATCGTTCTTTAGTACACCTTTGACTCCCTTATCATCCAAGGGTCCAATTGTCTCCCTAGATGGTCTCCTGCTTTGAATGTATTTATAGAATTTTTTGTTGTTGGTTTTTATGTTCTTAGCAATGTGCTCCTCAAATTCTTTTTTAGCATCCCTTATTGTCTTCTTGCATTTCTTTTGCCAGAGTTTGTGTTCTTTTTTATTTTCTTCATTCGGACAAGACTTCCATTTTCTGAAGGAAGACTTTTTGCCTCTAAGAGCTTCCTTGACTTTGCTTGTTAACCATGCTGGCATCTTTTTGGCCCTGGCGGTACCTTTTCTGATCTGCGGTATGCACTCCAGTTGAGCTTCTAATATAGTGTTTTTAAACAACTTCCAAGCATTTTCGAGTGATGTGACCCTCTGGACTTTGTTTTTCAGCTTTCTTTTTACCAATCCCCTCATTTTTGTGAAGTTTCCTCTTTTGAAGTTAAATGTGACCGTGTTGGATTTTCTTGGCAATTGGCCAGTTACATGTATGTTTAATTTAATAGCACTGTGGTCACTGCTGCCAATCGGTTCGACAACACTTACATCTCGCACCAGGTCCCGGTCCCCACTGAGGATTAAGTCCAGGGTTGCCGTCCCTCTAGTCGGTTCCATGACCAACTGATCTAGGGAATAGTCATTTAGAATATCTAGAAACTTTGCTTCTTTGTCATGACTGGAACACATATGCAGCCAGTCTATGTCCGGGTAGTTGAAGTCACCCATTACTACCACATTTCCTAGTTTGGATGCTTCCTCAATTTCATATCTCATCTCAAGGTCTCCCTGAGCATTTTGATCAGGGGGACGATAGATCGTTCCCAGTATTAAGTCCCTTCTGGGGCATGGTATCACCACCCACAACGATTCTGTGGAGGAGTCTGCCTCTTTTGGGGTTTCGAGCTTGCTGGATTCAATTCCTTCTTTCACGTATAGAGCGACTCCGCCACCAATACGTCCTTCCCTGTCCTTCCGATATAGTTTATATCCAGGGATAACCGTATCCCACTGGTTTTCTCCATTCCACCAGGTCTCGGTTATGCTCACTATATCAATGCTCTTCTCTAAGACCAAGCACTCCAGTTCCCCATCTTGGTTCGGAGGCTCCTAGCATTAGCGTACAGGCACTTGTAAGCAGTGTCTCTCTTCAAGTGTCTTTGGCACTTGTGGTTAGGCCTGTGGTAATTTTGCTCTTCTGAATTTATATCCCGTGCCCCTGCTCTCACAATGCCTACTTCTAGGCCTACCCCTTTTAAAATTTCATCATTTCTTTGGTTTTTATCCCAGGGGGGAGGTTTATTCCGAACCGGACCTTTCTCAGCTCCTGTCGGGTTTCCCCCCTCAGTCAGTTTAAAAGCTGCTCTGCTACCTTTTTAATTTTAAGTGCCAGCAGTCTGGTTCCATTCTGGTTCAAGTGGAGCCCGTCCCTTTTGTACAGGCCCGGCTTGTCCCAAAATGTTCCCCAGTGCCTAACAAATCCGAACCCTTCCACCCGACACCATTGTCTCATCCACGCATTGAGACTGCGAAGCTGGGCCTGTCTGGCTGGTCCTGCGCATGGAACCGGTAGCATTTCAGAGAAAGCCACCTTGGAGGTCCTGGCTTTCAGCATCCTACCTAGCAACCTAAATTTTGCTTCCAGGACCTCACGGCTGCATTTCCCCATGTCGTTGGTGCCAACGTGCACCACGACCACTGACTCCTTCCCAGCACTGTCTACCAAACTATCTAAACGACGGGCGATATCCGCAACCTTCGCACCAGGCAGGCAAAACACCTTGCGGTCTACACGCCCATCACACACCCCACTGTCTATGTTCCTAATGATCGAATCACCCACTACAAGGATCCCTCCACCCCCTGGAGATATATCCTCGGCACGAGAGGATAGCTGCTCATCCCCCACGGAATGGGTCCCTTCTAAGGCAGATAGTCGTACATGCTGCAGGCAGTGCAAAACACTGGAAAGCCCCCACACCCCTGCTGGCTTCTTACCTGCATAGTTTTGTTTAAGGTTTATTACGTCAATGGGTTGGAGACTGCAGTTTAGTTGAGGTCAGGGAACAGACGGGCAGAGTGGGGGGCCCTGGCCTCCTCGCCCTGCTGCCGAACTCACTCTGCTGCTTAACTCGCCTTGATGCTTCGTCAGCTGGGGCTTCCTCTAGCTCATGGAATGGAGATGCAGAGATTGAATCAGGGGCCTCCCATCTGCACAGCAGGGCTGCCATCCTTGAACTTACGGCCTCTCAAGCCGTTGAAACTGCCCCCTGTCCCAAAATATAACTTACCCAGCTCATTCATGGCCCGGCGATACTCCTCGTCAAACGAGAGCTTCATGACAGCACACGTCGCTTGGCAGATCTGCGGCTCGATGGGGACGGGGCCTGCCAAAGGAGGCAGCAGGGAGGGGAGCCAGTCAGTACAAAATGTATTGATCTATCACCTTTCCATATATATAGATATAAATGCTGTAGACACTTGACATCTGAACGAAAAGTCTGTAACAACAATGCAAACATGGTCCACACACGCCCCCGACGGTGGTACAATCCTGCTAGGACTGTGGACCTGGCCTTGTAGGGCAATCATGGGAACCTTGGAATTTGCCTTAATACCAAGTCCGATCATTGCTCCATCGAGCTCAGTATTGTCTACACTGACTGGCAGTGGTTCTCCAGAATTTCAGACTGAGGGGTCTGTTCCAGAATTACCTGGAGATACCGGGGGTTGAATCTGGGACCTTCTGCATGCAAAGCAGACACTCCACCACCGAGCTGTGTTTCTTCTCCCTCCCCGCCCCAAAATCATAAATTGTAGAGTTGGAAGGGACGCATAAGGCCATCTAGTCCAACCCCCTGCTCAATGCTGGAATCCAACTTAAAGCATCCCCAACAGGTGTCTGTCCAGCTGCCTCTTGAAGGCCTCCAGCGTTGGAGAGCCGGCCACATCCCTAGGTCATTAGTTCCATTGTCGTACTGCTCTAACAGGAACAAAAGGAAGGGTTGTATTCAAGGCTAGCCCTACTCAGAACAGATCCATTGAAGTTAATAGACATGACTAACTTAAGATCAGTCATTTCAATGGGTCTGCTCTGCATAGGACTTGAGCTGAACACAGCTCTGCCTGGTGAATGAACTTGAGGTCTTCTGCACAATTAGCAGGTGCTCTGCCACTGAGCTACTTCTAAAAATAAAATGAGGGTCTAGTCTCTCATGGTTCTGAATAAAGGGCTGATTTAAATAGGGACGTAAGAAGCTGCCTTGTACAGACCTCAGGGTCCCTCTCGCTCAGCACTGACTGGGAGCGGCTCACCATGTTTTCCGGTAGGGCATGGAAATCACTTGGAGACACCAGGGATTGAATCTGGGGACCCTTCTGCATGCAAAGCAGGTGCTCTAGCCACTAAGCGATGCTCCCTTCCCCTACGAACATACTCAGAAGTAAGCCCTGGGTTCAGTACCCTTCCTGGCTAGCTGCAGCGGCGTCACCAGAGAGTTCAGCCCAGCAAACATCCTCCGACTTGCCCAGCAAAGCCACAGAAAGCAAAACAGAGAGGGAGACATTGCAAGGCCATTGTACCTGCTCCCCCATCGGGGGTCTTCCCTCCTTCCTTGTCCTGCCCCTTGAGCCAGTCCCAGCAGGTCTCCGAGTAGGAGCGGATCTGTTCCAAAACGTGAAGCACCCTCATCTCCTTCTTGGCCTGCCCTTCATCCGGCTGGGAGAATATGATGTTGTGCAGGGCGGCATTTGCACGCATGCGGCAGTCCTTCCCACCCCCTCCAGGGCTGTCCGGGGGGCCCGGCTCCCGGTCCGTGTCGTGGAGGATCTGGATGAGGAGAGGGAGGCATCCCGACTTCCGCATAGCCAGGCAGCTTTCTTGGGAGCTGGACATGGCCAGCAAGGTGCGGGACATGTCCTCTTTGTCCCGCGTGGCCAGCATGGAAAGGAGCCAGAAGACCATCTCCACCTGGAGAGATCAGAAGGAGCACCCTAGGTGAGCAAGCAAGGAGAGCCAACGCAGCTGCAGATTTCACGTCGGCCACCAGGGGGAGCTGAAGTGACATTTCTCTGAGACCTATAGCTGGGGCTTGGGTCATAGACAGCTGCTCTATACTGACTCAGACTAGCTCAGTATTGTCTGCACTGACTGGCAGCAGCTATCCAGGGTTTCAGACTCAGGTGCATTTCATCTGGGAAGATGCTCTGCCACTGAGCTCTTGCACTAACAATAAAGTCAATTGCAGCTGGTGGCTCCATGTCAGTGCAGTGGAATCCACTCCGGGTTTTAGTCCAATCTCTCCAGCACCTTGGGCAGCTCCTTGAAAGATCGGGAAAAAACCCAGAGCAGATTCCACTGCCCCACCAACATGGAGCCATTGCCTGCAGCTGAATAATGTAAGGCTCTAGTCCTCATGGTTCTGAATAAAAACCCAGCACAACTGGGGACAGGGAGGGATCAGCACGTGGCTGAAATAGTTTGGGAAAAGGGCAAGCAAAGGCAGGGGGGAGCACATGAAAGCGCCGCACAAGATTATACAGTGGTGTGAAGAACGTGGATAGAGAGGAGCTTTCTCCCATAACGCTACACCTCGGAGACATCCAATGAATCTGAATGTTAGGAGATTCAGGACAGACAAAAGGAAGGCGTTCTTCATGCAGCGCAGAGCTAAACTGCGGAACTCCCTTCCGCAGAAGGCAGTGATTGGCCACAAACTTGGAGGGCTTTAAAAGAGGATTAGACACATTCATGGAGGAGGAAACGGCTATCAAAGGCTACTAGCCACGATGGCTATGTTCTCCCTCCACCACCAGAGGCAGTGCCTCTCTGGATGTCAGACACTGGGAATCACAAGTGGGGAGAGTTGCCATTGTGCTCGGGTCGTGCTTGTGAGCTTCCCAATTTGGGGCATCTGGTTGGCCACTGCGAGAACAGGAGGGTGGGCACAGATGGGCCCCCTTTAGCCTGATCCTGCTGCAGGGCTCGTCTGAAGTTCTTAACCCTGAGCAGAAGCATTGCACGCTGCAACATTTTGCTGCAGATCCCACATGTTAGGTATTAGCTTCCAAGCCAAGTTCAAGGTTCTAGTTTTGGTGTACAGAGCCTTATACAGCTTGGGACCAGGATCCCTGAAAGATCATCTTACTCTTTATATACCTTATATTGCTGCCCTGGGCTCCTACTGGGAGGAAGGACGGGATATAAATCTAATTAATTAATTAATTAATACCCAGTCGATCACTGTGCTCTGCAGGTAAGGGCCTCCTGCAGATACCATCTTATCAGGAGGTCTGTTCCACACAACTTAGGAAACAGACCTTTAGTGTGGCGGCACAGACATTTTGGAATTCCCTCCCCTTAAATATTAGACAAGCACCATCTCTGTTATCTTTTTAGCACCGACTGAAGACCTTCCTCTTTCAACAAGCCTTTTAAGTAGAGACCTTAGTCCAGTCTGCATCTGTGCTGGAATTGCTTTTTAATATGTTTTTAAAGATTTTTTAAAATAAGTTTTTAAGATGGTTTATTTTTAAAATATTTTTAAGATGTTTTGCTTTTGAGATGTTTTAGTGTTTTGCCCTTTATTTACCACCCTCGGCTCCTTTTGGAACGAAGGGCAGGAAAGAAGCTTAATGAATAAATAAACTACAAGTCATTTAATAAGCTTCCAATTCAGCAAAGGGATCTGCTGAAAAAACACACTAATTGCTTCAAGAGACACATTTGATCCATGAGAGCTTTTGGGTTGTGGCCATCACCTGCACATAATTACTCTTTCAACAAGCCTTTTAAGTAGAGACCTGATCCCAGTCTGCATCTGTGCTGAAATTGCTTTTTCAGATGTTTTTAAAGTTGTTTTCTATAGGTTTTTTTTTGATGTTTTGTTTTAACGTGTTTTAAAGCCTTTTGTTTTTAATATGTTTTTAAGATGTTTTAGAGTGCTTTTAGTGTTTTTGTTTGCCGCCCTGGGCTCCTTCTGGGAGGAAGGTCAGGATATAATAAATATAATAAATCCAGATGTTAAAAAACAAGTTAGGCTACACAAATTTTTTTGGGGGGGGGAATTAAAGAAGCAGTTTTTAAAAATATGCATTCTAAAAAGCATGTAAAATGAAATGCTGTATGTTTTTAAAAACATGGCTGTGCTCAAGGGCTGATGCCACGGTGGCATTTTTCTCTGAACGGAGAAATTTTTCTAACGTTAAACCTCAGGGGGGTTCCTTCCAATTGGCAGGTGGTTGCATCATTTGGCAACCTACCAACTTCCATGTGGCATCTTTTCCCTCTGAATCACCTAGCTGTGCATCTAATGATCAGCAGAATCAGGTAATCCAGAGGTTCCCAAACTGTGGTTCATGAGCTTCATCCCAGGGATCCGCGGCATGCCCTCATGAAATATCCGTATAGATTGTTACATTTTATTTTTAATTCCTTTCCCCCCCTTTCTCTTATTTGTTTGTTTGCTTGTTTATTTGATAGGCTGGTTGATTGATTGATTGATTTTCTGCCCTTCCTCCCAGCAGAAATCAAAGAAGCAATTAAAATGCAGTTAAAAATCACGCAGCACCTTGGACAGCGCATTACAATGGCTTCAACAGGCAGGAAAATCAGGAAGTGGGGTCTGCCAAAACCCTCACCAATTTTCAAGTGCAGAGGAGGGGGGGAAAGGTTGGGACTCAGTGATGTACACAGAATGGCCTTACACATTAGAGTGTAAGACGTTACATCGAATCTCCATCCTCAGCATTATCTGCACGAAAAGGTTTGGAACTATCTTCAGCCTGAGGGCTACTTGCCAGGGGCCGGCCCAGAGGCAAAAGATGGCTGAGGAATGGATGACATTTTTGCCTTTGCACAACTCTTGTCTCCTACATCTAGACAAGCAAGAGGTAGGTTCAGACCTCAAGGACACATGTCCAGCCAGGCAATAAGGGGTGTGTCCTAGGGAAATGGTGTGTGGCTCTTCAACAGTTTTGTGGGCCAGATGGAGAGACATGGAGGGCCACATTTGGACCCCAGGCTCTCCAACCCTGACCTACACTGATCCTCCCCAGCTTAGCCATCAACAAAGGTATTGGCAAGAGCCTGTAGCTCACCAGTCACTCAGAGATGTGGGCCAACAGGAGATGACAAGGGTTGAATTTGGGATTTTCTACATGGGGAGCTCTCCGACGGGGACGGGGCCTCCTCCTAGGAGTTACCCTTCCTCCCAAACCCCGGAACGGGGCTGATGGCAGTTGTAGTCCAAGGCACCTAGAGGGCACCAGGCCCTGGAAAGGCTGCTATATGTTTGAGTACAAATGTTGCACTTCATTTCTACTCTTTGTTTTACAACTGAAATGCATCAACGTCAAACCAAACTGTTTTTACCTTGCTGTTGCCTGGGTGACTGACCCCTTCTTCGGGGTGCGTTGGGACCTCAAGGTTGGCGTCCCCCTCCATGCTGGGCAATTTCCCACAGAGCTGCAAAAAGCGGATGTAAAAGAACAAACAAACAGTTGAAACCTGGCTGCCACACCCTGCCGGGATTTGCAGGTTCTTGGAGAAATCCAGACGGTTTCAGAAGGTACGGAAGAAGCTGTCTTGTTTCAGCTCAAATGATTGGCCTGTCTGGCTCAGTATTACCTAGACTGACTGACAGCGGCTCCTCAGGATTTCAGGCAAGGGGGGTCTTAGCTCTTCCTCCAAAAAATAAGACTCTAGTCCTCATGGTTCTAGCTGAAGGAGCTGATTAAAATAGAGGAAGCCATCTTGCGCCAAGGCAGATCGTTGGTCGAAATTAGCACAGGATTGTTTACACACTGATTGACAGCACTCTCTCCAGGGTTTCAAGCAGGGAATGTTTTTCAGCCAAATCTGGAGACTCTGGGGATTCATTTTAATTTCATTTCACTTCAGCAATCTATATACTGTTAAATTACAGTTGTCTCTAAGCGGTGTACAGGAGACTCAACACAGTAAAACTAAAGTAAGTTCTTAAAACTATAAATCAGAATTCAATTAAAAAGACCGCAAAAAAAATTATTTGGTAAGTCCTGAAAGTTCAACAGGGAGGGAACCCATCTGACTTCAACTGGAAGGAAATTCCATAAAACTGGGCCCACAATTACTGAATACGCTGCTCCTGGTGGATAAAACCTGGGACCTTTGGCATGTACAGCAGATGCTGTGCCACTGAGCTATGGCCCTTCCCTTACAGATAAAGATACTAGTCCTCATTGTTCTGGATAAAGGGCCGATTTAAATAGCACCTGAGGTAGCATCACTTTGGGGTGTTATGGGAAATTAAAGTGTGTGTGTGTGTGTGTGTGTGTGTGTGTGTGTGTGTGTGTGTGTGTGTGTGTGTGTGTGTGTGTGTGTGTGTGTGTGTGTGTGTGTGTGTGTGTGTGTGTGTGTGTGTGTGTGTGTGTGTGTGTGTGTGTGTGTGTGTGTGTGTGTGTGTGTGTGTGTGTGTGTGTGTGTGTGTGTGTGTGTGTGTGTGTGTGTGTGGAAATGGCTGTCGCCGTATGAGCTTCATTGACCTCCCTGTGGCGAATGCAAAACCTGCGATGCCAGAGCTGGCTTGATCCAGGGACTTTTCAAAGCTCTGGGCCTATTGCCAGCCACATCGCTCGCTCGCTCTGTCACACACAATGGAAGCTTTGCCGAATCCGAGCAGCCCAGCCCTGTTGCGGCCACCAAGCCAGATCTCCGTCTCTTGGTTGACCTACTTCTCATCTCCATAGCAACTGCCCCTTTTCCACGGCGCTGGAGGCCTGAACAAAAGCCAAACTCTCCTCCTTCTCTCCAAGCCACGGGGAGAAGAACAACCAGTTCCATTCTCCGAACGTCCCTCACATCCTCCAATAATTCCTACCCACCATGCACTGTCCTCCCTGGCAAATCATGGTCATGCTTTTTGTCACCTACAGGGACCACAGAGAGCTACAAAGTGAGTGAAGGTCACTTCCAGATGACCCATTTATCTGGTCACCTTGATTTTTTTCCAGAGAGGTTAGACTGTTTAGGCTCTTAGACTGTTTAATGCACATTTGTTCTGATTCGTTTATGGGGAGGTTAGATTACAATGGTGTCAAATCAGGGGCCATCTCACACTTTCCAGGGCAGATGAGGGGTGTGGCCTGGGCAAAAAAGGGCATAGCTGGTGAAAGGAGTGCGAGAGCTCCGAGGGCCGGAAAGAGACTTCGAGTGCCATGTCTGGGCTTGTACAAGTCAATATTCCTTGTACGAGCCTTCTTATAACGTATGAAATAAATGACTGATATCTGTGGAAAAATGTGTCTTGAGGCCACCAGCACTCAGTAAACTGGTTCCCATCCATAGAGAAACTGGTAGTAGCGTAGTGGTTCAAGCAGACATTGTTGGACTCCCCTCAGCTCTGACCATGGGCCCTGATGACTAGGTCGGGTAAGAGTTGGAGCCCTGGAAGGCCATGGATGATCATCCCTGGTTATTACTGGGGAGATCTGCATTCAAGTCCACACTCAGCCACACAGCTGACAGGGCAGCCTCGGACGACACTCACAAGAGCCCTGCCTAACCCACCTTGCAGGGTGGTTGTGTGACTCCACCATCCGCTGGAGCCCATGGTTAGCTTTCCTCATCAGTCAACAGCCCTTCCTAAGAAAAAAGTCCCACACTGCCTTCTATATAGGAACAGAATTAGACACAGACATGTATAAATCCACTCATCATCGCCCTCCCACTGGTGACCTTGTCGGTGGTGCCGCCACCGAGTGTTGGCTGGTTGGCAATGACCCATGGCAGGGCCTTTACAGTGGTGGCTCCCCTTTTGTGGAATGCTCTTCCCAGCAAGCTGCATCTGTCTCCATCACTACTGACTTTTAGGAGGAAGTTGAAAACATTCCTGTTTAGCCGGGCATTTGCATTGGATAGCTGAAGGAGACTGTTCCTGGCAACCAGATGATCACTGATGAAAGAATGTTTTTAAGCTGCGCAACTGTTTTCAGCTGTGTTTTAACAATATTTTTTAGCTGTGTTTTCAATTGTAATTGTGTTTTGGAATGTTTTTAAGTGTTTTTTTTAGTGTTTTCCTTTTTTCAAGTTCAGTTCTTTTGTTTATGTTTACAGCTCTGGGCTCCTTCAAGAGGAAGGATGGGATATAAATTGTTGTTGTTGTTAATTATAATTATAATAATAATAACAATTAGATTTATATGCTTTCCTTCCTCCCAACAGCAGCCCAGGGCAGCAATAATAATAATAATAATAATAATAATAATAATAATAATAATAATAGAATTGTCCGCACCTGTGGCTCTGACTGCTGCACCTTCTCTTGGGCTTCAATTACTTCTTTGTCGATCTGTTCCAGCCGAGATGCTCGAATCTGCAAGTTTCAAAATAAAATAAAAAGGCTGCATTATGACACCCCCAGTTTCCACACAGCCGCCTAGAGGAGCCTCAGGGTCGGGGGCCGAACGCAGCCCTGCCGGCCTCTCCCTCTGGCCCTTGGACTTCTCCACAGGACACCCCCCTCAATAGCCCACTGCCTGGCTGGAAATGTGCCCTTGAATTCTGATTTTGCCTTTGCTTGCCTGGAAGGAGGAGAGAGGAGCATGTAGATATTGTTTAAACGTAAAATTTACCTTAATTGTTCCACCTGTGTTTGCGTCTGATACCACCTGAAACTGCCATGTGGCCCTTGGGAGGTTGTCCAGAAGTGAGTGTGGCCCTCAGAGTGGAGATACCAGGGACAGAACCAAGGACCTTCTGCCGGGAAAGCAGAAGCTCTTCCCCTGAGCTACAGTCCTTCCCCTTAAGCTAAAAGTAAGATTCTAGTCCTCATAGTTCTGAATAAAGGGATACTTTCCCAAAATAGGAAGATGCCTTCTGGGGAGCCAGACCATTGGTCTGTCTAGCTCAGTATTGTCTACACTGACTGGCAGCAGCTGTCCAGGGTTTCAGGCAGGAGTCTCTCCCAGGCCTACTTGGAGATGTCATTGGGGATTGAACTTGGGTCCTTGTGCATGCAAAGCAGATGCAAAGCACTTCACTGCAAAGCAAAGCACTGAGCTGTGGTCCTTTCCACTAAGACAAAGATTCTAGTCCTCATAGTTCTGAATGTAGGGCTACTTTAAACAGGAACACAGGAAGCTACTTTACACGGTCCATCTAGCTCAGGATTATCATTATTGTTGTTGTTGTTGTTATTATTATTATTATTAAACATTCCCAAAGCAGCAAAATTTAGCTGCAACAAAAAGAAGTCTCTGCACTGACTGTCAGCGGCTCTCCAGGGTGTCAGTAACAAGTCTTAGCCCTCCATCCTAAAAAATGTAAGATGCCAGTCCTAAGGGCTGGTTTAGATATAAGAGAAGATTAAGGGGAGATGTCTGAAGGGCTGCCCCCAGGCAGAAGACAGAGCAGCCTCGTTCTCTGTTGATCCAGAAGGCAGGACTAGAAACAGATGGGTGAAATGGTGGGTAAGTAGATTTTGCCCAATCACTAAGAAAGAGTTGCCTAAACGCTGGGGAGAGTTGTCTGAACGTGGATGAGACTGCCTCAGGAAGGGCTGAACTCTCCAACAGTGATGGAGGTGTTTAAGCAGAGGCTGGATGGCCTGTCTGTCTGGGATGCCACCGTTGCATCCTGCACTGAACCGGGGGTTGGGCTAGATGACCTTCAAGGCACTCTTTCCAGCTCTGAAATTCTACGTCCCGTCGGTGCATAGCCTCTCCCCTCACCTGTGCTCTTTGCACCATTTCATCGGTTGTCCCAAATCGCTCCTCCATGAGTGTGCGGATGTGCTGGGCTTCAAATTCCAATTGCTGGCGGATCAGGTCCATTTGCATTGAGAACTAGACAAAGGGGGGAAGGTGCAAAAACAATCACAAGACTGTTCCCCTGAGCTGTGACCTACACAAGTGCGTGCGTGGAAACACACACACACACACCTATATATATATATATATATATATATACATTTTGATTTATTTATTTTTAAAGTGAAGCGAAAGCATTGTGCTGATCAATGCTAAAGCAATAATGTGTTTGGAAATGGACTGCTGCCTTAACATCGATCAACAGAGCCTAAGATGTAGCATTTTGTGGAGTTAATTAAAATAATTAAACACACACACAACACAAAGCTTAATTTTTATACAGAATTTGCCCAAGTTAAACATAGCCCCCCAAATGTTAAGAAAAGAGTGAATCAAACACACTCAAATTAGTTAGGACGGAGAGTACAAATTCATCAAAACGTTTAGGCAAAAAAGTTTTAGAGTTGCGCCACATTTCCGTACTAGCTCCCCACTGTGCGGAATCCCTCTCCCTGTAGACACACACACACACCAGGGACTTGGAACTTGAGAAACTGGGCACGATCTTTGGTCACTCAAGCCCCGATATGCTTACTTACCGTCTCTACGTGAGGGAGCTCATGCAGCCGCTGGGAGAGACTTTGGAGCTGAGTGTAATACCACAACTGATCTTTTTCCTCATTTTCAATCTCACTCAAAAGAAAACACCTGGGGAGGGGAGGGGAAATGGAGGGGGGAACAAACATCAGAGAAGGAAAGAGTAGGTTGCACGTCAGGGCCATTTTGGTTTCCTATCTTCACATATGGGGTCTTGGAACTGGTAGTGATGACTGACCGGTTAAGATGGGTGAGAAATGCGACTCAGTTTGCAATCGTCCTTCAGAATTCGCACTTCTTATTTTTATTTATTTATTTATTGAATTTATTAGTCGCCCATCTGGCTGGCTGTCCAGCCACTCTGGGCGACGTACAACATAGGCATACAATACGTAGGCATTAAAAATCCAAAAACAATGAAGATAAAATCTAACCCACCCCAAAAGCCTGCCTGAAGAGCCAGGTCTTCAAGGCCCAGCGGAAGCTCACCATGGAAGGGGCATGGCGGAGATTATTTGGGAGGGAGTTCCACAGGGTGGGGGCCACAATTGAAAAAGCCCTCTCTCTAGTCCTCACCAGTTTGGCTGTTTTGACTGATGGGATGGAGAGGTCTTTTGAGGCTAATCTTGTTGGGCGGCATAGCTGATGATGCTGGAGGCACTGAGCCGAGACCATATAGGGATTTAAAGGTCAAAACCAGCACCTTGAATTGGGCCCGGTAAGCAACTGGTAACCAGTGCAGCTCTTTTAGCAATGCACGACACAGCTCTCCAACCCAAAAATGGGTAAAAGTGTGCATTAGCATGATGCCATGGGTGAAAAACCACATACCAAAATGCACCCCGTTAGGAGAAACGGCTTGCAAAAAACGCGTACATGAGTCGAAACAAAAACCGACCAGGATGGAGGAATCTCCTTCCAATCCCAGCTACGGCTCTAGCCTCATCGCTTCCCCCCTTTACCTCTCTCTGTCGAGTTCTTCCAGGAGCCGGATCGTGGCCCGGCTCAGATCCCCCATGCTGTCTTGCCTCTGGAGCGAGGCCGAATGAGCCGGGCTCTGCTCAGGGCTCTGGCCTTGGCCGACGGGCTCGGGGACCAGCGCCGGCAGGTGGAACTTAAGGTTGTACAAGCTGGTGATGTCCATCTGCAGGGCTGCAGGAGGAAGGGGGATGGAAGCAATTGTGACATTGTGTGTGTGTGGGACCTCAAGCCTGGAAACCAAATGTGGCCCTCCAGGCCCTCTCTGTGTGGCCCTTGGAACTCTCTCAAGGCCACACCCCTCACTGGCCCTGCATTGACCCTTTGAGTGTTTTAGCCTGGCTGAAAATGTGCCCAGGAACTCTTGCTTGCCTGAATGGCGGACAAAGAGGAGTGTGAGCAAGGGTATAGTGGTCCAGGGTCTCAGAGGGTCTTAGTTTTTTGGGAACAGGGTCCCTATGCCTTCAGGATCGTATGAGCAAATCAGCATGAAAGGGAAATGGGTTGGCCGCCAAGAAGAGTTTTCTCACATGCTTCCTTGTCCTTTCCTGCTGATTGGAGCCAATCAGAGCGAAAGGAGGTGAGTCAGTCACTGAGAAGACTCTTCTGAGCAGCTAATACTCTCCTGTTTGATGCTCATTGGCATGTGGGGGGGGGAAGAAGATCTCATTCTCAACCCAACAGCAAAAAAAATAGGAGGAGGTGAGGCTGTGACTAAAATGAAGGGACACTGCACTTGTAAATTTGCCACTACACTCCTGGGTATGACAGTGCATGTAGACACTGGCCTACTGTGCAAAGACAGTTGTTTGAGTTCAACTACATTCTGCTCAGAGTGGAGCCTACTGAAATGAATGGACTCAAGGGAGCCACGCTAATTGCAGTGAGTCTGCTTCTCTGAGGGCGACAAACGCTGGAGGCAACCCGATGTTGACAGTAATTGCCCCGCCCACTTTTGCCTCTGGCTCCATCCACCACTAGCACATGGCCCTCAGAAGGTTGACCAGGAGGAAATGAGGCCCCTGGGGCATAACTCAGTGCCCGAATTCTTCAATCCGGTTTTACTGTGTATGGTTTTTTTATATATAATTGTTAGAGTATGCACTGGCTGCAGCTCATGGGAGTTACTGTCCATGGCAGAGTTTTTGGTATGTATACAAATATTTGCAGAAATAAATGCTCTGTCAAGTCTGGTAGTTGAAAGAATAAAGAAACTTAAGGTTTATTTACTACCAAGGGGTAAAGTCATACAAGCTGAAGCAGCCAGGCGGGTTCCACTCCGGCAGCCGTTACTGACATGGTTCAGGTCACTTGAAACATGTTTTGGTGCTTTACCCCTAACAGTCCTTGAGTGTGCTTGAGTGTGAGGACAAGACAATGTACAAAGGCTCACCTTTCAACTGGTCTAGAACCTCCATCTGCCCCGAGGACACCATCATCTTGGCTTCCTGTTCTAGTTTGCCCTGGAGGTGCTTCAGGACTTCCTGGGGCAGAAAGGATAACACAGAAAGCGGGTCAGAACGAGGCACGCTACCTGCACATGCTCAGGGGCCCCCTGCCATCATCTTATGCCTGACCACCGTTAGGTGGCAAGTTGAAGTTAGCTTAGTCGTGATCACGACACACCGTGTTCTGTGTAAAGGACCCTAGGTAGATTTCTAGAATGGTTACTAAGCTCAGTGATAAGATAATCATCTATCTTTCTGTCTTCCATCCATCCATCCATCCATCCATCCATCCATCCATCCATCCATCCATCCATCCATCCTCTCTCTCCCCCCATATTCATATATAGATGTGTGCACACACACTCTCCAGATTTTTATTTGCACACAATCCTCTCATTAACTGTCTATCACATATCCGACACACATCCTACAGATACCATCTATCTATCCGTCACACACACACCCTTGCTCTCCACACACACACATAGATATTCTCTCTCTGAATATATATATATACACACATGCATATCTATCACATATCTAACACACACATCCTCTCTCTATATATATACATCTATATAACTATCACATATCTAGCACACACACATCCTATCTCTATCTGATCAATATCACACCCATGTGTATATAGATATTGACTCTCTCTCTCTCTCTCTCTCTCTCTCTCTGTCCAGACTATCACATACCTAGCACACATACATTATCTACCTATCTACATCCTCTGCACATCCATCCATCCGTCCGTCTGTCCATCCATCTATTTTCGTCTGTCCGTCCGTCCATTTCCATCCATCCATCCACACTTGCTAATTCTGCCTGCTGCTCCAACAACATTTGGAGGAAGCCGCTTCATACCGACAAACCCTTGGTCCATGTAGCTCAGTATTGTCTACACTGACGGGCAGCGGTTTGAAGGCAGGTAGTCTCTCCCAGCCCTACCTGGAGATGCCATTGGGGGATTGAACCAAATGGGACCTTCTGCCTGCAACGGGACTGCTGGACATGTCAGCAACACAGGACAGACCATTGGGTGCACCAAGGCCACTGCCGTCTACACTGACCAGAAGCAATGGCTCTCTAGGGTTTCAAGCAGGGTCTCTTCTCCCAGCCAATAGGGATTGACTCTGGGACCTTCTGCATGCAAAGTAGGTGCTCTGCTACTCCCCTTAAAAATGCAGTAACATTCCAGTCCTCATGGTTGTGAATCAAAGGCTAATTTAAAGCAGGGATGTAGGAAGCTGCTTCATGCCGAGTCAGGCCGCCGGTCCATCTAGCATGGTGTTACCTACTACACTAACTGGCAGCTTGTGCCCCAGCCCAATCTGGAGGTGCCATTGGGGCTTGAACCTGGGACCTTTGGCATGTGAGGCAGATGCCCTACCCACTGAGCTACAGCCCTTCCCCTAAAAGACTGGAGGGTAGAGGCTGTTGTGTGAGCCAAAAAACAAACAAAACCCAGGCTTGAGGTCTATTTGCTAATCCCCCCCTAGAATCACATACAAAGTTGCTCACCTTCATATCCGACGTCTCATTTGCTAGCTTGGAGAGATGGTTGGAATTGTCCGCCAGCTCCCGGCGGAGATGGGTGTTCTCCGTCTTCAGGGCCTCCACCTGTCTCACCAGCTGGTCGTACGATGCACTAGAAGCCGTCATCTTCAGCTCCTCCATCGACTGGAAACAGATGCGTGGAGGGTTTATCCATGGTGTGGAAACAGCATGCACGGACATTCTAACACAGGGAAGTCCAAACGTGGTGGGTGGGTGTGTATGTATATATATATATGTATGTGTATATATATATATATATATATATATATATATATATATATATATATATATATATATATATGTATGTGTATATATATATATATATATATATATATATATAAACGTAATTGTGATTAACCAAACAGAGGTTTTTATTATATACATATACATACACACACACACACATATATATATAGCCAGTGTGGTGTAGTGGTTAAGGTGTTGGACTACGACCTGGGAGACCAGGGTTTGAATCCCCACATAGCCATGAAGCTTACTGGGTGACCTTGGGCCAGTCACTGCCTCTCAGCCTCATGAAAGCCCTATTCATAGGGTCGCCATAAGTCGGAATCGACTTGAAGGCAGTACATTTACATTTTTATCACCAACACAAACATAGGGTTCTGTCGGATTAATTCCTAAAGACAGAAAGTGGCAAGCATCCAAAAAGCCAAGATTAAAAAAGGGGAAACCCCAAGATGCTGGAAAACCTTCCTCTTTCAACAAGCCTTTTAAGTAGAGACCTTATCCCAGTCTGCGTCTGTATTGGAATTGCTTTTTAATATATTTTAAAAACTTTTCTTTTTTTAAAAAAACCAATGTTTTTAACCTTTAAAAAAAAGTCTTGAAAGCTTTTAAAAAATGTTTTTAAAGATGTTTTGTTTTAATGTATTTTAAAGTCTGTTTTTATGATGTTTAAAGTGTTTTTAGTGCTTTTGTTTGCCGCCCTGGGCTCCTGCTGGGAGGAAGGGCGGGATATAAATCAAATAATAAATAAATAAAAATGTGGTTATTTTCAAAAAAAGCCCAACACATTTCGGCCACTATATTGTCTGGCCTTCGTCAGGGGATAGACTGGTCTGCAATATTCTTTTCTAGTAAAATTGCTTGAAATGATAGATGGCCACAAAGCACGGGTCCCAAACCATGATCCGCAGATCAGCAGCGATCTGCATCATGTCTGTGGATTTGTGGTTGGAGAGAGGAGATGGCATATCCATCGCGGTGAACATTCTTCTCTTATTTCAAATATTGTATTTACAATTTGAATGCTATGGAACACAACCCAATGCAATATAAGAGATCAAACCGGCCGTTCAAACACAATTCAAAATTGCACAGCAGCATTGCAAGGAGGGCAACAGCATAGGTGACTGTTCACTGTTTCTCAGGTTCCATTTTGGGAATAGGTGATAATGCATATATCCAGTCCAGTCCAGCAACATCTGCAGGGGTATAAGTTGTAACTGCTGTTCTTTAAATAATGTTGTAATTGCTGGTTTTTTAAAATAATGATATTTGTTATTTAATTGCCTTCACTGATATATTTTTATCCTTGTGCCTATTTTTTTGTAAGCCGCCTTGAGGGCCTTTGGAAATTAATAATAATTAACAAAGTGGCCTGCCAAGGCTCCCCGGCAATTTTTAAGGGGGTCCCTGGGAGAAAAGGTTTGGGAACCACTGGTGAAGACAGCGCTTTGCTGGATGAACTGGCGGTCCCACTCTGGGTAAGGCAACTTTCTGTCGCAACCAGCTCTTTATTCAGAACCATGAGGACTAGAACCTTGCTTTGCTTTGAATGAAAGGCCATGGCGGCAGAGCATCTGCGGCTGCATGCAGAAGGTCCCAGGTACTTGGATTGTCCCCTGCCTGAAACCCTGGACAGCTGCTGCCAGCCTGTGTGTGTGTGTGTATGCAATTGTGATTAACAAAACAGAGTTTTATTTTAGTAGCAAAACGTTTCGGCTTCCGCCTTCATCAGCTGCTAATATATGTTGGCCATCTCCACTGCCCTCCCCCAGTCATCTGCCTCCGTCTTCCAGCTCTTTGTCTTCCCTCCTTCTCCCTGAGCAGTCTCTGTTCCACTGATTTCTCTATTTGGAGGATCTGACCTGCCTCTGCCATCTCAGTCCCCCTGTCTTCTCTCCATCCTCCCACCCCTACAAACACACAAGCCCAACTGGCTCCTCTCTGAGCCCCACCTTGCAAACAATAGCCACTGGTTATTATGGGAAACAGACACGCCAAGGAAACGAGAAATGCAAGCTCAATGAAATAAAGCCCCCTACTCACAGATTTCACAGGATCCTTGCCAGGCGGAGCGTCCCGACTTAACCTTTGGCCTTAGGGAATTAATTCCCACACGGATTCCTCCACACCTCAATTTTCCGGATCCACAGAAGCCCTGAGGGCCTTCTTGGGGTGTCTCTTATGGGTCTGGAGTCTCCACATACACGCCTGGCCCATTTTGTTGGATTTTTTTTAATGCTAATTTGCTGATGGGGTGCATGAATGCAAATTCTGGGGGGAAATGGGGGGACTAAACTCCAGCGCAAGCAGTTTTCTCCTTTGTGGGGTCCTCGAGTGCAAATGACAAGTCATGTGATCGGTGCATTGAAGAGCACAGCGCTGCTGAGACACCCCCCCTCGCCTCCGCACGAGTGATACGGGGCTGGCTTTGTTGGTTACGCCATACTCTCTGGAGCAGCCAAGCTCATTCCATCACTTGCAGGCCACATCGAACAGGCAGTCCTCCTGCTGTCAAGCGCGGCTGGATGCGTGTGTGCAAATATCTGCCCCTTGGGACTCCCAGATCCGTTGACACAAGAAGAAAAATGGAAATGTACTGCCTTCAAGTCGATTCCGACTTATGGCTACCCTATGAACAGGGTGTTCATGGTAAGCGGTATTCAGAGGGGTTTTCCCATTGCCCCCTCTGAGGCTAGCCCTCCCCAGCTGGCTAGGGCCTGCTCTGCTTGGCACAGCTGCACAAGCCAGCCCCTTCCTTGTCCGCAGCTGCCAGCTGGGGGCAACTGGGCTCCTTGGGACTATGCAGCTTGCCCATGGCTGCACAGCTGGCAGTGCACGTCACCCCTGAGCCACTCACTGTGGGGTGATCTTTAGCTGGCCCTTTGCACCCAGGAGACACAAGGGGATTTGAACTCACTCTGGACCCTCAGCCAGGCTCTCCTCCCCACTGTGCCATACTAGCTGTTGCCACAACAAGAAGAGACTGTGGAAAGGCAAGCCGCCTCCTACAGAGTCAGGCCGGTCCTGCATCTAGCTCCATGTCATCTACACTGGCTGGCAGCAGCTCTGTAAGAACACGGGAAGCTACCTTATACCAAGCCAGCGCAAATTAGCTCAGTAATGTCTACACTGGCTGGTAGCGGCTTTCCAGGCCTGCAGCTTTTAACTGGAGAGGCCAGAGGCCGAACCTGGGACCTTTCCACGTGCAAGGCAGATGCCGTGCTCCTGAGCTACAGCTCTCCCAATGCCCACAACAACCCTGTGAGGGAGCTTCGGCTGAGAGACAGTGACTGGCCCTAGATAACCCAGCGAGCTTCATGGCTGAGTTGGGATCTGAAACAGAGTCTCCCCTGAATCGCAAACTGAATCACATTTCTCACCCACCATGGGGGAGCAATTGCACCCGTGTGTGGGCAACAGGTGCTGATCCCCAGAGGCGTGTCAATACAACAGTGTGTGCTTGAGCGTGTGCATCTCTTGGCAGCGTGACCAGGCACTTGGAAGGGGGGATTCTTAGCAACACCGGACACTGCTTTATACCAGGTCAGACTGTTCGTCCATCCAGGCCAGCATTGTCTACTCGGACCGGCAGCAGCACTCCAGGGTCTCGGGCAGAGAAGGGCCTTTCTTATCACCCGCAACTGGATCCTATTAACTGGACAAGCCAGGAACACAGCAAGTTGCCTTGGACCGAGTGAGACCGTTGCCCCCATCTAGTTCACTGTTGCTTACCCTGACTGGCAGCGACTCTCTAGGCTTTCATACAGGCCCTGCCTAGAGATGCAGACGTGGACTGAACATGGGACCTTTTTCGTGCAAAGCAGGGCCTCTGCCACTGAGCTATGGTCCTTTCGCTAAAACTAAAGCAAGATCCCAGTCCTCATGATTGTGAATAAAAGGCTGATTTTAAATAGGGATGTAGAAAGCTGCCTTAGACAGAACCCATCTAGCTCAGTGTTGTTTACGCTGATTGGCAGTGGCTGTCTTTTAAGCAGGGAGCCTCTCTCAGCACTACCTGGAGATGTCTGCTGGGGACTGAACCTGGGACCTTCTGCATTTATTTAATTTATTTATTATTTGATTCATATCCCGCCCTTCTTCCCAGCAGGAGCCAAACAGGTACCACTAAGCTAAGGCCCTTCGCCAGGGATTGAAATCGGGTCCTGTTGCACATAGACCAGGTGTTTTCCCTAACCAGAACTCATGTTCTCTGCCCAGGAAGCCTATATTAAGCATAATGGCAGAACTGCCCTTATTTTAAGTTATTTATTCTACTAGGCTGTCCGGGGTGGGGTGGTGGCAGAGGAGATAGGCTTGAATGCCTGTTGAACACACGGAGGTGTGGAACAAACCCATCAAGCCTATCTCCAAAATCATGAGGACTAGAAACTTGGCTTGGAAAAGAAACAGCAAGGAAAGAAGGTAAACCTGCCATGCTTAGGAAGCTATATTTTGCGTCCGTGCCACATTCTGTGGTTTCTTTCTTTGGCCCCATAGTTCCAGATGCAACTTGTAGAGGCAAGGTTTGTGATTCTCTTGTTTTCAGAGGAGGGGGCCTTCTGTTCTGACAGCAACCCCCCGGAAGCCTACAAATGGGGCACAGAGATGTCGGAACATCTCCCTCTGTCCCCTGAGCACCAGCTATTCAGATAGACTGCCTTGGGATAGGGAGGCTCAATTGAGCCCTCAAGACCAGGTCTCCTCCATGACTCTGGCTCACACTTTAAAAAAAAAAAGTCTAAGACAGATTTGGAGGAAGGCTGAGGTAATTTCATGCAAGTGGGGTTGGAGGTAGAGGAGCCCAGAGGGAGAGGAGGAGTCAGTGAGGAAAGTAAAAGAGAGACACACACATTTGCCCCTGGAATCTTGTGGCAGTGAGTTCCATAAGTTACCCTGTTGTGTGCCCATAAACTACTGCCAACTGATAAGCTACATATTCTAGTTTTAGGAGATTTGAGGATAAACCTCGGTGGTGAACATCTCCCTCTGACTAGGTCAACCTGCCCCCCCCATGTTGCTAGACTACAGTTCCCATCACCCTTGACCATTGACTGCTGGGGAATAGTAATCCAATAATATCTGGACAGCAGCAGGTCAGGGAAGGCTGAGCTAGGCCTTGCGGGTGGGGGAAGCCTTTTGTGTTTTGGCTCCCCTGGTGGCTCAAATCACCCCCGGCCACCAGCGATGCAGAAGGCAAACATACCTTTTGATCCAGAGCTAATTCCCACTCAGCAAAGCTGGCCCACAGGGTCACACACCTGCCCCCCCATTCCCACTTCTGCCACCACTGACCGCCCTTGTGAGCACCCCTCCCAAATGCTCATTTTTGAAGAGGAGGAAAACACAGGCTGGCAGTGGAGGGGCGATTTGCCCTTTAAAATCAGAGCAAAAGAAAGAAACAAAAGAGAAGGCTGGGGGCCCTCCTTCAAAAAAACCAACCCTTTTCTTTCTCTCCCCCCCCCCCCCGGCATGGAGAGACAAAAGAGAGGGCTTCTTTTCTGAAGCTTCATTCATCTTGCATTGGAAAGGAGATTTCCTCAGTGACTTGTCCCATAGAGTGAATAAATCAGAACGAAACCAACCGGTGGGGGGACGACGACGACACGGAGGGGGTTGGAAAGAGAGAGAGAAAGCAACAGAGGGCTGATGCCAGCCAATAGCAGCCCAGAACATGCTCTTGGGTAACCATGGAGACAGCCAATGGCTTCCAAGAAGCAGATTAGAATAGATAGACAGAGAGAGAGAGAGAGAGTAGTGTAGTGGCAAATTCAGAAGTGCAAAGTCCCTTCATGTCACACACACACACCCTTTTTGGCTGCTGAGTTGAGAATGAGATCATTGTTAATGCCTTCTCCCACAACGACAGCCAACCCTAGCAGCCAAAAAGCATGAAAGTGTTGGCTACTGAGAAGAGTCTTCTCACTAGCTGACTCACCTCCTCTGATTGGATCATAGGATCCTGCAGACATAGGGACCCTGCTCCCAAAAAAGGAAAGAGTCTAAGCCCCCCCCCGACACTGGATGCCTATACTCCCGGATATAGATATATCCTGACCAGCCCCACTATAAAAATGAATGCAGCTAAATTGTAAACGGCCAGTCTTCCGTTCTGATCTGGCCTTCCCTGGGAACGACTCGAAGAGCCGTGTATGCAACATACATTGAGAGTGCATTGAAAGCACATTATCCCCCCCATCGAATCCTGGGAGCAGTAGTTCAACCCTTGCAGAGCCACTGTTCCAAACACCCTGAATAAACCTCAGTTCCCAAGATGCTTTGCAGGGACAGCCCATGTGCTTTCAATATGCTGTCCATGCCTCATGTACACAGCCTTGCAAATGTGAAAGAGGAAAAGTTGGTTTTGGAAATGACAGACGCCCTGCCTGTGATTGCACTGGCTCCTTTTGCCTTACACACTTCAGCCTAAAACAACTCTGCTCATTCTCCCTCGCTGCCCCTTAGGTGTAGAAATCCAGCCCCCCCTCCCAGAGATTCCTGGACCCTTAAAGACTCTTTTGCCCTTGCTGTAGATCTCCTGAGCCTTTCCATGACCCCGCTCATTCTCTCCGTCTTCCTCATATGTCTTGAACATTCTCCCAAAAGAGCTGCAGGTGTCAACCTTTTTCCACTTAAAAAAACCCACAACCCAGCGCTAAATAAACAGAATCAGTGACTGTGAACAGGGCTGCAAAATGTGAACCGAGGTGTCTATGAATGAGAAGCTTGCAAAAGCAATCCTTTGCCAGAGAATCCCTCCTCTTCCAAAAAATGTCCTGGCCAGAAATTTCAAGGGAAGGGGCGACAGTCCACCCTTCAAGACTCACAGTTGGGTAATTTGGAAAAGGGGGATTCTGGAAGTGCCCCTAAGCTAATATCTATAGTGCAAATTCATTCATAGTCCTCTGAGCCCATCAGAATAGGAGGCACATTTTACAAACCCATCAACATCTGTGCCATTCAATGGGGCTGAACGATATGATTTCAGCACCCTGGACAGGGCAGCCATCAAATCTGCATCGAAGACTCTACTTGTCTGGTGCCCTCCCTATGTTTTAGACTACAGTTGGCCAGGACTGATGGGAGTTGTAATCCAAAACATACGGGGGGGGGCACTGGATTGAGGAAGGTTGATCTACTTGGCATACTTAGGGCTGACTGCTTCCAGACCACAGCTCAGGGGGCAGAACACCTGCTTTGCATGCAAAAGGCCTAGGTTCAATGCCTGGGTTTAAACAAGATGCTTACTTTATTTTCAGGGGAAGGACAGCTGGTTGCTCAGTGGCAAAGTGTTGCATGCAAAATGACCCTGGTTCAAACCCCAGCATCTTCAGGTAAGGCTCCGAAAAACAAACACCTGCCTGCAACTCTGAAGAGCTGCTGCCAGTCAGTGTGGACAATACTGAGGTGAGTGGGCCAAAAGGTCTGATCTGGTACAAGACAAATTATCATCATTCTAGGCCAAGGGTTTCCAAAATGCGGTCCGTGGACTGCCAGTGGTCCATGAGCTTCAGTGGTCCACAATGTGTCTGCATTAAATATTCATATTGACTTTTAATTGTCTCGCTTTTTAAAATTTCTTACACCGTATTTTATCGCAATACAATTTGAATTCTAAGGAACACAATCAAAGGCAATACAGGAAACAAAAGCAACCATACCAATGCAATTCAAAATCATACAGCATCTAGCAGAGCAAGCTGCAACAGGCAGAAAAACCATGAAGTGATCCGCCAAGGCCTTCAACCATTTTCAAAGGGTCCATGGGGAAAAAAGATTTGGAAGCCCCGGTCTAGAACTCTGACTAGGAATGAGACGATGGGGGACAGAATGTGGCCGTTGTTTATAATTTACGTGTGATAATTATATCTGTAAAAGTTCAAGGTGATTGTTTTGGTGTGGAAAGCCCTATGCAGCTTGGAACCAGGATCCATGAAAGATCATCTTACCCCTTATATACCCAGCCGGTCACTGCGCTCTGCAGGTGAGGGCCTCCTGCAGATACCATCTTATCAGGAGGTCCATTCCGCACAAAATAGGAAGCGGGCCTTTAGTGCGGTGGCACCGACCCTTTGGAATTCTCTCCCCTGAAATATTAGACAGCCTCCATCTCTGTTATGTTTTCGGCACTGACTAAAGACTTTCCTCTTTCAACAAGAAACCTTATTGCAAGAGACCTTATTGCAGTCTGTTGCTGAAATTGCTTTTTTAATGTTTTTAAAGCTTCTTTTTAAATATATAATATGTTTTTAAAGATGTTTTGTTTTAACATATTTTAAGGTGTTTTAAGAGTGTTTTTAGTGTTTTTGTTTGCCGCCCTGGGCTGCTTCTGGGAGGGAGGGAAGGATATACATTTAATAAATAAAATAAAATAAGTGCCCAGGTTCTGAGATTCTAAGGGATCACAAGCCTTATCCCACTTTTTTTCTCCCCCCGCCCCCAAAATAACAATGGATATGGGCATCTGTGCCTGACATCTCCCTACCATGTGTCAAATTTGAACTCATGGCTTGGGACCAGATCACCTGAAAATATTAAACTCCAGCATGTAGGTCTTAGCTATCAACCCAGGCCTGGAGGCCATCTGTCTCTGTGGAATATTCTGTAATGCCTCACTTATCCAAGGTGGAAAATTTGATGAAAGAGAGAAGGCATTAAAAGAGGGGAAAAGTATTAAAGTGAAAGAGTGAAATGAACTAATAAAAGGAGAGGAAAAAGAAAAATGCATTAGTGTGAAAGTAGAGTGAAAGGTTGTCTCCATCTACTGAGAGCAGACCTATGGAAATCAATGGAGCTGAGTTAGACTGCAATCCAATACACATCTACTCAGAAGTAGGCACCATCTCTGTTATCTTTTTGGCACCAACTGAAGACCTTCCTCTTTCAACAAGCCTTTTAAGGAGAGATCTTATCCCAGTCTGTGTCTGTGTTGGTGTTACATGTTAAGATGTTTTAGAAGCTTTTAAAAATGTTTTTAAAGATGTTTTGTTTTAACATGTTTTTAAAAATGTTTTAATATATTTCAGAGTCTGTTTATATGATGTTTTAGAGTGCTTTTAGTGTTTTTGTTTGCCGCCCTGGGCTCCTTCTGGGAGGAAGGGCGGGATATAAATTTAATATTATTTATTTACATTTATACCCCACCCTTCCTCCCAGAAGGAGCCCAAAGCAGCAAACAAAACACTAAAAACACTTCAAAATATCTTAATATATTTTAAAATATATTAAAAACAAAACATCTTTATAAACTTATTAAAACAAAAACATCTCTTTAAAAAAAGTAAGTGTGCATTGGATTGCAGCCTTAGTCACGCACCTTATTTTAAAAAGAGCATTAAAATGACAGGCCCAAATAAGAGAATTGCAAAGAAACAGGGACATGACAGAGAAATGAAAGGGTGTGGGAAGAGAGAGGAATCTCCTGAAGAAATTAAATCTGATCTAACCTAGATGTGGTCTGGACTTATACTATTGTAGGATAAATGGGAAAATGGTATTTATACAGCCTCGTCCTTTTTAACTGCAATAAAATGTTGCTGCTGTTATTCTGTTGCATTGTCACTGTCTTTTTTAAGCCTACTGGTTTAATCACTGGATGCTGTCTCCCGCCCACCTTTTTTAAACAGAACAGGAGAGGAAATTGCTTTTGTTCGAAAAATTATTTTGAAAGTCTGGCTCGGGGATGGTCAGGCCTGGAAGGAGAAAAGGCATTCACATGAACGGAAAGTGAAGGGGAACGGAAGAGATAAAAAAATGTTACAATGGAAAAGGAATCGTGTTTTAGCGCCTGAAGCTTTTAGGCCTTGATCGCTGGAGGCGCTGCCAGATGGTCTTGGGGTGGGCGGAGGCTCCTCTTTCTCTTGAACACACACACCCTGCAACCCCCCAGGGGTGTTAAACAAACAGGCTGTTGTTACCAGCTTGTGCTAATTGAAATTTCAGTCAAGATCCAGGGCAAGAGAAGAGGAAACCCAATCCTGGAACAAAGCGACCGCAGGGGAGGAGGAGGGAGAGGGGAGGGGGTTTCCAGGCAGCCAGCCGAAATCACTCCCCGTCCACCCCACACACGCATCTCCCTCCCTCCTGTGATGTCCTGCTCGGAGGTAACACATCCCGGTTGGACAGTTTCCAAAGCAAGGTCAATGCAATTGCTGAGAAATCAATGCCGCAGACGTGAAACGCCAAGGCAGGATGGCTTGAAGTGCAAGAATGATCATCATAAATTTAAAAAGGAACCGGGGGAGGGGGGGTCACCATGGCAACAGGGCCGGATTGGTACCCAAGTTTGCTGACTGTCCCCGGTATCCGGAATGGGATGCAGTTAACCTGCACAGGTCCTGGAAGGAGTACATGAAACAATCCTAACTTGTTTTGTTTTTCAAGGGAGAGGGTGCGGGGTCCCAGGAAGCTTTGTTTATGAAAAGAAACTGCTTTTATAAACATGTGTGTGCCTCAGTGCCTTCCAAATGAGAAAGGATTTAATGTACATGTCTCAAAGGACAAAAGGAGGACAGCCACTGCTTCTCTGCCTGAGTACCTGCCTCCCTCTGATAGCCCTCTATGGGCAGAGGCGACTCTGCTGCCTCTCTGTGTGTCCCTCTTTCTTTCCAATCAGCCTGCATCCACAGAGGCGGCTCGGCGCTGCCTCTCTGAGTGAGTCCATCCCTCCTTCTGACCAGCCTCGAAATGCAGAGGTGACTGCTGCTTCTCTGCATGAATCCTTGCTGGCCTTCCAATCAGCCTGCACTGGCGATGAGTTATTCTGTTGAGCCTCTGTACTGGGTATGACTGGATCATTCCATTATCCCTGAGACAGGGGCTGTGTACACACCAGACCTTTAAAAGCACATTCAAAGCACGTTCCCCCCCTCCCAGTAATTCTGGGAACTGTAGTTTACTCCTTACAGACCTGCCATTCCCAGCACCCTTAAGCTACAGTTCCCAGGATTCTAATGAGGATGTGTGAGCGCTTTGAATGTGCGTTAAATGCCTGGTGTATACACAGTCCTTAGGGACTCAGTAGAATCTCCACCCCAAGAGAACAGGTTCCCTGTTGCAATTCTGGATGAGTAGCATTCAGGAACATAGAGCAGCATGCAGAAACATATAGGGTGTGCTACATGGAAGGTGGTTAGCTCTTGCTCTTTCACACTCTGAACCCTTCTGGATTGTAACAGTGATGCATTTGCCTCCCAAATGATTTGCAACAATACATAAGATATACCCATTGCACAGATGGGAAACTGGGGTCAAGAGTGACTTGCCCAGGGCCATACAATGAGCATGCGACTGCTGCAGGATTTGAACCCAGTCAGCGTGCATGCTTATTTTGGTGTAAGATCCTCAATGAAGGGATGTTGCTCAGTGGGCAGAACACCTGCTTTGCATGCAGAAGGTCCCTGAGTCAATCCCCAGAATCTTCCGGAAAGACCTCCGGTCCGAAACCTTGAGAGCTGCTGCTAGTCAGTGCAGACAATACTGAGCTAGATGGACCAATGGCCTGACTTCCCATAAGGCAGCTTCCTATTTAAACCAACTCTTTACTTAGGACCATGAGGACTAGGACCTTACTTTACTTTTAAGGGAGGGGCCATAGCTCAGTGGCAGAGCATCTGCTTTGCACGCAGAAGATTCCAAGTTCAATTCCCGGCATCTCCAGGTAGGGCTAGGTGTATCCCAGAAACCCTGGGAAGCTGCTGCCAGTCAGTGTTGACAAAAGATAATACTGATCCCAACAGACCAATGATCTGACCTGGTGTGAAGTACCTTCCTGTGTCCCCGTGGTGAAGGCTGGCTCTCTAGAAAGCATGCAGAATTAACTATCCTTTTGTTTGCGGGAATTGGATGGCGATCCTATTCCTCCTCCTAGATAAACGTATTCATTTATTTATATAATAATTCTTCCTGCTGCTTTTCCCAAGGCGCATACATCATTCTGGGAGACTCACAGCCATTCAAAATCCTGATACCATCCTAACATCATCTTCATCAAAATGTGGTAAAGCCGCAAAGGGAATTTAAAAAAAAACACCTTTTATTTATTTATTTGATTTATATCCCGCCCTTCCTCCCAGTTTACATAAACAAACAGTACAAGTACTGTAGCATAACAATACATTTATTATTATTATTATTATTATTATTATTATTATTATTATTATTATTATTATTTAGATTTATATCCCGCCCTTCCTCCCAGTCAGAGCCCAGGGCGGCAAACAAAAGCACTAAATGTTTTACTCACTAAAACATCATAAAAACAGGCTTTAAAATATATTACAACCAAAATCCTTAAAACATAACACGTTTAAAAACATCTTTAAAAAAAAAAAGCTTTAAAAACATATTAAAAAGCAATTTTCTGACAGAGGGCCGCATTTCCTCCTGGGCAACCTTCTGCAGGCCACGTGGTAGGCATGGCCAGGGACCAAAGTGGGAGGAGCAATGCATGCAAATGTCCAGTAGGCTCATTTCTACACACACTCACATGCACACCCCTCTCTCTTTCCCCTATCCAGGCAAGCAAAGAGGCATGATCAGAGTTCGAGGATGCGCATCCCAGGCAGGCACAAGCACTCCAGGAGAGTGTGAGGCAGGGCCAGCAAGGGGGCCTGGCTTGGAGAGAGGGGGAGTGGCCTGGGGAGAGCTTTGCTATCTGGCCCTCAGGTAGACAGATTTTTTAAAAGGCAAAAGTCCTACTGGAGCAACAATCGCAAGAGCAACAACCGCAACATCAATATGTTTACTAGGCAACAGGAAGGTTGTTAAAAGAGGTTTACCAAACCCACAACAGACATGATGTTCCATAGCTTGGGTGCAGTCACTGAGCAGACCCTGTCTCTCGGTCAACACTGCGCCTCCCATAATCTGATCTTAGGCCAAGAAGAAACCCACTTTCTCTGTGTCCCCTCCTGATCTTGAGGATGGGCAGGCTGGTGCAAGCTGATGCCTTGGCACCCTGGAGCCTGAATCTTGCTTTATTTTGAAGGTAAGGGACACACGTTCGTGGCTGATCACTTGCTTTGCATGCAGAAGGGGTCCCAGGTTCAGTCCCCAAAGGCAGGTAGGGCTGGGAAAGACCCCCTGCTGCCAGTCAGTGTAGACAACACTGAGCTACATGGACCAAGTAGTCCGACTCAATATAAGGTGGCTGCCTATGTCCCGAGAGATTGTCTGAAGGCCTCTTGGCCTAAGATCAGCTGATTAAACTTCAGCAGCAGTGAGTCTGCAAGCAGGATCTTGGATTCCTACACTGAGCAGGGCGTTGGACTCGATGGCCTTATAGGCCCCTTCCAAGCTCTACTATTCTAGGATTCTGCGAGCTGGGGAAATGGTGGACAAACCAAATTGCTCATTTTCAAGGGAGCTGGTGCACTGTTGTAGCTCAGAGTTATGAGTAACAAAGCCTCTGGTTCGATTCTTGACTCTATAGATGGCCTCAGTTTCCACCCCCCTCTACAAAATAATATTCCAAAATCGACTTCCTCGCCTTTTCACCCATCTGATTCTAAGTCTTGCCCTCTGGGGCAGAGAACAAGTTTGTTCCGTCTTCTGCCTGGGACAGCCCTTCAGACAGTTGAAGGTAGCTATCACATCTCCCTTTAATCTCCTCTTATATTTAAACCAGCCGTTTACCCCCAGAACCATGAGGACTGGCATCTTACTTTTTTTGGGGGGGGGGACAGCTAAGACCTGTTCCTGAAACCCTGAAGAGCCATTGCCCGTCAGTGCAGACTTTTTTGTTGCAGCTAAATTTTGTTATGTTTGCCACCCCAGGCTACTTTGGGAGGAAGGGCGGGATATAACTACTACTACTACAAATGGCTGCTTGCCCTACAGGGTGGTTGTCAGGATTACATCTTTAGCTCTACATACAGTATTTGAAGCACTTTTGAACAAAATGAAACTATATTATCATTATTGTTAGTCATCAAAGGTCCATAGTTTCTTCTTAAAAAACAAAACAAACAACCAGCTGCCAACCTCTGAGCCTTACGAAATGTGAAGTCATTGGGATAGCTAAAAATGGAACCTCCTGGGTTGGGAGCAGACTACCAGAAAATGCCGGGGATGGAAAAACTGGGATGTACTGCTGCCTTCTTTGTGTCCTTATTGGCAAATTTTCTCAGAGGCGTGCGTCTGACCACTTTTGGACACAGAAGATGGAGCTGGGACTGTTTTGGGACTGATCCAGCAAGCCAATTCTTATGCTTGTTACATTTTTTTGTTTAATATTTAGGGTGGTGCTTCAGACAGCATTCTGCTAAACTCCTGCTTCCAAAGCAATCATTCCTCAACCTCTCTCTTTCTCTCTCTCCCTTCTCGATGGGGGCGGAGGAAGATGGCGCTCTTTCAGGTTGGACCAACGTCAGATCCATACAGAGACACACACTGTCTGTTGCATCCCCTCGTGTCTGTCAACACACACCCTTGGTTGCACTTTCCATCGCTAGGCAACAAAAATGCAGAAATTGTGCCTGAGCCATCATCCTTTATGAGAGACAGGATCTATATATATATGTGTGTGTGTGTGTGTGTGTATCTACCTAACTCACAACTGAAATGTGTCTGTGGTTGTAGATGATGCCGCAGTGTCAACAACCATAGCGTCCAAACTGCAATCCGGACCTTGCAAAATTAAAGCTCTAAAGCTGTAGCCAAGGAGTCCCCAGCCTGCCCCCTCTGACACCCCCAATTTAATCAATGCCTGCTTTTCATCCCGTTTCTGAGAGCCCAAAGATGCTGTGAGATGCCTGCTTTGCATACTCCCAGGTTGGAGAAAAGAGGCCCGCTGTTACATTAAATATATATATATATATATATATATATATATATATATATATATATGCATGCAGACACTCAAGCTTCCAATTCTCGGTGGATTGCTGTCTTTACAGCCAGTGATTTGAGAGACAGACAGAGCATCGAGAAAAAGACAGGGGTGCATCTGGTAAGAAAACAAAGAAAGGGTGGTCTTACCTCCTCCCCGAAGAAGGTTGAATGGAGAAAGGAGAGGACCCAGAGCAATCCCATGGATTCCGCATCCTTCGCCACCCTTCAGGCGACTCTCCCTCCCTGCTAGATGCAGATGGGCTTGGTTTCCTTTTGCCTGGCAGGAATGTGGCACCACAGGATCACTGCTGGGCGCTAGAGGACAGTGCAGAGCCAGTCTCCAGGTTGCTAGGGGGAAAAAATGTTGCAAAGAGGGTGTTGCAGAAGACAAAGTTGGAGGAGGACGCAAGAGGAGAATGCAAGGTGGCACGCTGCTGGAATGGCCTGAGATTATGGTTTGGGACTTCTGAAAATCTCAGTCATGCTTATTCCTTGGCTAGGGATGGGTGAGAATTTCGATTCAGTTTGCATTTCAAGCAGAATTTATCAAATTCACAAATTCCGGAACAATATAGGAACCAAAACACAGCCATCCTTCGAAATTCACATTTATTAGAATTTTGGGATGCTGTTCGGCAACTAAAGGACATTGACAAAAATGCATACATTAGGGGAAAGTGTGCATAAAAATGAATATATGAGTGAAAATCACATGCAAAACGGTGTGAAATGATGAGAAACGGCTTGCAAAAAATGTGTACCTTTGTCAAAACTACCTGAGAAAAATGTGTTTATTTGGAGAAATTCACGCTAAAATGATGGAGAATTTTCATGAGGACTTTTTTTTTAAATAAATTGCAGATTGCTGTAGGAAAGTAGCGAACTGAATTTATCGTTGGAAAAATGAGAAACGGAAACAGAACAGACAGCTCTTTCCACCCCTATCCCTGGCTGCTGCCTGGATCATCTCATCCAGCCTCCTGTTCACACGGTGGCCACAATCATATATCCCAATGGGAAGCCCCCATAAGCAGCACCTGAGTGCAATGGTGTAGTAGCAAATTCAGAAGTGCTGGTTCCCTACACGATAGTCACAACCATTCCTCCCCCCACTTTTTAGCTGCTGGGGTGAGAAGGAGAACCTTGTTAATGCCTTCTCCCACAACAAGAGCCAATCAGCATGAGAGTGTTAGCCACTTAAAAGAGTCTTCTCAGTGGCTGACTCACCTCCTTTCACTCTGATAGGCTCCAATCAGGAGGAAAGGATAAGGAGTCATGTTAGAAGACTCTTCTCAGTGGCTAACACACTCCCCTTTCATGCTGTTTGGCTTGTAGCATGCTGGAGACATAGGGACCCTGCTTCCAAAAATGTAAGGTCTAAGATCCCTTGAGACCCTGGATGACTACACCCCTGCCTGAGTGATGTTCTTACACAGAAAAACCACCAAGATAGCTCAATGGCTACTAACCACAGTAGCCTGCTTTTAAAAAAACACATTAACTCTTCCCACCCACATCGTGCACACCTCCCTTCCCTTGCTTGCTTCAAACTCACCTGAACTGGAAGCCCCACCCCTGAGCTCCAGAAGGTGCCTTATTTATACCAAAATACAGCCAAGGGAGCAAGCATTTCCTGATCTTTTCATTGCTGCCCTTGACTGAAGAAAGGGCAGTTTCAGGGGAGCAGGCTGTGTCGAAGGGCATCCAGTCAATTTTTTCACCAGTCACCCCCTTCAGACGTCAAAGCCATACTAGCCTCGCAAGGTATACCTGTCCAGCCCTCCGATCCTGTCAGGTGAGGCCTCACTCTGTGGACTTGGCTTTCTTTCCTACCTTTATTTTTTTTATTAGAGCTACGGCAGAATGCGTGTAAACGGTTTTCATGTCAGTAGTCCTGGCTGAAGAAGTTTTTGCTTGCTCAAAAGGACTAATGGTTCACAGGAGCAGCTGTTTTTCATCATTGCTTCTCAGCTAAAACAAGTTTCAGTTGGCTCTGTTTGGTCCTCGGGACACCCCCCAGGCCACACCCCTCACGGGTCCTACTTTGCGCTGTCCTTGGGTGGTTTTATTTATTTTATTATTATTTTGCCTGGCTGGAAATGTGTCCTTGAACTCTTGCTTGCCTGGACAGAGGAGAGAAGGGGGTGAGCGAGTATGCATAGAAACTCGCCTGTTGTACAATGGCAGTTGCTCTGCCCACTTTTGCCTCTGACCCCTCCTACCACTGGCACGTGGCCCCCAAAAGGTTGTCCAGAAGGGAATGCGGCCCTCGGGGCTGAAACAAACATCTTCACCAGTGCAATAGAGGATTTTGCGACTATTTTAATAGGAGCTTTTAACAGAGCCTTCCCAGGGGTGGAGAACCTGTGTCCTTCTAGATCAGCCTTTGCCACCCTGGTGCCCTGCAGATGTTTGGGACTACAAGTCCCATCAGACCCAGAAGCATAGCTGCTGGTTGAGCAGGAGTCCAGCAACATCTGGGAAGGCTGATAGATTCGCACCCCTACAGATCAACAGCATATGCTGTTCTTTTTGAGACCAGCTGCCTTAGAGCAATGGCTCTCCCCCACAGGAATATTGGGAACTGTAGTTTTTCCCTCCCACACCTAAAACTCCCAGCATCCTTACCAAACTGTAGAGACTCCTCAGCTGCCACCCATGGACAGCCACTCCATCAGGCTACATGAAACATTTCCATCACAGCGGGCAGATAGTGTAACTCCAAGAAATGGTGTCTGAGCTTGTCTTTTTCCTCATCCTTCTCTCCCCTTTTTTCCTTGCATGTCATGTCTGCTACGTTACTGCTGTTCACTCTGGGAGCCTTTCAAAATAATAGGCAGATTAAAAAGGATTTCAATAACAACAAATAAGATAAAATATTCCATACTGATAGATAGCAATGGCAGGTATGGAAAGCAGAGTGTAGCCTGGACATTAAAACCAGACAGATCAGGGATTAGAAACCCTTGGCTTGCCTCTGCTGTGGGACAGTGCTTGGTTTTGTATAAATGACTTATTTAGTTGTATTTGTGGATACTAGATGTTTCCAACTCATTTTTAGCGTATGCCTCCTGGACTCTATAAAAACAGGCTGAGCACATCTAATACCTTCAAATACAACTAAAATAAGGCTTCAGCATAAGATGACTTAATATATAACTAAACAGTAATAATACTAATAAATGACAACGCAAGTGTCGCCAACCTTTTTGGGGCCAGTGGGCACATTTGGAATTTTGAGAAAATGCCGTGGGCATCACTCACAAAATGGCTGCCTTTGAGGGGGCATGGCATAGCAGTTGCCATATGCAAAGAAGCAGAAAAAGTGGCACAGCCAGAAAATAGCGTGGGCAAGCCCCCTCTTCCCCCCAGCCCATCAATGGGGGAAAAAGGCACCTAGAACAGCCACCGCTGGGCTCGCTCACAGACCCGGAGAGAAGCTCTTTGTGTCTCTCCTCTGTTCAGAAGAGACAGGAGGGTGCGGGCATTCCGTTCTAGCACCTAGCAACACGTTGGCCGTGCTTAATTGTGTGTGCGTTTAAAAGGCTGAGCAAGGGTGAATGGGCTGAGCAGGAAGACTCCTGTGCCTTTTTGAAGGGATATCTACAGAGACCTTTTGCGGGCACTGTAGGAGGTACTGCTGGGCACATGGGTGCCCACGGGCACCACGATGGCAACCCCTGTAATAACATACACAGCATAATAATAGTGTGCCTGGTTTGCATTTCAGTGCAAGGTTGCTCCAGAGACCCATGGAGTCCGAAGCCTTAATGACGCTGCTGAGTGGGACCAGCAGGCAGGTGCATAGGCTGTGTCGAGCCGGCCTGTCCTTCCTCACAGTGCTCCGGCTCGGATCGCTGGCGCTGGGGGCCAAGACCCTATGGCGAGACGAGATGGCCGACCTGCAGTGCAATTCCACCTCGCAGGGCTGCATCTTGTCTTGCTTCGACAAGGCCTTCCCCATCTCCCCTTTCAACCTCTTTCTGCTGCAGGCGGCTAGCCTCCTGACGCATGGGGTGGCCTGCGCTTGCATCTTCCACTCGCCTAGGTGCCAGGGGAAAAGTGGCTGGTGGCGCGGCCCACTCCACGGCAAGAGCCACGGGCTGCGGCTGCATTGGGTCAGTCTCTTGGCGAAGGCCCTCCTGGAAGGAATCTTTCTGATGGCGTTCCACGGCCTCTACAGTCGCTATCCATCAGGGCTCCGCTGCCCTCTGTCAGTCACCTGCCCCAAAGCTGTGCTGTGCGCCATCCAGTATGCCAACTGGAAAGACACATTCAACCTTTTTGTAGCTGGGATGACCTGGGTGTCCGTCGCGCTGTGCCTTGTCGCCCTGTACCCGGCAATTGCCGAAACCCTTCGGCCTCCATCAAGCCCTCTGAAAAATCAACTGGCACGCCCCTTTTTAGTCTCACATCCTTGAGATCTGCTGTCCAGGATGTCCCTTATACCAGTTTGCCTGTCTAGCCTACTCTGATCGGCAGCAGCTCTCCAGCAAAGAAATCTTTCCCCTCACCCATCAACCAGGGCTGTGGAGTCGGTACCCCAAACCTTCGACTCCTTTATTGTTCTGCTGTCTGACTCCGACTCCACCCAAAATTGCTTCCAACTCCACAGCCCTGGAAAGCACTGTAAATGTCTTTTTAAATTGGAAGCTCTCATAGGAGCATTTTTATCGCTGCCTGAATATGTGCTGATCTTGGCATCACAGCATTCGTCTTCATCTGGGTCCTGCGTCATACACTGACACACAAAATGTTTTCCATCTTGAGTTATGCTGAAATGCTCAACTACAGCTGACTTCATGGGAAGCTTCTTTGACATTTTGAATGTATGTTTTAAAAAAATTGTCAATCAAAATTTATTTTGAAGCCGGAGTCGGTACATTTCTACCGACCCCGACTCCACCCAAAATTGCTTCCGACTCTGACTCCACAGCCCTGCCGTCAACCCAACCCTTCCATCTGGACACGCCATGGATTGAACGCAGGACCTTCTTGCACACAAAGCATGTGCTCTGCCACCAAGCTATTGTCGGTCCTTCCCTTAAAAGACACAGTAAGATTGTAGTCCTCATAGTTCCGAATAAAGGGCCAGTTTAAATAAGGAGTGTCTCAATGCCAAGTCAGGCCATTGCTCCATCGAGATCGGTACTGTCTACACTGACTGACAGCAGCTCCCCAGGGTTTCAGGCAGGGGTTGTTCGCCAAAATTAGATGGATTGAATTTGGGGCCTTCTACATGCATGGAGGTATGGCCTAGCACGCTGGCGAGAGCCCACTCCAGGGCTTAATTTGTGGTGGCACCAACGTCAAGAACCAGAAGGCTGATCCAGACGAATTACTGTTACTGCTTTTAGCATGCAGGCCGCCTTGGAAAAGCATCTGCAAACTCCTGTCGGTATGCAACACAACAGCCGGATTCGTTACAGGCATGTGGCACGTAAATCACATTGTATCGATGCTATTCCAACAACGCTGGCTCACAGCTAGTTTTGCAGCCCAATTCAAGGGGGTGTTTTTCATTTTCCAGAAATCGGGAACGGGGAAGCCGCGTGGCTCTCCAGATATTGCTGAATTCCCAACTCTCATCAGCCTCAGCCAGCTTGCCCAATGGTCAGGGAGATAAGGAGTTGCAACCAGCAACATCCGGGAGGCCACAAGGTGCCCCCAAGCTCAGATACAGATGCTTTCAATAAAAATTAGCAACAGCTACCAATGTGATTCTGCTCACCATCGTTTTTAAAACCATCCTGTCGAGTAAGCGCGCCAACGCGTTTGAGTAAGAGAGTTTCTGATTATACAGCCACGAGAGCTGTAGCCAGCGTGGATTTTTCACATTCCTCTATGTTCAATCGAAAATACCCCCCATGCCATTCTGAGGCTTCCCAGAAGCTCATTTCAAAACAAAACCTTCCAAAGCTGAATAGTCCCGAACTCAGAAATGCTTGCTTGACCACCCTCTTGATTTTCACGGCGACACACAAAACAGTCAGAGAGAATTCAAAGTCTAAAAAGAGAGGGAAAAACCCCAGGGCCCTTTGGGACTTTTTTCCTGTCAGAGTTCTCATAACATAGTGAAATTCATTCAAAACCAGCCATGTTCACAGAGTACCTGGAATCCCAATCCTGACCTTGCCCCAGACTCGGACCTTCGTCTTCTGCAGTTTAAAAGTGACAAAAATGCCTGGCTGATTTTTAATTAATTTAAGAAATTTTGCATTGAACGGAATGTGGGGAAGGCTCAGGAAGAACCACCTGTCGGGGTTCCCACAGCCAAACGCCCAGCTGCTGGGCTAATCAGGGGGCCACACCCACGACAGATGTTGATTTCACACGAGGCAGTCATGGCTTCCCCCAAGGAATCCTGGGAAGTGTAGTTTGTGAAGGGGGCTGTGAGGAGACTCCCATTCCCCTGACAGAGCTCCAGCGGGCAGAGGGGTTGAACAGTCAGCCACTCTGGCGGAAGGTCTGTGAGGGGAACAGGGCGTCTCCTAGCAACTCTCAGCGCCCTTCACTAACTACACTTCCCAGGATTCTCTGGGGGAAGCCATGACTGTCCCAAGTGAAATAAAGGCCTGGTGTGGATGTGGCCAGGGACAGCTTTGGTTTAAATTTGGGTGGGAAGCTTCATGTGCCTGCTGTAGAATAAAAGGGTGGGGGAAACGCTGAAAAGCAATATTTTCCTTTTGGAAAGAGGCTTCCCCTCTACCCAGTGCCCACCCACCCAATCTCCTTCTCTCCCCCTCCTGGGTCAGTGTTGGACTAGGACCAGGGAGACCAGGGTTCAAATCCCCACATAGCCATGAAGTTCACTGGGTGACCTTGGGCCAGTCACTGCCTCTCAGAGGAAGGCAATGGTAAAACCACCTCTGAATACCCTTACCATGAAAACCCTATTCATAGGGTTGCCATAAGTCAGGATCAAATTGAAGGCAGGCCATTTCCATTTTCAAACATGATTGCACAGAAATAAATCCCACTGAACTAAAAAAATATACAAATGATCAAACCCACCCTCCCTTCTATCCCCTTTCTCTTGCCCCTCCCTCCCCATCCCCTTCCTCATTCCCATGGTCAGTTTTACCTGTCTTAAGCATAGAGTCATAGAATAGTAGTTGGAAGGGGCCTATAAGGGCATCAAGACCAACCCCCTGCTGGATGCAGGAATCCAAAGCAAAGCATTCCCGACTGCACAATGATTGCATAGGAGTAAATACCATTGAATTCTATAAGCATGCTAATGATCAAACCTGCCCTCCCCCTTCCTTTGTCCCCCTCCAATCCCCCTTTTCCTCCTCCATAGGCAGTTTTACCTATCCTAACCATGATTGCACAGGAATAAATCCCATTGAACTCAACAAGCATGCAAATGATCAGACCTGCCTTTCCCCTCCGCTCTTCCTTCTTCCTCCTCCCCTGCCCACTCCAGCCCTCCATCCCTCTCTACCCCGTCAGTTTTACCAATCCTAAGCATGATTGCATGCGAGTAAATCCCACTGAACCCAATATACATGCAAATGATCAAACCTGTCCTTCTCCCCTCCCCCTGCTACTTTTTCCACAGATAGAGAAGTTCAGAATTTGGTAGTGAACCCTTAAGGAAAATTCACAACCCTGCAGTGTCATGAGGTTGTTGTTTGTGTGTGTGTGTGACCATGAGCAAGTCCTGCTTACTTTATTAATCACCAGTTATCGCTGCACAGGGAACCGCAAATTCTTTTTACAATCAAAGAGAGCAACAGGAACGGTTTGGGAATGTCCCTATCCAAAAATGAGACTAGCTCACAGGATCAGTTGGGAAACAGCTTTTATTTACACATAGAAAAGTTCTTCCCAAATCCTCTCACTTCAGAGGAATGAACCGAGATGAGTGGGTGGCCCCAATTCCAGGCCGGCCGTGCTTCACAGGCTTGTAAGTGATGGAAAATTCTCCCAAGTAGTGCCCAATCATTTCAGGCTGAAAGAGAAGGAAGAGAACAGTAGTCTGTATGAAAAAACAAACTTACGTTTGGTGCCTACCAAAGACCCTTCTTTTTCCAATAGATCTTTTGAGTGGAGGTTTTTATCCCAGTCCGTGGGCAGAATCCAACTAAATGATACTCAGAGTAGACCCACTGAAATCCAAGGAGATGACTAACTGAATTCTATTATTTCAATGGATCCGCTCCAAGTATATATTAGGGATACAACCTTGCCTCTGTATTGGATTTGAAGTTGTATTTATGAAATTGCTGTTTCTTTCATTGTCGATGTACCTGTGGTTAAAACACAATTTGTAAATGAAAAGAAGTTGACTCAACCGCGATAAAATTACACACAAGTCTGCTTTGTGTCAAGCACTGAAAATCGAATGGGGGTAACCACGCTATCAGAACAGTTAAAAGTTTTGATATGGAGCTGTTAATGCAAAGTAGAATGCAAGAAGTAGAACTCCTTTCTTCACTGAGGAAAAAAAGGAAGTAAGTGATGATGTGCTCCACATTATACCTTAAGACAGAACAGTTTTGTTTATTCATTTATTATTTGATTTATATCCCGCCCTTCCTCCCAGCAGGAGCCCAGGGCAGCAAACAAAAGCACTAAAAATGTTAAAACATCATAAAAGCAAACTTTAAAACACATTTAAAAACATTGCAAGGCTGAAGTAAACAGTGTGCAAGGAACACCCACCACCGTCAAATATCAGTCTGTTTAGTGATGTTTAAGACCCAATGCTGAGTTTCTTATGGGAGTTGAGGCAACATGAAAGCTTGTGCACAGATCAGAAATTCTGCAAAGTGACCAATTTCTATTTGTTTCAAATTTGCAAAAATATTCACATTCTGTTTTTTGAAATTTGGGGGATGACCACTTTAAGAAAAAAAATCTTTAACCTTAAGCCTTGTTGCTAAACTCATTTAATTACAAGTCTATGGGCAAGAGAATGTCTTTTCAGAAACTGATTTATGTAAGCCGATTTGGGAAACTTTCTGGCTGAAGAGCAGGGGACAAATGTTCCAACGCACTGCGATTTTGGAACAGGCGCGGGAGTTCCCAGATCAGGGCTTGAAACGAATGGAACCACAATGGGCAACCTGAATCCCGTTACAATGCCTTCCCAACCCGTACCCTTTTAGCTAAGACTTCCTCAACTAGCTGCTCTCAAAATGTTTTGGACTACAGCTCCCATCAGCCCAGTCTCAACTGCTGGCCTCTGAGACTGGCCCAGTATCATCAGCTTGGGGAATTTCCACCCTATGGCCCTCTCTCCGCTAGCTGCCACCACAGGGGCTTCTGCAGGACCATCTTGCCCTGAAGGGAAGGAAGAAGCAGTGGTAACCCCTTCTTTTAAACAAACAGTTTTGTCTTGTCCATTTTATCTTCTCGGTGGACCACTTAATGATTTTTTTCTGTCTATTGCAGCAATTTTCTGTCCTAGGTGTCGTTTGATTTTTTTCATTGTATTTTTCATTAATTTTAATATGACAGCCAGCATGGTGTAGTGTTTAAGGTGTTGGACTACGACCTGGGAGACCAGGGTTCAAATCCCCACGTACCCATGAAGCTCACTGGGTGACCTTGGGCCAGTCACTGCCTCTCAGCCTCATGAAAACCCTATTCATAGGGTTGCCGTAAGTCGGGATCGACTTGAAGGCAGTCAGTCCACTGTTCATTGACATTGGTGGTGGAGAGAGCGCCAGTGTGGCGTAGTAGTTAAGAGTGTTGGACTACGACCTGGGAGACCAGGGTTCGAATCCCCACACAGCCCTGAAGCTCACTGGGTGACCTTGGGCCAGTCGCTGCCTCTCAGCCTCAGAGGAAGGCAACGGTAAAACCCTCTCTGAATACCGCTTACCATGAAAACTCTATTCATAGGGTTGCCATAAGTCGGAATCAAAGGCAGTCAATTTCCATTTTAGTTGCTACTTTTGTTTTTACATTGTATCTTAAATAGTACTATGATCTGCGTTCCATACAATTCAAATCGTAACACAATAAAACAGAATACAAAGAAGAAAGAGATGATTAAACATCAATAAATATTTAATGCGGACACGCTGCAGACTTCCTGAAGGAAGCTTGCAGACCCCTGGTGGTCTACGGAGCAGAGTTTGGGAGCCCCTGTCTCAAATAACAAAGGGCTGACTGGAGTTGTAGTCCAACAACATCTAGAGGGCCACAGACTCCCCATGCCTACTCCTATAGGAACGCCTGGGGGCGGGGAACGCACCTTGATTTCCACCTGGTTGAAAGTTTTCCCGTTGTACACGCCGACCATGCTGCCCACCATCTCTGGAAGAATGATCATGTCACGCAAATGGGTCTTGACCACCTCCGGCTTCTCCATGGGCGGAGCGTCTTTCTTCGCCTTGCGGAGGCGCTTCAGGAGAGAGTGCTGCTTGCGGCGCAGGCCCCGATTCAGCCGCCGGCGCTGGCGGGCGCTGTAGAGCTGCATCAGTTGCTCGCTGGGAAGGGAAAAAAGTGCCCCTGTCAGTCCTGATGCCCTTCAAGGCATAGAGTGCCACCTGACAAAAGCAGGGAGACTAACTGTGAGGCGTCCTTCCCTGGCTCTCCCTGTCAGGTTCCTACCTGCTCGTGGTTACTGCCTGTCTCTAGGCACCACCAGGGAGTCCACCAGTCCGGACCGCTCTCTCTTATGGTTTACCTATCCCCGCTCTAGCACAGATCTCAACAAATCCCCCTGCTAGGCAACCACCAGTAACGTCCCAATACTAGTATTCCCAGAGACTCTGAATACTGGTATTGTTATTCTCTTCACCGCTGCCACCATTTGTTACAGTTCCCCTTCAGCCTTGGTCATTACCTTACCCTCCCTTCTGGTCTGTGAAACCCCAGCCAAGGATCAGGCCTTTGGTAAACCAAATTAAGTATTTATTACAGATAACAAAGCTAACAAGATTAACTGGGGCTAACCACCCCCCAGGTTATTACTAAAAAAAATTTGCACAGCACTATTCACAAAACAATAACAGCATCAGAACCATTTACATATACTTCTGTTAATGCAGCCCAAAATAGCATTTGCCTTTTTTTGCAGCCAATCCCAATTATTATTAAATAATAATAACAACAACAACAACTGACTCAGCTTCCTCTGTTTCTAGAAGACATCCAGGTCCTACCCAGAAGGCTCCCGCTTCCAAGTCAGGATTGCAGACGGCCAGCTAATGCCCTTCCCTCAATCCCCACAGCGGCTTGGGTTCAAGCCTAGACTGGCAGCCCTCCGTAAACTATAAGCAGCCAGAGCAAAGGGGAGTTGCAGTGCAAAATCTGTGGAGAGCCCCAGGATGGCAAGGGAGGAACGAAGACGAAAACTAACTGGTGTGACACTTTTCCTTTTGTTGCCGCTAAACTGATTTGTTGACATATCTGCCACCCTGGGCTCCTTTCAGGAGGAAGGGCAGGATCTCAGCCCGGTAAATAAATATAGAAAAGGAGAGGGAGTGGGGTGTAAGCGATTTAAAGAGGGGGGGGGGAAAGACGAATATTCTCTTACTAGGACATGTCCAGGAGCTGATCCAGGTCAACACCCCGGTAGGTGAACTTCCGGAAGGTACGCTTCTTCTTCTGCTCCACTTCCGCCTGTCCAGGGAGAGGAAACACACAAGAATAAAGAATGCAAAAATGTCTACCCTGACTGGCGGCGGCTCTACAGGTTTTTAGGCTGGGGGGACGGAAGGACGGACACTTCACTAGCCGGGAGATGCTGCCAGGACCTGGGCCCCCGGACATCCAAAGCAGGGGCGCAAGCGCTGAACTCCCAACCAGTTATCTCCCCTGAACACCCCCCCCACACACTATCGGCTCATGTTTAAACAGGTCAAAATGCCAGATGTAAAATTTTCATTCAAAGCATTGGGGTGCGTCGCCAGAGCACATGCATGCTTTGGGGCGAGCGTAGTCTGCTTGCAATGGGGCAGGGCACGAAGTTAACTCCCCAATGCTCTCCGGCCGAGGCCGCCCCGTTCCACTCTTCCTATCCGGCTCGCACCATTCTTCCCCCCACGGTAAAATCGACCCCCGTTCCCACTACGCGAACAGTGAGGCCTAAACGCCCCCTGCCGCCCTCCTCTTGCCGGATGGATCCGGATTACGCAGCCCCCCAAAAAGTCTGCTTCAAAATCTACCTACCATCTTGGCTGCTGTCTTCTCCGGGAAAAGGCCGAGCTCCCGCACAGGCGCCTCTTGGTATCGCGAGAGCGTGCGAGTTCCGGGCGCAAAAAAATAAATAAAAAAAAATAGGGAAGGAATTCTCTGCTCAGTCCACGCCCTCTGCGGGCTTCAGACCGTTCGCTTCCGCCCGCAAAGGGGCGAGCCGCTTGGGCGCACGCGCAAGCTTCTTAAAGGGACCGTAGTAACGCGGCTTTCACCCGAAGAGGTGCCTTTCTCGTGTTTTGGACTGCCGTCCCTAACCAGACCCCACAGCACGGAGTGCACAACGCTGGGGAAGGCTGGAACATAATAAATACGGGCTTGTAGGTCAGCCTGTTTGCTAGCCTCAAAAAATATTGTATCAGGGGATTCATTTTAACATGAGCTTTTGCGGTTGTAAGTTGATTTAAATGGCTTTTTAAGGATGAATTTTAAATTGCTGTAACCCGCCCTGAGACCTCAGGGTGAAGGGCGGGTAATAAATTATTATTCATACTATTATAATTATTAATACAATTATAATATCATTCATCCCTTCCTGCAAGGAACTCAAAAAGTTCTTTCACCCCATTGTATCTGCAGAACCACCCTGTGAGGTAGATTAGGCTGACAATGGCAGAGCCAAGGCCACCTAAATGAAGTTCATGGCTGAAGTCCTAGTCCGCCATTGTAACCACAGAACACATACACTCACACAGCCCTACCTTTTTCTGTCAGAGTGCAGAGGATTGCAGTATTGCAGAACATATTGAGCTGCTTCTGATCATGCACACTGAGGTGAGTCTCATTTTTTGGAACACAATTGTATCCAAGACGGATCTGCAGAACCTCCGCATTCAGCAGCAGTCTATCTCCAAGCCACAGATAACAGGGACAAAGCGGGCAGCGTTGCTTGCCTTTGTGGCCTGCTGGTTGGTGGGTTTCCCTGCAGATATTTGGTTGGAAAGAGGATAGTGGCCTGAATCACCAGGTTTTACTCTTCGACTGCATCCTCCGCAAAAGCATGTCTAGGGAAGATTGCCCCTTTGATTCCTGCCATTTTAAAAAAAGCTAGTCATAGGGACAAGTTAGTGATGGGAAACACACACATCCAATACATACAATCTTCACTATCAGTGCTATTAGTGTCTCTAGTACAGGAATCAGCCATTGGTGATTAGTGCTCAGTTGGGACTGCTGGGGCGGAAGGCAGGGAGCCCAACGGTAGGTGGAGCTAGAGCCAGTGAGGGGCGGACCCAACAAATGCTAGTTTTTGTCTCAATCTCCTCCCTGCTGAGTTCTACAAGAGGCAACACTGAGATGAAGGAAGAGGAAGTTGACAGCAAGGACCCCTACACTGGGTATTAAGTAGGAAGGCAGGTAGGTGAGGACTGGCTGGACGCAGCCCGACGTTAGTGGGGCATTACCCCACACGCCCTAATGAACCAACCTCCACTAGGAGCAGGCGCACTTAGTGTTGTTATGAGACCCCCCCCCCCAATTTCCCTCCCAGAGCTACAGTTCCCAGCATTCCCTGGTATTGACTGTTAAACCATGAGAATTGTAGCTCTGGGAGGGGAATGCTGGTCTCCCAGCTCCTCTCAGCAACCTTAAGACGCTACAGAGCCACAATTCTTTGGGGGAAGCCGTGACTGTTTAAAGTGGTATGATACTGCGTTAAATGTCGAGCGCAGACGGGGTCTGAGTAAGACCGTTGGTCCTGTCTCAGTGTTACTGACAAGCAACAGTTGTTCCCCCCAGCCCAGGGTTTGAGACAGAGGTCTTTCCTAGCTGCACCCGGGGCCTGGTTAGTGCGTTGGACTGGGACCTGAGAGTTTAGGGTTCAAATCCCCCCTCCTCACCTATGAAGTTCACTGGAAGACCTTAGGGGCTAGTCACACTCTCTCAGCCTCACCTGCCTCACAGTGTTGTTGTGAGGGGGAGAACCATGTTTGTAAGCAACCCTTGAGCTCCTTTGAGGAAAAGTGGGATATAAATGTATACTGAAACAATAAAATTTGCAACCTTCTACATGCAAAGCACATGCTCCGGCACTGATCTAAACTCCATTATCATTTTCTAAAACCATATTTTAAAACATGAAAAACAGACCAACAGTGGCTGGCTCACAAGACAAGCGATTCGAATTTCCCTGGGAAATTCTGAATAGGAAAATTTAGTAACATTTATATACTGCTTGATTGCCAAGAAGCCTCTAAGTGGTTTACGAAAAACATTAAAATTATCAGTAAAAAATTCTCTAGGAAGTTTTCCCATGCAATTTGTATCAAAACATGTTCCTTTGCCTTACAGAGTGGTTGACCTTAGCATGTTTGTTACGTAGTAAACAAAAGCTTAAAAACTTCAGAACTGCTAAGCCCACCTCTTACTGGAGTTGCGATCGGCATCCATTCAATGTAAATGATAACGAACTTACAAAAGAAAAACACTTCCGTGGGAAAAATAAAAGCACTAGGAAGTTTTCCACCCTCCACTGCTCACAGATGTGCCATTAAGTGCAGGGCAGAAAGGACATTCATCCCCCCCATGCCCACCTCACACACACAAAGGGTGAACAGAGTAAGTGCAAAAGGCCCCTTCTCATGGCTGCGAAACATGCGGCTGGTGGGGGAAGGTGGCCAGTGCCAACTTGTGAAGGGGGGGGAGCTGCTTGAATTCTCCTAGAGGCTGAACGCAAAACCGTTCTTGAGCATGATACCCATGGAAGTGAACTAGCTCAACCTAAGAGGAGCCCGGCTGCAGCTCCCAAGAAGGCCCATCAAGTCCAACATCCTGTTCTGACAGTGGCCAACCACATGCCCCAATGGGCAGCCTGCAAGCAGGACCCGAGAACAACAGCAACTCGCCCCACCTGGTATTCGCAGCAACCAGCATTCAGAGGCACAATACCTCTTAAGGTGGAAGAACATGGCCATTGTGACTAACAGCCACCGACAACTGCATGAATTTGTCTCATACTTTTAAAAACCCATCCAAATTGGTGGCCTTTGCTGCGTGTTTTGGGGACCGAATGCCATAGTTTCACTAAGCGCTGTGTAGGCTAGTACTTTCGTCTGTCCCGCGTCATCTAACAATCAGCTTCACTGGATGGTCCCAAGACTATTAATGAGAGGGGAAGAGATTGCCCCCAATCCATTTTCTCCACAACATGCGTAATTTTAAATACCTCTGTCACGTGCCTTTTTCTTGCCTTTTCTATAAGCGAAAAAGGCCCAGGTGTTGTAACCTTTCCCCGTAGGGGAGTTGCTCCATGTGCCCCTTGGTCATTTTGGTTGCCCTTTTGCTGAACCAACTTGTAGGATCATAGTGACTACCTACTCATCAGAAAGATGGATTACAAAAATAGTGTAGAAATTAATTAGAAAATCCTCTGTACAGCAGCTTTTCAGGCTATGGCAGGGCAAAATGGAAAGGAAATAGGTCAGCTGTGGATCCCATCAGACCAGTCTGCACGACTGTGAGAGCTGTAATCCAAAATAGCTGGAGAGCACCAGGTTAGCCTTCCTCTCTGAAAACCTTATTCGAGTGCTTCACGCTTTTTATCTGTTATGAAGGCCAGCTCCTCACCGTCCAAGTTGTACATTAACAATCATACAACTAAAACCCTTTTTTGACAATTTGTTAACCCCACAGCATAGGCCACCATTCCCTAATTCAGGCCCAATTCAGCACAAATTAACACATCTTTTTTTTCCTGCGGCTTGCTGGGTACATTTTAAAAGCAGCAAACCCCAAGGCCATGAAACAGCTTTTTCAGAAGAAGCTGGGAAAAGACCACTTGATTCAGAGATCAAAGAGGGGCAAGAGTTTAAGCAGAAACCTTTTTGTTATTTCCCAAATCCAGGATGGTTTAAAGCAGCAGGCTGCCTTTTAGCAGAGGGGAGGAGGTTGTGTAAGGTGAAGGGGTGGGGGACCATTCTGCAAGCCACTGGGAACAGAACAGATGAGAATTTAAAAGGTATTCTTGTAACAAAAGTGTTGATTGATTTTTTTGCTGCCTTAAGGTGGGCAGTATATACGATGTCAGAAATCAAAGTGTTTTTCGTACTGACTAGGCTGTCGCCATAGCCACACTTTGCAGGGACACGGAATGTGGAACAGATTAAAGGAAGAGATTGTGAACTCATTGTGAGTCGCTGAAAAGCACGCAAGCTTCAGTCACACAGAACCTTTCAAGAGTCTGCTGCCTGTGAAACCGGAGTTTCTTGGAGTTTACAGGCTATGGTGAGAAATTGAAGCATTTTGAAAAAATGAAAAGAAAGTGGAGACAGGCTTGTGTTTCTAATCCAAATGTACTTCTCTTTATTCAAACCAGGGGTAATCACTAGTTAGTGCAAAATGCACCAATTTTTATTTGTTTGCCTGAGGGAAATCTACATCTTCGCAAGGCCTCCATTAACCCCCCTTAAAGAAATCTACATCCCAAAAGGATTTTTTTTTTTAAAAAAAGAACCTGAAGCCCAGATTGAAATGCTGTGCTTCCCGAAGTGACCTGGTGCCTTTCCAACAATTCTGCGCTTCTGTTGTTATCAGCTCAGGAACCAATAACAAAATGACTAACAGTAGATTCCTTTCTTTTCTCATTCTCTCAATTTTTTTTAAACTTCCAGAGTTTCTGGACCAACCACACTTAACAAAAGGAAGTTGGGAGTTGACCCTCACTTACTTCTAAGCTAACGGAAACCCTGTTTGTTGTTTTTTCCTCTTTTAAATTAAAAAATAAGCCAGCATACATAGTAGAAAATTTCTCTTAAAAATCTCACAATCTGTAAATGTATATATTTTTTCTTCTTCTTTAAACATAAAGTTTACAATATATGGTAAAACAAAGGCTCGGGAAAAAAATAAACTTCCAACAAAAATATAGAGAAAGAAACCTGAAGTTGTTGTTTTTTTTAATTAAAGCTGAAGACGTTTTTAAAACCCTGTAGTTTGAACCAGTGACACACTCTTTATTTGTGCTGATGGGTTAAAGAAAGGAAAACAAAAATTAAAAACTGCAGTCCAAACACCACCCACAGCTTTGCTTTCAAAAGCTTCCTCCTCCCCCCAACCCCCCCCAGATGTTACGTTTGTGCCCCCCCCTCCAGCAAAGTAGGTGATTGTCACACGTTCATAAGTCTGGGATGCCTGGGTTTCAAGCTGGTACCAGATATCCTGCTCTGGACAGAACTCCCTGATTTCTAGGTGGGCGCGTTAGCGTCGGTAGGGGTGAAAACCTTGAACGTTATGGTTCTGTCCACGACCAAAACCACTGCCCCCTGCGGGCGGCCCACTTGAGGGTGGTACTGAAGGGCCTCCATAGGAGGGGGGCTGTTGGCTGGGATCAGCAAAGCCTTGTCCAAAACCACTCAAATCTTGTCCGTATCCTAGAAAGGAAAAAAGAAAAAAAGGGGAGGGGGAGAAGGGAGAGATGAGCTCCTGTCCCACTCAGCAATTTTCAATGCCAGAATGATAAATACCACATTCTAAATTTACACATTCTAAGAACAGTTCCACACGCACAGAGCAGCCTGACTGACCCTTTGAGCTGTCAAGGATGGGGGGAAATGAGTAGGGAGAGAATAAGAGACAACCCCCCCCAATTTAAAGCTTCCCAGTGCCAGCCCATTCCTCATTAAGGCCTGCGGGACCCACAAGTCCAATCCCAAGGGTAAAAACAGGTTTGACTCCATCGGCAGAATTTACCAATAAAAGCATGGCTCCATTGGACTAAAAGGTGGGAAACTACTTTTATTTTATTTTTTAGCCTTAGGGCTACATCCACTGGCTGGTACCAGCTCTCCAGGCAGATAGAAGCTTTTCCCATTGCCTGGCATCCAATCTTTTTAACTGGTGCTCTGCCACTAAGCAATTCTCCCTTGCCCTCACCAATCCAGGTGCCAGTAGAGTTTTCCCAGCTGAAGTTTAAGACGAGTGGTTAACTCTTTGGCTTATACACTGCTTGTGCTGGCTCCCTGAGAAATAGATATCCCAGATCCACAATGGCTCAGATAAAGCTGCCACACTGAACCAACGGCATTGGCAGGGTAATGCAGCAATGCTCCAAGTGGCGGGGAACTCTTTTGGGGCAGGAAACCTGATGTCTTGCCACACTTGCAGACTGAACTGCTGGAATGTTCTCTGAACGTTACATCTGTCCTCCTTCTGACAGTGTTCCAGACAACTCACTTGCACAGGTAACTGTAGGAGCAATGTAACCTTGGAAGAGCAAACTCACACACTTCCTCCATGAATGGGAATATCAGCTTTCCGGTCTGCTGAAGGGAAGGAGTGATCCTGTGCAAGTTCTTACTCTCAACATTACAGCACTCGCGCACGTGAACACCCATGTGCAAAGTTGTCTGCACAAGTGAGCTGATTGGAAAAGAGTGTTGCTTTTTCCAGGTCTTCCTAACTGGGGTGGAGAACATTCTCCAAAAAAAATCAGATATGGTCATTCAGACTTGGGATATTTCCCATACAAACACCTCTAGGTTGACTAAAGAGGCTATTGCCTCAGATTTTGGAAGGCGTTTGTTTTGTTTTTAGAAAATCCAAAGAAAGGAAGGGTCATGGTAGAGGGTGGGAAGAATCACCCTTACCATTCAAAAGGCGCATAGGACCTTTGAAGCAAACAGGAGTGGCTTCAGAACATAGTAAAAAGCAGAAAAAATATGTTGAGAGTCACCCAAAGGTGATCAAAAAACTGACAGTGACAGCCACGCAGCTTAAATTGCTTTGTGTTGTCCTGTCTTGTCTGCAGACTTAAATATAGCACTGATGCTGCTAGCGGCCAAACCTATAGGATCTTTAGTAGCCTCCCCAAACCCTCTTTTACCTGACCACACCTACAAGACATTTTCCAGAGGCTTCTCTTCCTTACCTCGAAGCATCGATTTAAAAATGCCCCCAAGTCAGCAGGACCCTTAAAAGTACATCTTGAATGTCATGCCAAAGGCTTACAGGTTTAAAAAGCTATCCCTCACTGCAGCGCTGCAGTTTTGAATTATTAAAAAAATCCAGAAAGACTAAAAATCCACAGGCCTGCTCTTCCTCACACTTTAGAGTGGAGGGAGCCACAAAAGAACCCATGTGCTCCCGACACCCTGTAGGAAGATATTCCCAGACATGCACAATGCATAGGAAGATTCTTAATGTGGAATCAGACCATTGACTCATTTGAACCTGGGCGCCTTTTGCATGCAAAATATGGGTTCTAGGCTGCTGAGCTTCTTTCTGTCCCTCCTGTCGAAGGTCAAAGCACATTTGCTGTGAGGGAACAGTGAGTCCTACACCTTTCCCCACTCTAAAGGGTGGCTATTTAGCAGCAGTCAACAACCAGATTGCCAGTGAGCAGGAGGGTGTCCCTTTCATGTCTCCTCTCACCAGGCACATCCAAACTGTCATGTCTGCAGAAGGAACATGTGCCCCCACATACTTTAAAAGAAGCTGGATGCCTTCCTGGTAACCACCCCATGCTCCCCACAGAGCTTCTGGATAAACCTGCAAAACAAGAGGCAGGTGGATGGGGTAGGACTGGTGACCTAAACCAGCCCAACCACTGATAATTTGTGACTAAGAATTAATGTCTCCTTCCTCCTGCTTTCCGTCTTTTAGATTGCAAGTCTGAAGGGAGGGGCTGTCTTATTGCTGGTACTTGTGAGCCACCCTGGAAGCTTTTTTCTGCTGAAGAGCAGAACAAGAATGCTTTAAACAAGTAATAAAAAAGCAAGTGCCTGAAATGTCAATATTCCAGGACTGCTTTACTCATTTATGGAATATGAGAGATAAGAGGGAGAGTGTGAACACCACTGCCTGGACTGATCCATTTTTAAAATCCAGGCTTATAGGTGAAAAGTGGGGCATCCTAACCTAGGAGATGCGCCCAGAGATCTGGAGGTAATATTTAGTCCAGATCAACTAATCTGTGACTTAAATTACTGAAATGTAAAGAAAGCTGTACCCCACCTTACTTGGCCTTTAAAGGGACTATTAACATGGGGGGGGGGGACCAGCTCATGAGACAACACTCAGAGCAGAAAAGGGGAGGGGGAGAAGAGGAAAGCAGCAGCAAAAACTTAATTTGCCAAAAGGCAACAAGAGCACCATGGGCTATGTCTACTTGGGTGCTTGCCCTGAAATTTGACTCAGGCCAGCCAGCTGCTGACTAGCGCTGTACAGAAAACCCATTCTCTCCCTTGTCTCCTTTCTGCCTACCCCATCCTCCCCAGTAAGGGCATGCTCTCTCTAACCCCTGGGAATGTTTGTGACCCAACTGAGAAGCTCTGTGGGATTCACGCTTGGAGACCTATAGGGCAAAGCGATGAGCAAATTTGCCATTTTGTGCCATGTCAAAGAGGTTTCCCCATATATATCTGAACAAGCACTCCTGCATTATCAGAACTGTGGCATTTTAATTAATTAATTAATTAACAACCTCCTCTGGACCAGGCCCAACAGCTGGTTATTTGTTTTATTTTATTTAACGAAACATATACTGCTTGACTGTAGAAAACCTCTAAGCGGTTATCATGTGAAGGTGGGATTATCAGAAGCCACGGCCGTGCAAAGAGTTCAACCAACTTGTTAATTCTCCTTTTTACTCTTGCAGCGAGTTAAAAGTGAGGACAGATATTATTATTTATTAGATTTATTAGTCGCTTGATACCTGAAAGTCCCCAAGAGACTTACAGAGAGCACATGGGCTCTCCCTTTAAAAAAACCAAAAGTGCCTCCACTTGTAAAATTGTTTTCCGAAGTGTCTCCCCCCCCCCCCGAGTGGTGCTGTTTCACCTTTCATGGGGGCATCTCTGCCCACCACAGAGGACAGCTCTCTCTTAAAAGCAAGCTAAATGGGAAGAGCTTGTGTGAATTCACTGACCAGAATCCCCCTGCCCCACATACACACTTCCCCAAAGGCAGAAAAACTGTCCTTCCCTGTGTATGAGTCATATATAGAGACAGAGCTGAACTGCCTTGGCACCTGAACAATCCCAAGCACAAGGACCCAACACTCTCTATGTGAACGCTGCCAGATTTTGGTACGGCTAGTTAAGCCAGCAACCTGCTGAGGGGCAACCAGGTAGTTTTAACAAGATCAGCAGTTGCTTTAACCAGAGAAACCTTCAGGGGAGGGCAAATGTCTCCCCCCCCCAAAGGGATGATACCCCTGTAAGAAAAAAGGTTACTTTCTCCCCCACCGCCCCTTTCCATCCACACAAGAGATCACAAGCAAGAGGATTTGGTGTAAATAGGCTCCACCTACCTAGGGTAACTCACTTCTCAGCCTGACCATAAGTGTGTAAACAAAGAATTGGCCCGAAGCCTGAAGGGTCTTGAGAATAGGTACCCAGGCCTGGCAAGAAATGGAGGAGACCAGGGTGACTAAACCCCCAAGAGAGCCCTGCACAAAACCTACAATTCTCTCGGAAAGGGGGCAAACAGGACTTACCCAAAATGCAGCGCTTAGGGTCAACCCTAGCTGAGAAGAACGACAGCATGTGGAAGACGCTGCCCCAAAAGGGTGGTGGTGGTGGTGGTGGTGAAGTGCCAGAATCATTTCAGCCATGTCTGTAGCCCCCTTCCCCACCACTGGAGTGATCTTAAAATTGCTATGCATCCTTAAAGTGATAGACATGCAGAACGGGGGGGGGGGGGAGACTGCTTTTGTACGACAACATTGCTGCAGAACTTGGGAGAGTGGTACATGGATGTCAGCGAGAACTCTTTGGAAATCGTACATGTGCGAGCACAAACATATGGACATCTTACAGGCGGCGTATGGCAGTCCCCCGTTCTGGGCACATACATTTCCAAGAATATGGCCCTATCATGAAAGCTCAGGATGGTTTGGGGGAGGGTTAGTTTCTTAGGACATGCCAAGGAGTAACACCCCGGCTTTATTGTTTTCGCTCTCTCTACATTTCTCTTCATTAGAAATGAACTACGAACACTCCAAAAACAAAGTAAGTAACCTGCAGTTATTAGGATAGAGCAGAAGGGTCACAGCATTTTTAAAAACCAAAAAGCATTTTAAAAAAGAGCATGTGTTAAATACTGGTGGCTCCCTCCCTACGTCACTCTGTCTCAGCTTAACTTCCTGGTCGCTACAAGCCAGCCTAGTCAAAGAAGCCCTAAGGCTCTTCTGGGAATCAGAGGCTTGTGCAAAGATGAAGCCTGCAACGTGGACCGAGATTTTGGGCTAAGAGAGTCTTCTTCCCACAAACACCTTTTCCAGCACCTCACAAGACCTGCTAGTTGTCTCAAAGAGTCATCTCTCTCTCTCTCTGTCTCTCTCTCTCGGTTGACTAAAACAAGGTTAGATCGGACGACTTAGGTACTTTGGGTAGTCTGATTTCCTTGAAATCAGGGAGGGTATCCTTTCACTTGATTAACTAGAAGCCCCTTTTGCTGCTCTGACACAAGATGGATGACAAGGAAAAACTCATCCATTTGATGAGCATCTGCCGTTGCACGCAGATCATTTCAATAAGGTACCTCCTAGCTGTGGTCAGACTAACAAAGCTTTCCCACACGCTGAGATCAAGATGCTTTTATTCCCCTCCTTGAAGGTTTCTCAAGATTTCACTTCAAACATCCAAGGCATCCTGCTCTCACTCCCCTTGCCATCTGTTCCCTGATTAGAAGCCTTCTAAGTCATTTGACCAAAAAATCTCATCAAACAGCTTTAGCGTGCAGGGCATTCCAAAGCCAACAGCAGCACTCAACTTGTTGTGTTTTCGGGGGTGGGGGAGGAGGATGTTTGCTGAATCAGAAGGAGAATTTTATATATTTTTAAAAAGCCAACCTGCAGGGTTGCTGAGAGACCTGCATGCTGAGAAACCCCTACAGAGGGGAAGGTATTGAAAGATTCTTTTCTATGCCATTCCAACTAACCGTGCAATTACAATATTGGGCTCAACAGATTCTGCACTAGGATGGATGACCTGCACTCAAGAAGAATGCTGTCAGGAAAAAGGCTAGTCACAAAGGCCTCATGGCCTCTCTTTGCATCCCCTGAAGATTTCTCTATTGGAAGCCTGGAAATTGACATAAATCTTGTACCAACAGACCTACAAAGCAGGGGGTGTCTTTCTACAAAGGAAAGGAAAAACCCAGAGATGGCGAGCAACAAATTAACAGCAAGTGGCATATGGGGTGGGTGGGCTTAACTGGAGCATACTGCCTCCAAGTTTGGTGCTCACTGATCCAAGATTCTACATGTGGCCAATCAAGATGAGATGCATGAGAGTTCAGAGCTCTGCAGAAGGGGCCGATTGTCCCAAGCAACATGAGCATATATTCTCATTCTTCCCATGGTAGTTTGGCCATGACCTTTTTTAAAAAAAAAAAAGTTGGAATGGTGCAACTATTCAACAAATTAGGGAAGAAAATATCTTGTGCTGTTGAACTGTTCAACTAGGAGGCGGCGAGAGACTTTTAATCAGACTGCAGAATCCTAGCAATCTAGAAGCAACCCTACTCTGGAGCCAAGAGGAAAAGATTAAATTTGCTACCAGAAAAATTAGCCAATAGAGAAGAAGGGGCACAGAATTTCCTAAATATATATTGAGAATAGCATTTGGATGGTGCTAAAATCCAGTCCTGTTAAATTCAAAACAGAACCTTTCATGCATGCAACTAGAAATCTTACAAAATCTAATTTTGGTGCAGGAAAATGTAAGCTTCAAGGGGTAGAGAGACCCAATTTTTGCAGCTGCAAGATCCTTAAGGTGCAACTTATACTTACAAATTCAACTACAGCATTTGTTTGAACTCTACGCAGAGAAAAAAATTACAAGCCAGATGACCTTTTCAAAGCCCCTTTCAGGCTTGGAAGATCTGGACTTGGTGCTAAGAAACAAACAAAAAGGCCTACTTACATTATGCCAGAAACTTGTGCAGATTCATAGCCCCCTCCCCTTTATTTCTCAGGGTAACAGCAATGTCTAGACAGCTGAAATTCAAGCGGTCACTATCAGACACCCAGTTTATCCTACCCTCAATCCTCCCACAGATGGGCACCACGTTGACAGGAAGCAGCCCTGTTCTGATCTCATGGATCAACTTTCACAGGGATGGTCACTACAAGCCTCTACTCTCAAGAGGCTAATCTATATCAAGAAAAACAGGTAAGAGTTTAAAAAAAAAGGCAGAAGGAAGCTTTAGAGAGCCTTTGCTAAGCGTAACTTGCAAGCAAAACCCCAATTCTGTTTTCCAGTGGAACAAAACAAAGGGGTGGGGGAAGAAACACGGCTGGAAGAGGCGGCCACGTTGCACAGATCCTGAGGCCAGCACTTACCAAACTGACTATAGGGGAAATCTGGCTGGGCGGTTGGTGGCTTGCTCATGTCCTGAGTTGGCTGAGATGGTGGTGGTGGAGGGGGGAAAGCTAGTTGTGTTGCCCCAGGAGTGGCAGGCGGTGGAGGAACGCCAGGAGGGGCAAACTGGTCGGGTGGAGGAGGTGGGGCACCATAGCCAAAACCTGAGGGGAAAAGGGGGAAAGGCCAGTCACTAGAGTGCAAACCAGGATTACAGAAGAAGCCCACACTGATTCCTACCTGCTCCATCAGGCGGCTGGGAAATCCCCTCTGGGCAGTCCTCAAGAATCCTCCCCCCCCCCAAGTTATCACTCCCACCCACCAACTAGGGATAGAGACCATGTAAGTGAAAAATTCAAAGAGCATCAGGGTGGGGTAGCATTAACAGTAGCCTCCCCCGACCCTGGCTCTCTCCATCAGCTCCAGCCAGGTTAGAGCATCATACACCCCGCACACTGGGTGATCTTCCACCAGTTTAGATACTCTTGGTCTGACTTACCTTGCAGGGCTGTTATGAGGACGATATGGACCGGGACAGAGGGAACAGGACACACAGTGCGTGTTACCTTTGAGGTCTCCCCGGCAGGGGGGAAAAACGTGCCGCAAAGCTGCCAAGGAGTACTTACTGAAGGGCGGAGGGGTGCCGTATCCCTGTGCAAAGCCCTGTGGGGGCGGAAATCCCCCTGGAGGTGTTGAGACGATGTACGAGGTAAAAGGGGGTGGGGGCGGCGGCGGCGCTCCTCTACCTGGAGGGGGACCATAACCACCTGGGGAAGGAGAGGAGCAGCCCGTAAGAAGCTCATCGCATCTTTATTCTCATCTCATCAGAAGAAGCAGAAGCTTGAGAAAATGGGGCATGTTAAGGCGTCTGAGCCAGCCCCAAGAAGCTGGGCGTCAACCTGCTATGACAGTGATCAAGATTCTCTGGAATTCACTGCACGCCGTTGCTTGCCAACACAGGAGTTTTCACTTTGGAGGCACAGCATTTGTAATGTCCCCCACCCCCCAGCCAACGTGCCATCTTGCTGGGTTCCTGACCTCCAGTGCCCATCTAAGAGAAAGCCTCAAATATGAGAAAACAGACACACAGGACAGTTTGTGTTTGAAATACTGCAGGGGAACGGAACCCCTTAAGAGTGGGATGGGGTGGGGAACCTGAACCCCCTCCCAATGCTGCTGGACTACAACTCCCATCCTCCTCCTGGAGGGCCGCAGGCTCTCCATCCCTTCTGCAGGAGCACAACTGTAATGTGAAATGGGCACAGTGGTGAGGATTCTGTGGGGGGAGGGGGTTAAAGGCCAACTCTGCAAGGATGATGATTACAAGGGGTAGTGGATACTCTCAAAAATATTTTGCACTACCTCGTTCAGCCCCCAGCATTCAGCCACAGTATGCACTTATAATCCCACGGAGAAGCCTATTTCGGCATTACGTGGCATATGCATAAACATGGTGAGGTCCAATATAATACGGATGTAATCCATGTACCCCCTCACACTTTGAAAATTGCCACACACTTAAAGAGTCCTGTTTCCTTGTGCAATGCAAATTAAATTGGAAGTTGCACCTGCTGCTTTTTGTAAATTGTATGGCTTTTATTGATGTATTTTTATATTTGTGTTTTTTTGTAAGCCACCTTGAGGGCCTTTTGGCCAAAAGGCGGGGTAGGAATAAACAACAACAGTAACAATACAAAATTATTGTATATCAAGTTGGCATGTGGCATCAGGTTCCCATGAAAAGCAAGGCACGGCAGCCTAAGAAACTGCATAACCGGCTCCTGAGCTGCTGAGTAAGTTAAAACTCCTAACTATGTAGTTAAATAGGCAGTGGAAAGAATTCTAGGCTCAGAAGACCCAAGGTACGTCCTAGCTCCTCTCCAGCTTTCTCTATTAAACCGTGGTGCAGAGGGCTGCTGCTCAAATGAACTTGTAGATTTAAAAAAAAAAAAAAAACAACCAATCATTTGCTAGCCCACCCCATTTCTGAACTCCTTTAAGGCACAGGGCAGCTTCGAAGCCAACCGAGGGGCTAGCTTGGTGAAGAAATTGTTTTATTTATCCAGTCATTCCTGCATAGCTCTGAGATAGCCGGCTTTCAAAAATGAAGGTTTCTCTTTAGTGCATTGTGAACATGAAGGCTTAGGGGGCAGGCCTATGAAAGACAGTATGAGAACCACCTCCAGGCAGAAAGTGTGTTTTGCAAATGGAAAGAGGGTTAGTTCTCTTCCCTATCTGCCCTCCGCAATCTTCTCAGACTGCCAATGTGTCACAAACAACTAACTTGAGTACATACGGGCTAGCTATATTTGTGGCCTGTATTTGTGAGGTCTTAGGGCAGGGGTGGCGGGGAATCCTCACTCCCCCCCCCCCGCTGCAGTCTGCATTCAAGGCTAATCTGTTGGGAGTCGCATGCTGGAGCCCCCTTTCCCCTCCTTGACATTCCCACGAAATTAGGCAGAGGGCCATGTGAAATTAAAGTCAACCCATCCCTGCCAATCAGGCATATTTACATAAAATGAATCCCTTTCGCTGTCCACACACACAACCTCAAGAACCCTGGGAACCATCGTTCAAGTGGCTGGAATGTACTTGCAAAATTACAATTATTAGAGGACCTAAGTTGGATACGTTCATTCATTTCAATGGGTCCACCCCATGTGGGACTAATGTTGGAGACAACGCTGATTTGCTTTAATTTGGGTTTCAATATACAATACCTTAAGCATCCATAATATACTTACCAAGTGCTTGTCCAGCTGGTACCCACATACCTAAAGTGGGGCGGGGACGGGGTGGGGTGGGAGAAACACACACAAGAGAAGACCTGGTCAAGCTACTACATCTGCTTCATCAGGGCAGTGCAAGCATTCTACAACCACATCATTTCAGGGAGATTGTGGGAATGGCAAGAAATAAAACCCAGTGGAAGTGCTTTTCAGGAATATCCTGAAACAAGGCATTTGGAAAATGGTATCCAGGATGTGGCTGCGGACTCTTAAACTGGAGAAGCCCATAGATGGAAGGGGGCAAAATTCAGCTGTACACACCATCCAAACTGCTGCCTGTGCCTCCTGGAATGGGGGCAAAACCTGCCATCCAGAGACCCTCCACACCTTCTCCTATATACCCAGAGCCACTTTTTCTACCCCCCCCCAAACCCAACTATTTCAGAGCGCAAGGGCTGGCCAATCTTGCAGCTCCGTAAATACAGGAGACTGCCTTATACAAGGTCAGACTATTTGTTCCCCTGGTATCCTCTCTTAAGGTTTCAGGCAGAGAGAGGTCTTTTGCATCGTCAGCCACCTGCCGTTGTAGGTTGGTTTGTTTGTAAGCTGGAGATGCCAGGGTCGGAGCATGCTCTAGTGTGCGTACACACGCTCCAACAGCATCAGCCACAATCTCAAGCTGAAGGGGGACCAGGCAGGGCTTTCAAGAGCCAGGAAACAAGGATTCTTTACCACTCCATCCCAAACTGGTTGTCAAGGTCCAAGACCACATTGTGTAATGCATGTCACGCAGCCTCAATTGTGGCTGTATCAAAGCTTGATGCATGGGGCTCGGTCAGAGGAAAGAGCTCCCTTTGACACCCCCTGCTAACAAAGAAATTAAGAAGAGGCCTGAGGCTGGATCAGGCCAAAGTGGGTCCCATCCAGTCCTGCATCCTGCTCTCACAGCGGCCAACCAGATGCACCGGGACGCACAAGCAGAACCAGAGTGCCACAGCTGCATTCTCCCCACTTGCGATTCCCAGCCATTGGCATTATACAGAGCAGTACTGCCTCCAAGGTGGTGCAGGGAGCACTCGAACTCCTTTTAAACAAGAGATGCCGAGGGCCTTCTGCAAGCAAAGCAGGCACCCTTCCACTGTGCGGCAGCCACTCTCCAAGCCCTGAACCCGATGGTTATCTGCAGGGGCGGCCTGCATCAGGCTAAAGGGGCCGTTTGCACACGCTCATACATCAGAGGAACGAGGGTCCAAACTGGGCCCAGGAGCACAACGGACAACAAAGTGGTGTTTTAAAATCAGCAACAAGGCACCTGGATGGAGGCGAACCAAAGTCACCCAGGAGCCGAGTGTACAACGGGTACCTTGAGGCCCATATCCTTGTTGCCAGGTAGGCGGGGGCTGCCCTGCCCAGCCATTGGCAGCACTTGGCATGATCCGGCTTCCCCACTGGCTCGTGCCTGTCGGCCCTGGAGTCTGGCTCTTGCTATCCCGCGGCTCGGCCCGCTTCACCTCCACCTAAACAAAGAGAGCAAGTTGCTCAGGAAAGGGGAGGCTGCCAGTTAACTCGCCCCCCTCTGCCCTTCTTCACACACACCCTTAAGTTAACAGTTTTTTTAAAATTAGACTTATATCTTAGCACCTTATGACTTATGGCTAAGTACTTAAAAAAAAGTATTACAAACTTATTTTCTTTTTTTTAAAGGCCATTAATTCAGAAAAGGTGTTTCTCAGGTACAATGGATATCAAGAGTAAGCCACTCCAAAAGTCTTCATATGCAGTTAGAATAAAAGGTGCCCCTGGACGTGGTTTTCTCTTCCATTATGTTTGTCGCTTAACTTGCTCATCTGAAAAGCAGACAGTGCCATCTTCGCAAGGGATTTCTGCTCTCCGCACGTAGTTCTGACATCTGGCTTCACAGGTAAGAGAAATTAAGTTTACGAGCAAGGGTGGAGGAGAACATCATGGAAGAAGGTACTACGGCTTTACGCCAGACCTTTGGGAGGGATTTTTTGGGGTGGTGGTGAGGAAAGTGGTGAAATTTATGGCCGAATCTGCCACAACTAAACTGCAAATTTCAGTTTTGTTCATACCTGAGAAACACACATTTGGCTTCCAGTTTCTTTTTTAAAAAATATCCTTTTAAAACTTAAATATTTTTTTTATTATTTAAAAGTCTAATGGAAGATAGAGACTTACCTTCCCCAGGCTAACGCTTAAAGAACCTCAATTAACTCAAACAATGTCAGAAGGGAATGGATGTGATAAGAGAACCTTACATTACATCTAACAAAAAAGTAAACAAACATGCAGGTAATAAAAAATGGACAGTTGAGTCAATAAGAAGCAAAACCTTCATACTGTGTTAAGTCAGGGGAAAAGCATTTTTTGCAAGGGTGTGTGTGTCATGCTTAAACTCAAGTGAATGTACCCCAGTGCTTTTAAGGCCACTAACAATGTGCTTGGCCTACTTAAGATGCACTTCCTGTCGAACAAACTTCACATAGAAATCCAAAAATGTTGAGCTGATGTTAATGTTCAAATTTGGTGGCGGTGGTAGGAGACTGGCGATGGTGGGGAGAAGAGATAAACTCAATTACTAAGTGAAACTGAGCAATGGGGCAGAGAAAAAAGGAGGTAATAAAATCTTGCGATTTTAAATCACACGTGAGTCAGGACACGGCTAACAATTTGGATCTGCTCAGTTACACTTAAATAAATCAAGGATCTTTGTCTCCCAAGAGCTCAGGACACAGTTCAAATGGGTATACTTGGTAGAGCAACCTTCCTCAAGCTAAGCAGGCCTTTTGGGGGACACTGCCTGGATAGGAGACCGCTTGGAAACCCTACATATCTTTCCTGAGCTCCTTGGAGGAAAGCCTGGATATAAATGTAGTAAAGCAAAACATCTTCAGATGCGTACTTCCAGTTAACTAGCGTATGCAAGGCTGCACAAGTCAATGCTGATAAATAGGCCTCTCAAGGTCTCCAAACCTTCTCAACACACTCTCTCTTTAGTCTACCCAAGCCCTTTGCTGGACTCATGTTGGAGTCAAGGGATTGCCTGCCCCAAAGCCATAAGCCCCAAGTCAGAAACCCTGAGATAACTAGGTTGCCCCTTAAAAATGGCTAAGGGGGGAAATAAAAGCTTTGGAATCAGAGCAGCTATTTCGGAAATAACCCTGAGAGTGGCAAGTGTTGAGAAATTTTTAAAAGCTGCCATCAACAATGGAGTAGAGTGTTCAAAAGGGTTGTTTGTCATTTGCGTTTGGGCTGACCAACAAAAAGAGAGTTGCATCCAAGCCTCTGTGGCCCAAGCCTGCTGTTCTCCAACTGTGCTGGGGTGCTGCACAGGTGCTCCTGGCTTCACTTCCGTGGTGTGAACACCGCTGCCATCTCTGCACCTTTGCTGGGCTGAGGTTTTAGGTTCAACTTCGTGCAAAGACAAAGATGAGCTCTCACTCTTTTGCAGTACGGAGAACACTGCTTCTCAAACCAACTCTTATCAGCCTGTCTTCTGGGCTCCCACAACTACTGAATTTGATTAGCAACCTACAAGGACCAGAAAAGCAGTAGCTCCAGTTCTAGGCTGGAGGTAAATTTAAACAGCATTTTAAGCTAAATAACTACTCCTGCATTAACTAGGATATCCTAGCAGGTGTTTTCTGGATCCCAGATAATCTTCCACTTTCAAACAACGTATTTTCTGCTTTTCACCATGAATGATAAAACTTGAACGCTGGGAGACCAATGGGAGCTTTAAACTCAGGAAGGGTCTATGATCAACACCTGCGCTGTCAAGCAAAACTGGAGAGCAACAAATATTTTAGGTTTTGAATCAGAATCTCTCAACGTCCCTTCAAACTTTCCCTTTTCAAAAGGAGGGGCAATTGAGAGGTTGAGGCTGCTGTCTGAAAGTTAAGTCACTCCTCTCCTTGCCTGCTGCAGCTGAAGCTACGCTCAGAGAGGAGCCACTTAAACCAGAGTGAGTTAAGGAGGCAGAGTCCTTTCACCCATAAGCCTCTAGGAAGCACTGACAACACAGTATGAAGATGACAACAACCAAAAGGTCACTTAACTGCATCGTGGTTAAAAACACTATTATAGGTAAAAAAAAAAAAAGAATATGTGGATTCGTATCAAAGTCTTACAGTAAGTGACCCAATCTTTTTTTTCCATTTGAACCATTCCTTCATGATGCTTTTGTCAATGGTTTGTTCACGTTTAGCTTCTGAGAGGCCACTGTGCACCCCCCTCCCTCTCCTGCCCGCAAGCTGGAATAGGGAATAAAAGGAACACACATCTGAAGGAGTGGTAATAGGAAGCTGAGCCTTGGGCAATGTAGAGATTTCACTGGCGCTGCAAAAAACGACAACACTTTCTAACCCTTATCATCACTTCTTGCGGGGGATGGACTCCTCCTGGAGCACGACACGTGCGGGCAGAAAAGGTAGCACATCTTCCTGAAGGACAACCTAAATACTGCTTGCCTTTGTTCGTGTGAACACAGCTGAAGAGCAAGGTAAATCAGAGAGGTATTCAAAACTACATTCTTAACTACTGCATCGTTGAACTCACACTGTCCGTAAACTGTCTTCAAACGCCTGCCAGCAGTTTTCAAACTTCTGGGCTCCAGGAATCCCTTCCTGCATTGATTTGTCCAAAGTGCGTTACAGAGGATTCTGGGAGGGTGTGCTCCATCACAGCCCATTCTCCAACCACTCAGCCTGCTGACGAGGCCTTTCTCCACCCCCAGAATCCCTCAAACACACCCAACCCACTCCCACAGCCAAGTATTGTAAGGGAAGATGGGATAGTAAGGATGGCCGAGCTGTCCTGGTTTGGGCACATCAATCCCAGATCGATAAGCGATGGCTTATTGGACAGAGAGCTAATGCTGTGCCAGCACACTCCCTCCCTCCCTCCCTCCCGCTTGCAGCTCACTACAAGGTTTACCATTCAGACTTCCAGGAAAACCCCTGGGAGCCTTGCATTAATGTGGCTTTCCCTAAACTGGTGCCCTCCAGATATTTTGGACTACAACTCCTGTCAGTGCTGGCTGGTGCTGACCTGGGAAGCACCAGGCTAGGGATGGCTGCATTAAGGCCTAATAGAGAGGAAGGGATTTGGGGGGTGAGGCGGGGAGCACACAGGGACAATGTCTGTTCATGGTCTGATAAACTTTCATTTATTAGATCAAGATCATTACATCTGAACCTGGCCATCGTCTTTCACGGAAGTTTGCCCACCAAGAAATCCCCGAGAAGTGTTCAGGGAAGCTCCAGGATCCTGAAAACACAGTCTGAAAGACACCAACGGAAACTTTGTCAGTGCCAAGGAATTTCTGCAAGGAGTTGTTCCTCACTCATGGAGAGGCCAGAAACCTCTTTGGTCAAGATGTGTGACAAAATAAGTCACTCAACTCAGGAGGATTCCTCTTCTGCCACCGCCCCTCCCCCGCCAGCCTACAAAAGCTCCTGTTCGCCAGCCAAATTGCCAGTTGCCCCAAGGCTCAGCTTAGTCTTAAGGTAAAATAAAACTACAACTACACACTTTTTTGCCCATGATGTCGTGAAAATGCATGTTGACAGCCTGGTCCACTGATTGTTCGTCCTCGAAAGTAATAAATCCAAAACCTAGCCAACGACGAAGAGTGAATCAAGGTAGCAGGGGTGTTGTGACACAAAACAGGATGATGAACAGTATTAGGGGCGGACCAAGGGTTCCAGCAAGGGTTTCAGGTGGCTTGGGGGGGGGGGCTTGCCGTGACTTCCCAATGGTAAGATCTTCTGGGGTCAGGGGGATGGTGGTGGAAAAGCTCATTGTTCTTGTTGGCATAAATCTGGCTAGATATTATGGGCTAGCATCAGCAGGGGCATTTTCCTTCCACCCTGCCAGTTAATTTCAATATCCAAGCAAACTCCAAATGTAGCCCTGCACAGAACAACTGCTTAACTTGAGAAAACTATCAATGGTCAAGTCAATGCAGGACCATTAGCTGATGCAAATGCACCCTTTTGCAAAACGGGCTTTCTTTTTTTAAAAATGTGCAATTTGGTGAATAAAACAAAATGAAGGGGGGAAAGTGATGCTGGGACAGGGTGTCATTCCCCCCCTGAAACCCAAGATTTCCCCCTTGGTTTCATTTTGCTTTGCAGCTAGTGCTGACAGCAGCCATTTATTGCTCTAAAGCGTTCAACAGAAAAAAAAAAAAAGATACAGTCTTTGTAACAGTTCATGTCTCTCTAAGCTTATCCAACATGGTTGGGTAAGCCTGTGGAGCCTTATTGTAGAGAAGGTTTATACTTAAAAAGACACAAAGATACAGGCCAAGATAGTTCACAGCAGGTCAAAATTCTGCTGTCAGCAACAAGAGCAGGGGCGGGAGGGGGGAGAAAAATCAAATAAAAATAAATGGATTGCCGGGACTTTTAAAAGCATCTCCAACACGCAAGAGTAAAACCGAGGTCAGGCCTCTACGGAGTGGCTTTTCCATCGGAATACATTTGCCTGGAGACAGGTGGGCAATAGCAGATCCGCAAACATCCAGTATTTAAAACGGGGGAGGGTTACCAACTGCCTGCATAGAAGAACGCATGCTCCTTTTTGCACTTCACTCCCAGCGAGGGAAAATGAAAAACGGGAGGCAAGCAAGAAAATTCTGAGGAAGAAAGGCTGGAGCCCCGGAAGGGGAAAGAGAGCAGAACTAATAAGAAAAGCAGCAATGAAAGGAGGATGGAACGTCAAAGGCTCAAACAGAGGCTGGGTGAGCGAGTGCTGAAATAGGCTGCAGAATGAGGTCCCCTTCCACCCCTTCTTCCTATTTGGGAAGTGATGGCCAGAGGAGGCTGACGAAAAGCTTTTTGGAATCCTCACAAGAGATGGCGAAGCAGCCCTTCGGGATACCAGGACAGAACTGGGGAATTGACGTCACAAAGAGATTTTTCCAGAAGCCAAGAAGGCTCTGCCCAAGAGTGAAAGGCATGTGAAAGGCACAAAGAGACCAAAATGCTAGCGGATTTTTGGCAGTTGGGAAGGAACTTGAAGCAAGCAGAAAACCGTGGCATTTCTGGATGGGCAAACATGCAAATGCATTCATCTCTAGATATTAAAAGTCAGGGACCCAGGGAGAATTGTCTGCCAGGGGGAGGGGAAGAGGAAATGGTGAATTCCTCCTCCTCCAAGAAAGAGGATAAGATTGTGGAGTTCCAGGACTAGATGAGACGGAAGATTGTTTTTACCTCTGACTTTTTAGATTGCTTGTTGTATTGATGTCCTTCCTGCCCTGCGCTCCTTAGTGATATAAATGGGTGGGATATAAATTCATCCACTAACAAAGTAATAAATAAATAAATTAGTAGCCGGCTCACACACACACCCTCGCTCTGAGCTGTGGCAGACAAGCACTTTGAGGTGCAATTGCCCCATGGTGCGGACTGTGTGGGCCGCCTGCCCCCCAACTCCAAGCGGAAGAGTGTGCTGCATACAACAGATCAGGGAGTGGAGAGAGAAGAGAGGATAGCGGGACAGGATATGCGTGCCTCAGGCACACCCCCACCACCATGATTGTCAGCCTGCTTTGCAGGATACTTAAGCCAACAGGAGTGCTGCTTCCTTCACAACTGAAAGCCCGGGGGGGGGGGAATTAGGGTCAGAGGAAGTGCTTTTCCCTTTATCCTTTAAAATCATTCCCCTGACTTTTACCTACAAAAGAATATCCTCCAGCATACTGTAAGAAAGCAGCCAGAGAATGAAGCAGATTAATCTCTCATCTGCCCCCCTTTTAAGCCCAAATTGAATAACCCTCAAATGGCTGATTTTGGAGGGTTTTTTTGGTAGCCCCCCCCCCCAATGCAGTGAGGCCTGCCTGGTGGTGACGTTACTCTATGTTCGGTGGCAGGATAATTTCCCCCCTGCTCCCAGTCATTTCATGGCATGTAACTGGAATGTTGTTGTTTTTTAAATCATTAATTTCTGATGCATTTGATTTTGTTAATTTTTTAACTGAGATGCCATACCTTTAGCATTGTATGGATTCACTGTGGTTTTACTGTTTGGTTTTAAACTCTCTACAGAGTGGGTTGTACATTCGTGGTACGCGGAGAAAGCCCACTGAAAGTGAAGGGCAAGACGAACGTAGCTCCGTTAATTTCACAATAGGCCTCCTCTGAATAGAATTAGGTTGAACACAACCTTCTGTATTTCTGGTAAGTAACCTGGGGTCATTTCTGCGAAAGGCTACTAAGAAATTTACTAAATACTAATAATGTGGCACCTGGAGGACAATGACCATGATCACTCCCCGCTGGGTCATTTGGGACCCCCCCCGGCCATCCTCTTTTTAAATTTATTTATCCATCTGAGAGCTGTTTCCTGAGGCCCTCTTCATTCTTCCATTGCAAAGCTAAACTAAAGCTGGAAAGCACATGTGAGAATGTGCACATGCGAGAGAGGGGCCTTTTCGGTTGTGGCACTCAAGTTGTCAACAGCCACCCCAGGGGGCAACATTCAGCCCCCACTGCTGGCTTTCAAGTGAACTCTTGTTCTCTTGCAATATCCTTTTTTGTCATTCGTGTCATCACAACAGCCCTATTGACATAGTACTAGCTGATCACCACAGCTCCCTCAAGTTCAACACAGTGAGCTTTGAGAGTTGAACTGCAACCTGAACTTTAGGGAAGAAGAATTATCTCACAACCAAACACACCATTTGATCTGCTGGCATCACACTGCATTTCTCTGTGAGCCTGGATACTTTCTTTCAAGAAGAACCTGCAAGAGTTTTTGGACTCATACAACATTTGCAGATATGTAGACTCAGGTGCATACAGGATGGAATCCAGAGGAGGTTAGGTACCCTCAACTTTTTCAGTGGTAGGCAACCTAATATATATATATATAGGGTCTGTGACACTTTTGTTTACCTTGAGTGAACCTTATAGCAATCTGGACTCTTCTGAAAAGTGCCTAGCCAAACTATCAACCCTGCCTCAATATAAACCTTTGCTTTTCTGCTGGCTTTATTATGAAGCAAATTTCCAAAAGAAAATTGCAGCAGGAGATGTAGGACTCACATAACATTTAAAAAGATGCTTTTCATGGTGGCATGGTACAATTTACACATGGCCATATAATATACCCTGTCAAACAACATGCACCCAGTCCCTCTATGGGGCATCAACCTCCTTTCCAGCACTGGCTCTCCCAAACCCATGCTTAGTGCAACCTAGCTGAGAGAGCAGTAGGTTCGAGGGTGGGGGGAACAGTTTAAATCATAGCTGTGGAATCACTAGGTGGTTGCGAGACAGCCAAATAGCGTTTAAGTACACATTCTCCTTCTGTAAATTGGGATTGAGGCTTGAGGCTGGCATGGGAGGGTGCATGGGATACGAACAAAGCTTTCTGACTGCTCAAAATGACAAAGCAGAAATGTCAAGGTGAAAGAAGAGTGTTAAGATCTTGAGCAGAAAAAAACACACGTCAAGAATTCAATTCGGGAATAGGAAGCGATTTTCCTAGGATACTCGGACTATGCAGGCAACGAAAGTGATGCACCCAAGAACAAAATAAATAAACAAAAGGCAAACTGCACTGAGAGTGGCCAGGGATAAAAAACAATAGGCATTTGCTTCTCTTCCCCCAAAAGGCCCAATTCAGACAAGGCACTTGTAAAAAAAGTTTACAGTTATACTATTGAGAGGAAAAGCACAGAGCTACAAGGGGAACTCCAGGGCACTATGGACAAGCAGTTAAGACACCAGCGAAGTAAGCCACGCGTTGAAGAGTGATGTCTGCCCATAACTGGAATGGGTGGAACAACAGTGCAGTTGTCCAGCTGGTCAAATGCTGCACATGGTAAGCCAAGGTGGGCACAAGGAGTCATACCACTACAGCATGGGCAGTGCTGTGGTGGTCCCACCCATGTTTGGCAACTGGCACTGCCCACACTTGTTACAACATGGCAGCCTCCAGGCAGGGCTGCAGCCAAATGTGGTTGCCTTGCTCTACATCAAAACCTTTCTGAGGCCACCTCTGGCAAAACAAGATGCCGTGTTTGGCCTGGAGCTCACAAGCTACAAACCTGTTGATGGTAGCTTACTGGGTAAGCAAGGAGGCTTTAAGGCAAAGGGGGGGGGGAGAGAGAAAACCTTGGGAGAAAGCCCTAGAAAGAAGGGCGTTAAGGGCCAGAAAGAAAAGCCTTCTGAATTTCCTGCTTCATCATGGGGTCGACCAAACTGCTAGAGGTTTAGGCCACTTAGCCCCCAAATGGTTGAGTTTGATGGAGAGCATAAGAGTGTGGGATGAACAATTCAAAATAAAGGCAAGACTCTTTTATTGCCTCCACTAACCTTTTTTAAACACACACACACACACACAGGGGAAGATGCTGCTCTGTGCTGTGTCAGTGAATTTTTCTGTTGAAACAGTGCAAAGCTGTTGCAAAACAAATTAAGGCATCAAAATAAGAGCAACCGCCCACCCCCACTCCTCCCACCCCAAATACCGAAAACTTTGTTTACACTCCAATAAAGACAAAGCCCGGTCCCTCCTTCGTTTGCGGAAATGGCCTGTACCTCTGTGATAATCTATCACCTAGAGAGAAGAAAATCTAAAGAGATATTAATCACAAACAGTTCACAGGAGGGAAAAAAAGGAAGAGGGAAAGAAAGAACTTAACATTTACTGTACTTTTACTATGAAACACTTAAATATGCCACTAAGGATGTATGTCTAAATTAAAATAAAAACTAAGACTTAACAGCTTAATCAATATGAAGTGAAGAATTAACATATTGCTTTAAATAATGGAGTAAACAAGGAAGAGTGGAAAAGTCCAGATGGCAAACTATTTCCTAGCATGTCTGACATGCTACCAAGTGGTTGGGTGCAACTCACATTTATGACTTTTTTAAAGAACAAAAAACCTGCGTCTAAGAGCCAGCTGAAAAGTGACTGATGTAATGAAAAGCTGGACAACGCAAGTGCTGCTTCCTGTTGGGACTGAAGCTGAGAAGGCATGCTTACTCAGCCTTTTGAGTTCGTTGGGGAAACTGCTTCCTTGCTCCAACATAAAAGCAGTATCTCAAGGTTAACAGGGAACTCACATAAAGCCTCATCAACTAAACTTTTCAAGCAGCAATTTACAGACATGGTTTCTCAGCCGCAGCCATTTAACAACAACAACAAAAGACAAAGCAGAACATATGCTCTAATCTTGCAGTTAATGATAACTGCAAGCATGGAAAACAGATTTTAACAGCACCATTTCTTTTTTATAAAAAATGGGGGTGGCGAATCTATAAGCTTGCTGGCTACTCCCTTCCACTCCTTTCCCCTTCCCTGTTTGAAACAAGCAGCTCAATTCAGGTGCCAACATTTTTTGTTAAGGAAAACACCTTTCTGGGGTGGAGGATGGGAGGGAACAGAAATGGACATGTAACATCTGACTTTGAAAGCAGTTAACACACCAGATGAAATTGCATGAAAAGTCTACATGAAGTAGTTTGCTCTGTGAAATAATTTCCTGAGGCAATGTAAAAGATACATATTTTGTTGATGTGAAAGTTTGCCATCTGACATAGGGAGAGGATAAAGAAATTTCAAGGACAAACTAGATTCTCCTTTACCTCGGGGCCGCTGCTTCTCCGCATCATAGATCATTACCACTTCGGTGACCTGGAAGAAGAGAAAGGGGAATTCTACTAATGATGCTATCAGATGAGGGTTAATGTACGGCAGAATGCAACCGAATGCTTGATGTGTAGCAATCAATATGCATCCGCCAGGAAACAATCCATATAAACCCCTTACAAGTGAAGTGCCCTCCCCCAGCAAGGGCTTCAAGGCAGAAGATCATTCCAAGTTCTTTCTTCTTTAAGATGTTAACATATAAAGTACAACCAACATTAAATAAATAAATAATGGATAACCGAGACTGCAAATATCAACAGACAAACCAAAGTCTCAAATCAGCCCACAAAGTCACCTCCCCCCCCTTTTGAAAATTCATCAGACAAGGCACAGATTAATTGTGCCAAAGAAGCAGAAAAACATTGTATTAGGAAAAGGGGGAAAAGCAGGAGGCTCTGGGGAATGAGGATTGATGCCTTAGCTTACTAGAGGGACACACAAGGAACGCTGGGCATGTTTTCAAGCCATCTTAGTAACTGTTTCGAACAGGCAAAACTCCCCAAGGGGGCAGAGAGTCTGATCGTATAAACAGGTGCCCGGCAATAACTACCCCTTACCTCTACTTTGCATACATTTTCAAGGGGCAATTCAGGGATGGGAAAAAGAGCCTCAAATGACAACCAGGGGCCCCAGCCAACCTCTTTTTCTCCCTGGGATTTAACTGATGCCATTTACAAGAACAAGAGGGTCATTGCTGGATGACTAGGCTGCTCTCCCTGCAAAGACAGGAAATCTTCAACATTTCCCAAAACAGTGAACAGGGCACTAGGGAGACACTGGGGGACTCTCTGTATGTGAAGTTAACAGGCTGCTGATTCAAATTTCACACCCCCAAACCTACTTCCCCTAAAATCTCTTAGCCGTCGCAAAGACCAGTGATCAGACAGGCTGTTTTCAAAAGGACACCGATTCCGAGGGGTCTAAACTGGCCCTGGAACTGCAACAGATTTCCACACACCCTACTCCTAAGTACTACTGAAGATCAGGACCTGCATTTTAACCACAGGACCCAAATCTTCAGAGGATGGGAGAAACCAGGGCTCCACACGAGCAGGGAGGCAGGCTTTCCTAGATAGCACTGTCTTCAGTTGGCTCATGAGAAGGGCATGGGGGAGGAGGGAGGGACAGAGAGAGATGGCAGCTGAATGTAGGGCCTTGCAGTCTCTTGTCAAACTGTGATTTTCTAAACAAGAGAAACTTCACAGCCTGTTTTTTTTCTCCCCCACATGTATGAGATGCCCCTGAGTGCCATTTGGAATGATGCAACCTTATGACAGTGTCTTCCAGGGCATCCCAGGGAGACCTAAGCCAGGAGGGCCAGTGATGAGTTTCATGCTCACCTGTCCCCAATATTCAGCCACGTGCCCACCCCGGCTCAAATAGCCCGTCTTTACAGCCTGCAAACCAGGCTGAAAAAGTGAGCCGGGGGGGGGATATTTATTTAGTCCTAATTGATGTATCTGTGTGCATCAATGGTGGCTCCTTTAGTTTGGCGGGAGGGAAGAAACGAGAGATGCCACTTACTTAAGCACAAGGAAAAAGTCTTACATTAAGAAATGACTTACTAGCTGCAAGATGCTGGGCCTGTCTGAGGGGGCTTTGCTCTCCATTTGACAGGCATTTGTGCTAGCCAGCTCTTTCCTTGGGTCTTACCCTGCCTCTGCTGTGGCAGGAGAAGGACCTTTGATACTCAGAGCTTCTCCCGTCCAGCTCCAAGAGGCAGCTGTTCACATGGGGAAGTTGGAAGGACAGGAACTCTGTTGCCTAGCACCACTCAAAGGCGTTTAGGTAGCACTTGCCCTGAAAAGTCACAAACTTCCCCCCAGGGAGAATTCCGGGAGCCAAGGGGCAACTGCATAATGAAAAGGGATGTACGTGAGTTTGCCCAGGGTGAGGTTTAAGTGCTAATTTGAAAAGACAACTCGTTTGGCAGGGCTCAGGTTACCCAGCACAAGTGTGAACAGGAATCCTTCTAACATGGGTTGATCCCCCTTTTGGGACCTACCCAATTATGACTTGCACACTGCCCCGTCCCAAGAGAAGTGTCAAGTTTCTGATTCATCTGGGCAAAAGCAGCCATTAGTTGCTGAATACGTTCAAGTGGACACGTCCGCTGTTGGGGAAAGCCAGCTCCCTTTTAAGACAGCACATCGCAAGCTGACTTGAAATCCATTGCCCAACCTGAGCAAACTCAATTTGCAAACCTCCCTCCCACCAAAAAGAAAAGAAAAAAGAAAAGACCCAGGGTGGTGGTGTGGGGAGAGCCATTTCCAGCCACCTGGCTGGAAAAGGGGCCAGCTGAGCCCATTATTTTGCAGACATAGGCAGCCTATGGAGGCTTCCGACTTCACAGCGATCAGGGTCCCCTGGAAGCTGCGCAGAAGCACTCCCACACACAGAAGTAGCTAGGCTTGCTGAAAACAAAAGTACAGACAGTTTGAGATGGGCGTCTGGAGGTCCAGAAGTGGCCCTCCCCACTGCATAAGCCGCCGGTGCCTGGGTCTTAAGCTGAAGCTGGGCTAGCCACCCCCCACTAGGTATGGGGCTGAGCAGTTTGTTTGGGTGGTTCAACTCAAAACCTCTCCCCCAAATTTACCTGCAATGCTGTCCAGTAAACACTTAGGAGCAGGAATCTTTCCTGGCCCAACTGCACTGGCTACCAATTCGTTTCCGGGCCAGATTCAAAGTGTTGGTTCTTACCTATAAAGCCCTTAACGGCACCGGACCGCAATACCTAATGGAACACCTCTCCCACTATTATTTTATTTATTTATTTTATTTAATTAAGCTTATATACCGCCCGACTAGCAACAGCTCTCTGGGCGGTGAACATTAAAAATACAATAAAAATAACACAAAACTGTACACAAAACTGTACAGTCTAAAATCAAAATATAATAATTTACAATTAACAGGAATTAAAATGCCTCAGAGAAGAGAAAGGTTTTAACCTGGCGCCGAAAAGATGATAGTGTCGGCGCCAGGCGCACCTCCTCGGGGAGACCATTCCATAGTTCGGGGGCCACCACTGAGAAGGCCCTAGATCTTGTCACCACTCTCTGGGCTTCCCTATGAGTCGGAACCCAGAGGAGGGCCTTCGTAGTAGACCGTAGTGTACGGGCCAGTTCATATCGGGAGAGGCGTTCCGACAGATATCGTGGTCCCGCGCCGTATAAGGCTTTATAGGTAAGTACCAACACTTTGAATCTGGCCCGGAAGCATATTGGAAGCCAGTGCAAACGGGCTAGCACAGGTGTTATATGCTCAGACCGCTTAGTTCTTGTTAGCAGTCTGGCTGCCGCATTTTGCACTAGCTGTAGCTTCCGAATCGTCTTCAAAGGTAGCCCTACGTAAAGCGCATTGCAGTAGTCCAGACGCGAGGTTACCATAGCATGTACCACTGATGAGAGGTCCTCCTTACTCAGATAGGGACGTAGCTGGGCTACCAACCGAAGTTGGTAGAACGCATTCCGGGCCACCGAGGCTACATGAGCCTCAAGTGTGAGGGAAGAGTCTAAGATGACTCCCAGACTACGCACCTGTTCCTTTAGGGGGAGTGTAACCCCATCCAGGACAGGGTATATATCCACCATCCGATCAGAGAAACCATCCACCAACAGCATCTCAATCTTGTCAGGATTGAGTCTCAGTTTGTTAGTTCTCATCCAGTCCATTGTCGCAGCCAGGCAACGGTTCAGCACGTCGACTGCCTCACCTGAAGAAGATGTAAAGGAGAAGTAGAGCTGCGTGTCATCAGCCTACTGATGACAACGCACTCCAAAACTCCTGATGACCGCCCCCAGCGGCTTCATATAAATGTTAAAAAGCATGGGAGACAGAACCGAACCCTGCGGGACCCCACATTGGAGAACCCACGGTGTCGAGCAATGTTCCCCAAGCACTATCTTCTGGAGACGACCCGCTAAGTAGGAGCGGAACCACTGCCAAGCAGTGCCTCCAACTCCCAATTCCACAAGCCTCTCCAGAAGGATACCATGGTCAATGGTATCAAAAGCCGCTGAGAGGTCAAGGAGAATCAACAGAGTTACACTCCCTCTGTCTCTCTCCCGACATAGGTCATCAAACAGGGCGACCAAGGCAGTCTCAGTGCCAAAACCAGGCCTGAACCCCGATTGAAATGGATCTAGATAATCGGTTTCATCCAATAGTGCCTGGAGCTGGTCAGCAACCACACGTTCCAGGATCTTGCCCAGGAACGGAACATTGGCTACTGGTCTGTAGGTGCTGACATCCTCTGGGTCCAAGGAAGGTTTTTTCAGGAGTGGTCTCACTGCCGCCTCTTTCAGACAGCCAGGGACCACTCCCTCTCGTATGAACCTACCCGTTCGCTGCGCTCGACGTCGAAGGCCCTTCTCTGGGTTCCAACTCACAAGGAGGCCCGGAGAGCAATAACGAGATCTAGGGCCTTCTCGGTGGTGGCCCCCGAATTATGGAATGCCCTCCCTGACGAGATACGCCTGGCGCCTTCTTTGATATCTTTTCGGCGCCAGGTAAAGACCTACCTCTTTGCCCAGGCATTTTAGTCTTAGTTTTTAATTTTAATGTTATAGTTAATTAATTGTATTTTTTATTAATTTTGTCTTAATCTGTTTTTAATGTGTTTTATACTTATATGCTGTACTCATATTTGTTGGTTTTAAATGTGTTTTTATCCTGTTGTACACCGCCCTGAGACCTTGTTGCTATAGGGCGGTCTAAAAGTGCAATAAAATAAAATAAAATAAATAAATAAATCTTTCATGCACACCCATCTACGTTCTGTTTCAGGACCATGAGCTCATTGTGTATACTAAGCCCATCATCGTCAGAGGGCATCCTAGCCATTCTCAAGGACTATTGTTTTACAGAAGCAAGATGCCAGTCCCGATGAGGTAGGGTTTAAGAGAATAGGCACATGGTCTCTACGTGAAGTTTAGAAACCAAGGGAATGGTTGGGCAGGGCTGTTAAGGGTTGAAAAAGGCTGGTGGTGTTTTAGTGCCCTATACAGTTCCTCGCCCTCCGTTCTGTCCCCTCCTCTCAAACAGATTCTATGCCTGCTCACTGCAGAACCAATTTCCATGCTGTTCCCTAAAGCCGCTGGTGGAAATCCCCTAAAGCTGCTGGTGGAAATCCCCAAGTAAGTGAAAATTTGGGGGTTTTAAAAATAAAGGGAAAATATGCAAAATCTATGTGGGTTTGTTCCAAGGACAAACATTTGTGGGAAATGAGGGAGGCCAAGGACAAGAATATAGATAACCCTGGTTGCAACTAAGCAACTCTGGGCTTATTTGTAGACATGGTTTCTGCTGTTGCATTAAAATTTGTCCTTCCAAATTCAGTACCAACATAAAACATGCCACTATTTACTTGTTCTTATAATCAGTGACCACGGACCTTGGTGTGGGACAGGCCTCAACCCTTTTCCTGGGCAAGCCAGTGAAGGAGCCATTGAAAGGCCCCAGAAGCCCAAACCTCGGTGAGGGAAGAGCTACAGGAAAACTGTGCTCCACGCATTGTGTGTTGTAACACTCCTAGGTTAAACCCACATAAGCCATGGTTATGATTAAATAGGCTTTTGTTGTATTAATAGAATCCTGTGCTCAAAGCTTGCTGGTATAATTTTTTTTAAAGCGCTATATGTTTGAAGCAGAGGGGTAAGGGTCAACACTATTCAGGGACTGGGAATCTTATTATTCTGCCTATACACCAACCATAAAGACCTTGTGAATTAAAGGATAAATTCAGGCAATGTTTGTCCATGTGATGAGTAGCTGCTTTACAACTTACCTGTTTTGGGGAGTGGGGGAAGAGAAAGAAGAGGGCCAATTGTGTGTGTGTATTTGAGAGCACAGCAGGAAAGTCATCTGTACTAACGCAAAAAGACATGAACTTTTAAGGATGGCAAATTGTACCCTGACCAAAAAAACAACTACAATCAGTGGGAGCGCTGCTTTTGTGGGTTGGCATTTTTATCATTGGCCAGCCCCAACAGAGCTCTCCATTCCCTGCCCCAGAGAAAGGAGCCTGGACAGTCATGAACTGTCAGGGGCAAGAAGAGATGGCCGTACACGCAACTCCACGTATCCCTGCTACGTTATACTCGTGTTGGATTTTGTTGCAAGCTGTTTAGGGGGAGCCATACTTGGCTGAGGGGTGGGGAAGATGGCCATAATTCAAGGTTTAGAAAATCAAAGCAACAATGCCAAACCTCATCAAATTGTTGGGTTTGCTTATTGTGTACAAATAAGGGACTGCTGAGCCCACCGCCAGAAGATCCAGCTGAGGGGTGTATGTGTGGGGGAAGAACCCTAGAGATTGTTGGGGCATCAAGGGAGAGGCTGCATTGGCTGGTCAGTCTGCTCCAAGAAGAGATGGGGCAACAGCAGTCTTCCTTATATCAAATTATTACCAACTGAGCCCTTAGCAAAGATTTAATTCTGTGGGAAAACAATACAAATACTTAAAGCCAAATATATTCTTGATGCTGCCAGATCAACAGTGCCGAGCTTATAACAGTACTTCGACTATGAGAAGAGGCTAAACCATACACTCTGAATGCCAAAACTGAACACATGAGAACAAAGGTCTTTTATGACTAGTGGGAAGAAATGCAGAAGGTGTTTTTTAAAGGAAAGACTGGCTGCAGGAAAACAAAATACTTGGGCAGGTGTCTGGAGACTGGGAGAAAAAGCCTCTTTCAGGAGAACAGATGATGCCTGCCCTCTCAATAAACTCACCACTCCGAACTTCTTGAAGTATTCCCTGAGCTCCGTTTCACCACAGTTGTGAGGGATCCCACCAACAAAAATTTTATTAGATTTGCTATCACTTCTGGATCCTTTCTGCTAAGACAAAAAGGGACAGAAAAAGTTGTATTAAAACTAGGACTTGTCTTGCAAAGCCACACTGACTTCACACTTACACAAGGGTTGGCAACCATAATCCTTTTGATGGTCAAACAACTTCTATCTTAAAGGTACAGACCCACAGGGGTACATTTGCATCGGACTTTAAATTCAGAGACTGGTCAAGCATGGCTTTTTACCGTGCCTTGCAGTCTGCAGTTCAGATCTGGCTCAAAGACCCCCTTCCATTCATTCATTCAGCCTGCCTGCCATTTGTCAGCATAGGTCTTGGCTGCAATCAATGGAGACCATAACAGAAAGATGCAGGAGCACCCAAGGGCTGCTAGCATGTGGGGAAGGCGTGGGAGATGAGAGGTATGAGAGATATGGATTTATGAGTACGGGTAAGGAGTAAGTGATGCAGGGGAGATGAGAGAAGGAGCCCATTCCTCTTACCATTTGTATCAGTCCTCTCAACTTACCTCTGTGGGGGGTTTTGAGCAAAGGCTATATATAGGAGGGAGAGGGCTCCCCTCCCCCAAATAATTCAAGAACTGGAACGGTGGGCGATAGTCAAGTTTTCCCACCCCATGAGAAGGAAGTATGAATGGATGTGCTACAAATGTCCCATCCAGGCCATGGACACCAGACTCAGATATTTACGAGTTACATTTGGGTGGGGTTACATCAGCTAGAAAGGGAACAGTTCAGACATTAACCTTTCTTTAAAAAGCCAGCTCGCGCTACTGGAGCGGGCACCTCTAAAATGATTCACCAAGGATTAAGTTACTTAGCATAGAAGGAACGCTGCCTGCATGTAAAAGTGTTATAAAGAACACAGTAATCATTTATCCCCGCCCGCTCCTTCCCCATGCAAGGAAGATGGGCAGAGAGCAAGAATAGCAAACAGGACAAAGGTGAGAGGGGAGGAACGGGGTTGATAAGGAGGCCCAACATCGAGGAAGGCAGAGTTGTCAGCAGGCTTGAGAGAGCGCAGGGGGGGGGCATTTCATGAAGAGCACTGTTAACATCAGGAACAAAGATGGGAGGGGGTTGCTGAGAGCTGACAGCCCTCAATGCAGCCGAAAGCACAAGGAGAGCCAAGGGGCCTTGAACAGGTGCAGGAGGCAAATGGGGAGACCTGCAGAATCCCAAGAGGGGAGGTTTATATACAGAACTCTTAAAAAAAAAAAGTCCCAAGCTGAACAGACTTATCCTATACCCTCCAAAACCCAGTGTGGCATGGGCTGAGCGTAACTTAAAAGAGCAGCTTAGCTTATCGACAGGAACCTGTTAGACCCTTGAGGACGCTGCTTACTCGCTAGGGCATTCAGCAAAAATCTCTCTGCAGTAATAGTTACGGTACGGAATGGTCACCCTAGAGACGCTGCCTGGGCCACTGAACTAAAATAAACTAAAATAAGTGAAGACAGGTTTGTTCACTAAGACTTTACAGTCCATGCCTCTCCTGGCCTGTGCAAGTTATCTTTCACTGGCTGTTATGTTTATGACTTTTATATCCCCAACCCTGAACAAGTCCTTAAAAAAAAAGGGCTACATATTATGAGCATCCATAATATTCATTGATTAGAGAGGCATCTGAACACATCAGTGAGTCTTCCAGATGGGAGATTTCGCACTCAGCTCCTGACCCCAGTGCAATAAGCAAGTATGCACATGTACTACAGACACCCCATAGGAACAGATTGTGGATGATGGGCTCAGCTGAGTGCACTAAAGCATAGCCGCTTTCAGCAAGCAAGCAAGCAGTGACATCTGGCAAGCCAGCATCAGTGCTGAGAGCTCTATTTGTGACTTTTGCCAGCAAGCTTGAATTTCACTGCCCGCTTCCAGCAGGTTAACAAAGCTCCTTGGAATTTGGACACGAAAAACATCAAAGCAATATAGAGAAGGAAGAGCGCAAAGCAACGACTGCCGAAGTGGCTCCCTTACCCATCCCTCCTTTGGTCGGGTTCTCTCTGGCTGCATTCCACGAGGGGTGCAAGGCTTTGGATCAATCTGTCAAACAAGAGAGAGTGTGAAACTAGAGGCATGGCAAGCAACAGTTAAAAAAAGAAGATCTGAAGCTGGCTTTGCCCTGTGCTGGTGCTTGACAAGCAAGACAACCAGCACCAGTAGGTCCCGCCCTCCTTAGGAGGGCCAAAGCCACATATTGAGAAACCCGCAGAAGGCACATCAACAGAGGCAGTTTCGCTGCACGCAGCTCAGCCCAGCCATGCTCTCTCAAGCGGAAGGAGAGATGCGACTGTGGGGCCTTTCCATAGGCTCTGCTGAGAGACTGACAGCCGTTGGCATCTCCTCCCTTTGAACTCTTTTCCATTCCAGTCGGTCTTTATCAGAACTTTGTTAACTAAGGACTTGTGCTCGCTTTTCTCCCAGTCCCTATTCTGTGTCATGCCTTTTAAATGATTTGTAGGCTGCCCTGCGAGCCTTTTTGTTGTTGTTGTTCAAGAGTTTTAAATATATACAGACAGCAAAGCGAAACCCACCAGTCAATTCCAAGGCCAAACTGCTCGTTGACTTATATGAAGAGTGTAAATGGCCACTCGCCTGGAGCAAGTAGGAAGAGCTGGCAGTGACCAGGCAGGGAGGCTGATGTAAACAGAAAAGAGCTGCGTCGCTCTCCCATTTGGGAAGGTGATGAGCCTCACAGTGGTACACGCCAGTAGGCAGGCTGAAAAGAAGTGTCTCGCTAATCCAACACTGGCAGACTTATTTGCAAGGCTGCCTCATTTAAGCCACGCCTTCATCTTGTGGTGGCATCAATCACAGCAGCCACCTACCAGTTAAAGCACTCCCGGCAGACCAATATACTGTGGAACTAACAACGCCGGTGGCTTTGCCTGGCAGGTGCCGACCAAGAGATACTTTGAGGGCACCAGCAATTCCAAAAACAGCAAGGGCAGTCGCTCAGTGGAAGAGCATCTCCCTTGCGTGCAGAAGGTTCCAGGTTCAGTCCCGAATTCGTCTTCAGGTAGGGCTGCAAGAGACTCCCTGCCTGAAACCCTGGAGAGCTGTTGCCAGTCAGTGTAGACAATACTAAACTAGATGGACCAAGGGACTAATGCAGTAGAAGGCAGCTTCCTATGAAGGGGGTGGGGTTCATCTAGCAGGTATGGGGAGAAGGGGACACCACCCTCCACCGCGCATTTCTCATCATGATTTTGAGAGCAGATATAAGATACGGGGGGGGGGGGGGGGGCAGGTAAGATGGATGTTCAAAGTTCCCCTAAAAGCCAAGCTCTAGTATGTTTTAGCCTCACTACAATTACATCTGGAAGGAGCCAAATCCAAAGAATTTAATTAGTCAGTCAGTCAGTGTGGCGTAGTGGTTAAGGTGTTGGACTACGACCTGGGAGACCAGGGTTCGAATCCCCACATAGCCGCGAAGCTCACTGGGTGATCTTGGGCCGGTCACTGCCTCTCAGCCTCATGAAAACCCTCTTCATAGGGTCACCCTAAGTCGGAATCGACTTGTACATTTACATTTTACAGTCATGCCCACAGCTCCTTAAGAAATAACAACTGGGCATGCAATCCCATCTCTCTCTCTCTCTCCCTCCCACACCCGATTGTGGCAAACTTACATTTCGGCCATCTAACGTATGAGGCCTGCTGGCCAGAACCGTGCCCACACAGTTGGGATCTTTGAACTTGACGAATCCAAACCCTCGCGACTGATTCGTCGTCTTATCTTTCATTATAACACAGTCGACAACTTCCCCATACTGGGAAAAGTAGCTACGGAGGGTTTCTGTTGAAGAAACATACACATTTTTGTTGAGGACAACTTGTTGAGGAGACAGAACGCTGGGCAGTGATGGAAGTAAATGTGCCCTGGACAGACGGCCTTAAGCTGGCTTGTGCCTTTTTGAGAAGGGTGTACTCAGAGCTGATGGCAGGTATGGCTCTTGAGGGCAACCAAAATAAACGCTTAAAGTATTAGTTACCTTAAAATGGGTTTCCAGCCATTCAGTGCTTCGAGAAGCAGCAGAACGCTATTCAGAACAGGCTCGTAGGGTCCACAGAAGGGTGGCTTAATAGTGAAGGCAAGAGGGCCAAGGCATACAGATAGCATTTTATAGGTTGAGGGAGGCTCAAAACAAGGCTTGAGAATTTGCACTCTAACATACACTGGCCACCATCCTCCCTACCCCCATATCTCAGAAAAGCAACCCATTTGCAAGCGCATTTTAGGCTATGCTGGCCCCAGGGAAGCCTCAAATGACTTGGAGTGAGGCAAGCCCTCTTAAAGCCATGGTACAATGAGAGCAGCAGCCCAGATCAGAGGTAGGGGAATTTGAGCTTTATGTATGATTTCGGGATTCATTTTTTATTATTATTTGAAGTAAGAAGCTCATGATCAACTCAAAAGATGATTACCTTGCGTAGTGCTCCAGTCTAGGCCGCCCACAAACAACTTTCTGTAATGCCAAGAACACAAAAGTTAGCATCTCTTCTGTGAAAATAAAGGCTGCTTTAATTTTACACATACATCCGATGTACACACTCTTCTAGTAACCTGCTACACTGTTAATATGCCTTCAGAGGGTAGCTGTGCTACTCTGTATGCTTTCTAGATTATGAAACCTGCTTCCAATTGAGAATCTCTTCACCACTTTTACTTACCTTATGAAGCAATGTGTCTGACCAAAGCAAAATGATCATTACCTCATCACACCACCTGTTCAAAAGGCCTAGTATCAGGAATGTACTGAGTGCTTTTTTTTAAAAAAAGTAAGATGTGTTAATACTTTACAGTTGTAATTTCATCCCACACAACTGCCCTTTGAAGTATGTCTTTGTTTTGCCCATTTCACAGAGGCTAAAACAGAGGTAGCTATTTGTCAAAGCAACCTAGAAAGGTCACAGCTCAGCTCAGATTTCAGTTTCGATCTTGCTAATAACATACTATTCACTAGACTAGACCATAAAGGCCCTGGAAAGCCATTTGTTTTCCTGAAACTGTTTCAGACAAACAGTTTGCACCTTGGGAATTGAACTGCATCCTGGGAAGGTGTCCAGTAAGTAATTCACTACTGGCAACAACAACTTTTACAAATGCCTTTTTATTTATTTTATTTTTCAAGCGCTGAGGAAGGATTTCACAACTGCTGTTCAAGCGATCTAGCCAAAAGGTATGCCTAGCCCTTTCTGAGCTAAGGGCTTGAACAGCCAGCAGAGGGCCTTGCATGAATTTCCAAGAACGCCGTCTCAATTTTCTAGACAAACCCCACCAGCACTAAAATCTCAGGTGCATGGTAAAATAGTGTAATCTGAACACCGCTGCAGTCATATGATCATGGGAACTGTGGCTCATTATGGTTGCTGTACCAACAGAACTATGACAGCCAAACAGCAGCAACAGTTCACTGCACCAACAGCATGTCATTGCTTGTGGTTCTCCAGGTGTTGCTGAAACTCCAGCTCCCACCAGCCCCCAGTCAATGGGTCACCACCTGGAGGGCCACAAACTCTCCATCCTATAAAGGGTATTTGGCCGGCAAACACACACACACCCCTGCTGCGCAGAAAACAGATATTTCCACCCATCTCTCAAAGCGTGATACACACTCCAGCACTGGAAATGGCAAAGATCATCATCATTCCTACCAGGAGTCACTCTCCAGCCTAATTCCCACATATAAGTAGAGAAAAACCACTGAGGGCATAACTCTGCAGCCCTCCCCAATTTGTGGGAATACATATCCCCAAACCTCCCCCCGCAATAAAGGATCCTCTTTGCTCTCCCATTTATACAAGGTGCCACTTGTACAAGGCTGAAAAAAGCCAATTGAGAAGAATGTGTAGTTTCTACCATGTGTCAGGACTCCACCATTGCCTCCAAAGTCAAAGGATATTCAAGCCATCTAATGCTTGCTTTAAATATCAAACAATTCCATATATCAGCAATGCAAATGGCTGCACACAGCTTGCATGCATGCCATATGGGTGGAAGAGAGCCTGTTGGGAAAACTCAAACAGCAAAAGGCTTCCTTTTAAGAGCACGCCAAACAAAGTGCAACAATTAAGGACCCCGGCGCCATTAACTTTCATCACCAAGATTCAGCTTTGACTTAATATGTTTTAAAAACACTGCAAAGTCCCCTGCTCCATTCTCCAATTTAGAGTTTGCCCTAAAGAGTGGCTGTGTCTATCTTCCCCTGAAAACAACTCCCAGGGGTGGGGGGAGAACAGCACAAGTGATGAACTCTTTGAGATAATGCAGCTTTACAGATAACTAAAAGGGAAACGAAGCACTTTGTGTTTATACTAACAAAGGAATTTTGGCAACCTCTGATATCAACTGGATGTCCAGTTCTGGACAACAGTAAGCTATTATGTACAATCCTAAAGTGTACCATTCAGAGAGGCACAGAACAGTGGATCAGGGGTGGGGTGGTAGTATTTGGGATCAGGATGCCCCTGAGTGCATGCTAAACTAAGGAATCTGTTTTCAGTAACAGAACTGAGGCCAGTTGTTTCACACACAAAACCCACTCCCCTCAAGCTCTATTTTAGGAGCCTAATTTGGGGGTAGAAGTGTGGGGCTTCTTTATTGTTGCAGTTGTTAAGCAACGGGAATCAGAAAGCCTTGCTGACCTATGTAGATCACCTAGAGATCTTCCAGTACATCCTGATTGGCTCTCCCATTACTGAAAGTTACTATACTGGCACGTATAGGATTTCACAACTGAACTTGATCAATGGGACAAACTCCCAGGTAAGTGTGCATAGGATTTCAGTCTCAGGAAGGAGAATAATTTGTTTATTCCAGTACATTCACGTTGGTGAAACCAACTTACAGTTCTAGCTTCCAGAAGGCAGTCAGGCTAGTTTGTTATAGCAAGAACTACAGTGTCTTACGATACCTCAAAGATAAATCAATTTATTGTGACATTAAGGGTTTGTGGATTTGAGTCCATGTCATTAGATGCATGAAGTGTTGTCCTTATTAGGATACACACAAAGAGAGGTATATATTTATATATTCCTGTGAACTGAGGCTACCATTTGATACAGCTTGGCACCCAGGTGCCTAGAAATTTGCAGCACCTGTGAATTAAGAGAGATTTCTTCAGTCTTCTGCAGGAACGGCATGTAAAATCTGTCACACCTTCTTTTTAGAAACTGAAGCTGGTGTTATCAGGTTTTGTTGCAATGTCTCCAATCCTGGCGATATAAAGCAGAAGGCCATCCAGAAGAGCCTGCCATAATTGTGCCAGAACTGCCTCCTAGCTAGAGAGTTCTTAAGACTTCCTGTGTGTCCCCTCCCCGCCCAAAAGTGACTGGACATCTTTTGCTGCACTCATGTAATGACACTTATGATCACAAAAGGCTAGTTCTGCTAAAAAAAAGTCATCAGACATCAGCTCTGTCCAATCCCACTGTAAAGGTGACCGAGCTCTTTCCTCATACGTGAGTGTACACACAATACACATTTAAACAGGCTCGCTTCATTTAAACTGAGAATTCCTGTGATGTTTTCAACACACTCTGCTAAAATCCCAAAGGAAAACATGAGGTCAGGATGTTTTCACCACTTCTCGTGGAAAGTGTCCAACTTTGCTTCCCTTTCCCCTTTTTAATTATCCCGACACTCTAGAACAGCCTTGCCCAACTCAGTGTCATCCAGATGTTTTGGACTTCAGTCACCAGTGTAAGGATTACACAGCAACACTCCAGAGGCATAAAAACGTATGTAACTCTGCCCTGGACCTCTCCAAGGGATTTCTATCCAACATAACCAATCCAAATTTCAGTGTCAATTTAACTTCAGGTCACAGACTGATCTTACTTTCTCAAAGAGCAGAGGTAGGGAACCTGTGGCCCTCCGAATGTTGCTGGACTACAACTCCCATCATCCCTGGCCACTGGCCCCGCAGGCTGGGGCTGGTGGGGGTTGAATTTCAGCAATGTATGGAGGACCATTCTCTGCTTCTGTTCTAAAAGGATGCTTATCCGCATTAAAAAAATAAGAAAGAATCTTACTAAAGTTTTAATATGACAGAAGCTGAATTTACAGGGGGATAAACTAACAACAGAAGATTCCGATTTAAGTTTCTGCATCCTATCTGAACATTCCAAGCACTGGAAAATTAACACCAGGATCCAGCCTCCAGCATTAAGCCCTACTGCAACTAGTATTCACTGACCCGCAGAATGGTGTCTGTCACCTATTCATAGATGATTTGGCAGGAGCATCCCATATCTTAAATCACTTTACTTCCATATTCTGGCTGTCACAAACCCAAGTTTCCTGCACAAAGATTACATCAAAACCAAAATGGGAGGCTTGGAACCAGCAATAGGGCCCATTTCTCAGACCATTTAAGATCAGAATGCACCTGCTGTTCTGTTTATAAAGAGGGAACAGTAATGTTTTCACTCAGAAGGAACTATTGAGTTGTGCATAAGTTCTCTCTCCCCCATTTTTAAAATACCACACTAATTCTAGAGAGCTACTTCCCAAGACAGAGTGATGTAATATACAGGTACAGGATGCTATAAGGCAGTGAGTAAACAGCCTAAGCACACTGAAAAAAGTTTGATTCCACCTTGCTCAACCTGGTGCCATCCTTTGGACTACAGCTCCCATCAGCTGTGGTGGCAGGCACTGCTGTAGCCCCAAACACCTGGAGGGCCATCAGGTTGGGGAAAGGCTGGCCTAATTCCTCTTATTAAGACTGACTCAATTGGCCGTTGCCACCAATAACTAACTTGGCTTTCACTCGCACCCTCCATCCACATAAACAGTCACAATGCAATATACTTATTCCACAGCTCAGGAATCTCAAGATCAGTGTTCATGTGACCAAGGCTTCAGAAAGGTTGGCCAGCTACAATGAGAAGGCCTTGCAACAGAGCAAAGCCAAGTCAAAGCAACATGTTCAAATAGCATTGGGAGATGACTATATTACCAGATTTATCAGTTTCAAGGTACCTAGTAAAGTCAATTGCCCATTCTTCCCCCTCCTTTTTAAAACACCACACATTGTCACTAGGCTAAGAGGAGAGAAAAACCACAAATACAGAACAGACCTCCCAGCTGGCAAACAAGTTATTAGAGAATCCCTAAACACAACAACATGATTAACCCCACAGGTAGGGGAGCCAGGTGTGTATCAGGAGCTGCTGAAAGGAAACTTAAGCACCATAAAAACATCTCGTGGTGTGCTTGCTTCTCTAGGGAAACACAAAATCTTCAATACAGTGCAAACCTGGCTCAATTTAAAGCAGGCTGAAGCCAGGCATGAAAGCGGTTTAACTCAAGGACAGGCTATTCGTCTCTTCAGCAGCTCTCAGTACCCTGAGAGGAATAAGCTACCAGCTTGAGAAAGTGGAAACTGGGTGAGCCATGGGGCCGGCAGGTGCAAGAGGAAGTCCCAGAGTGCTGATTGTGGGCGCAGGGCTGGCAGGACTTGGTGCTGCCCTGCAGCCGCTTGGGGCTCTCTCAGTATTTCACTGACGTGTGAGTGCTGGAGGCCTTGGGACGAGCTGGGGGCTGCATCTGCTCTGGAAAGCTCAGAAACAAAGTGGTTGAGATAGGTGCCCGCTGGATCCATGGGCCCTCCAGGGAGAATCCTGTCTTCCAACTGGCACTGAAGTACAGACTATTGGATGCTGCTGCTCTGGCTGAGGAAAACCAGCAGGTGGAAATGGGGGGGGGCATCCCTTGGGGCCTTCAGTCTGCTACGCCGGTCAGGGCCAGTAGCTGAAGCCCTGACATAGTGGACTCCATGGGGATCCTCTTTTCCACTTTCTTCAAAGAAATGTGCGAGTTCCTACATGTGGCTAAAGTGCCTGCACCTAGTGTGGGCCAGTACTTGAAAGACGCAATAGCTCAGAGGGTGAAATAATGGCCAGATGATGAGCAGACAGAGTCTGAAACTGGCTGTCCTCAATATATACTTCAAGTTCAAGTTGGAGTGCTGTGTGAGTGGGACTCACAGCTTGGACCTGGTGGCACTGGGCCCCTTCGGAGAGTACACCACGCTTCCTGGCCTGGACGTTTCCCAATGGTTATGAAGGTCTCACTGCCTGCCTGATGGCATCTCTGCCCCAAGGGGCTGCATTACTTGATAACAGGGTAAAGACAGTTCATTGGGGACACCCCTACTAGGAAGAGACTCCCACAGGCCAAATCTTCAGAGTCCAGGTGGAATCCAAAGACGGTGAGAAGTTTCTAGCAGATCATGTCATTGTCACCGTGCCTCTAGGTTTTCTCAAAGAACATCAAGAGTCCTTTTTTTAACCCACCACTTCCATCCCAGAAGATGGCAGCAATAAGGCAGCTGGGCTTTGGGACAACCAATAACATATCTGCAGAATTTGAGCAGCCAATTCTGGGAGCCAGCCTGTCAAACGCTTGAGGTGGCGTGGGAAGGCGACTCGACCTTGGCTGAGCCATCCATTGACTTGGAGGCTACCTGGTCCCAAATGATTGCCGACTTCATTGTTCTCCACCCACCAGAGAGGTATGGGCATATCTTATGTGGCTTCATTGCTGGGACAGAAGCTGAATTCATGGAAAACCTCACAGATGCACAGGTTCTTTCAGCATTAACACAAGTTTAACACACAGGAAATCCACAACTTGATCTGCCAAAGAACATTTTGTGATATAAATGGCACAGTGAGCCCTACACGAAAGGCTCCTATAGTTATGTGGCTGTGGGGACCTCTGGAGACAAAACTGATGCTCTTGCTCAGTCCCATCCTGAGGACACATCTGATACCAAGCCACCACAAGGTTTTTTTTCGAGAGAAGCCACACATCACACATTCTATTCTACTACCCATGGGGCCTTGTTTTCAGGCCGGAGAAAAGCAAATCATCTTATCCACATCTATAACGTGTCTGAATCCCCACATTCTGCATTGTAAGCCAGACACTGAGGTGACAAGCAGCTTCTTTTCCCATTCTCTCTCTCAGTATAGCTCCCTGTCCCTTAACTTTTTAATCAGTGAGATAAAAATGCCTGGGGAATCATTTGTCTTGAGTTGATCACTGGGATCGTGGGTGCCAAAGGACACAGCTACTAACACCTCCACTGTGTGCAAGAGACAGCATTCAGGAGAGCCAGTGTGGCATAGTGGTTAGAGTGCTGGACTACCTGGGAGACCCACTCAGACACGAAGCTCACTGGGTGACTTTGGGCCAGTCACAGTCTCATAGCCTAACCTACCTCACAGGGTTGTTGTGAGGATAAAATGGAGAGGGAGGAGAACCATGTTTGTACATTGCCTTGAGCTAGGAAAGGTGGGATGTAAATGTAATAAAATAAATAAGCCTCTGGTTAGGCAGCTTTGTGGTTTTTGGTCCCAGTATATAACTTCATACTCTGAAGGGCTTAATATACACAGAACTCAAGCTGAGTCTTTGCATTGACTTTCTCATGTAGAGACACTGTATTATTTGCCTAAATTTTAATTCTATGTTGGTCTTTGCCCCCAAACATAGAATAGCTACACACCTTTCTCCCCTCCCAAAACAGATGTTCTAAGATAGCTGTAGTACTCCTACCACATTACAAGTGTGCTGTGAATTTCAATACACTGGGGGTAGGGCATCCCTTCAGGGTGCTGGGGATCATGCTGCTTTTCCTAGAGCGAGAAACTGCATTCTATATACTTTGGAAAATACCCTCCCTCCCCCAGGCTCCTAGAGGAAGCTTGCATTGTCCTACATGGCTCTCCAGCTCAGCCACATGTGCTCAGCTGTGCATCTCTGCTGTGCTTTATGGGACCATTCTTCTCCTCCTCCATCCTCAATGCTAGTGTAGTCACCAATTACAGCTTCTCAAAAACTGCGGAGCACAGGCATGCCTGTGTCCAGGGGACTGATGCCAGGAGCCAGGGATCCGCCTCCCAGCAGCCCAGGCCACAAAAGCAGCATAAAGTAACTGTGACCCTGGGTGGGCAAGACAGGACCTGTTCCTCACGTTCAGCACACCACAGTGGTAATGAGGCTACAGCTAAGGTCAGAATGTTGCGGTTTCACTTATGAATCGGACAAACCACACCTACCAACAACTCTACATTTCATTCACTAGGGAGAGCTTCAATCTCCACCCCGCCCCCAGCAGAGATTATCAAAGGGCACCTCCCAGTGCAGAACAGCCAGCTCTTTTTATATCTTTTTTTTTCCTGGGCACCAAGATAAAAGAGCTACCCTACCCAATGACTAATGGCTTTGTCTTGTCAGCTTGATCCAGAAAACTGGATCTACTCTGCAAGTGAGCCACTCCCTAAGCATGGCTGCCATTAGACATCTAAGACCCACTGAAAGCTGATTGTTAAGAGACACAGGAGGTTGAGCAACAATGGAGATGGTTTGAGGGGAAACTGGGCTGCACAGAAGACCAACGGCAACATCGTGAACTTCATCCATGTGGGGTGCTGCCAGGAAGTGAGGGAGGAACTGGGGCTCAGTGGCTGAGGGCTTGCTTTGCATGCAGACAGACCCAGGATCAATCCTTGACACCTCCAGTTAAACAGGATCAGGTAAGCAGGTGATGTAAAGACCTCCAGTGAGCCCCTAGAAAGCAACTTCCTGTCAAAGCAGACCAAAGTGGACAAATGGAGAAACAGACTGATCTGGTCTAAGGCCGCTCCTATAATCTCAGATGAAGGCTGTCCTAGCAACATCAGAAAGAGAAGGTAAGGAAAATAGCACTATACTATGACTGTGCCACCAGGTAAGCTTTGCATGAACTAGCTCCAGGGAATTTCTTCCCAACTTTACCACCAGGTGTTATAAAACAATCTTCTTGCATGGAAAACTCATCTCAGTCTCAAGATAATTCCACGCAGGGATAGATAGCAAAGCTTTAGGCAAGTCAACTAAAAGCCCCCCAGTGTTGGCCCTCAGAATCAAATAGGAAAATGGGCACAGGAAGCTGCCTTATGCCAAGTAAGATCACTGGGCCATCTAGCTCAGACTGGAACAGAGGAAGCTGCCTGAAACTGTGCCAGACCATTGGCCAATCTAGCTCAGCGCTGCCTGCACTGACTGGCAGCAGCTCTCCCAGGCTTCAGGCAGGGTCCTCTCCCAGCCCTACCTGGAGATGCCATTGGGGACTGAACCTGGGACTTTCTACATGCACGGCAGGTGCTTGACCACTGAACCACAGCCCCTTTCTCATGTTTTGTCACCCAGCGAAATCCACTGAACAGAATGATATGGGCCAATATGGGGAAGAAAGGTGAGACCTTGCTTTAGATCACACACTTTCAGGTTCCTCTGAGCTCTTCGGCTACCATGACTACCTGGGACTGCCAACATTGCCATGCGATAAAAAGCCATTTCCGTTTTTTATTTTGACCTATTTCAGAGTTCAGAGCAGCTTTTGGTGCAAGCACATGAATGCTGCCCCCAGTGTTTCAGCTCTCTTTAATCACGTGCCTGGCCCACCAATGCTGTGCAGAAAGCACAGAATGTGCCTACAGTGGAGGGCTGTTTGGGGTCACCAGTCTTAAAAGATGTCACCACCACTGTTACTCTGGCACTCACCCCCACTGTATCGCAAGCCTGGCTCACTCTAGCAGGCATCAATAGAAGCTGAGACGCCATCCCAATGGCACGGGTTCAATGAATACTTAAGAGGCAGCCTATTCTTCACCAATGAAAAGTAGGGGAGAAGGCAACTTGTGAGGTACTAAGGGCCATATTGGGGGGGGGCTGCAATTAATTCTCGTGTCTCAGATGCACGCGACTAACATAACCAAAATGCAAAAAAGTGCACATGCCAAAAAACAGTTGGACAACATGGCACACTCATCCTAGAGGGCTAAAACAAGTTGAGGATGCTGGCAACAGGAACCCATTTAACATACAAAATGCTTTAAAATTCTCATTGGCTTGCAACAATTCTGTACAGTGAGAGAGCCTTAATATTCTCATGCTGTGTAAAATGAGCCCAAGAGATTGTGAGTTGCACAAGGTCACCCGTGGGTTATTGGTTGATAAACACAGTAGAAATTGCAAAAAAAATGAAAAACTATGAACATGGGTTTCATTTTACTTGTTTCTGATCCTCTTCTGGCATGTTCTCTTACGTGTTCTCTCTATATCCTCATTTCCTCCTTTTTATTGAAGGGCTCAAGGCAGCGAACAAAAACACAGCTCCATAAAGCTCCACTGAAATTACTATAAAACACTCACCCGTACACAACACATATCTAAACCAAGCATCTCCCTGCAGGAAGGAGGGGCTAGAAATCTTTAGAAGAGAAAGTAGGGGACATTAAGCAGAATATGGTTAACCCTGCACTTCCCTACTAAAAAGTTATGAGTGGTACCTACTCTTCTGTTTGATTGCTCAGATGCAAACATTCCTGACATGCCATACAGCTGTTTTGAGTGCAGGCATTTTCTCTTCTCAGTGGCCATTTCAAATCTCCTGGCTCCATTCTAAATTGTTTCTGGCCACCTTGACAAATATTCAGACAAAAAGAAAAAGGCAGGGTTTTCCGAGGTCAAGCAGAGCAGCTGTATGTAAATAAAGCGCTGCTATTTATACACAGCTCGACAGATTGCCATAAGCTAAGACAGTTTTGGTCCCTGGCTTGGTGATAGATGGGATTCTGGTACATTGAGCAAATGCAGAATTAACTGGACCTGCAGCTTGAGAAGAGCACGGAAATAAACAAACAAACAGACTAGGAGAGAAGCAAGCTACCTTGCACCAAACAGTTGAAGAAAACCTCTCACTCTTCAGTGCGTGGCTGCTGCCATCTACCCGGTTTATCTGCAGCTCATCTGCCACACAGCAGGAAACCTGTTATGCTTGACACTTGGTTTTAAACAACACTTCCCTTAATGCAAAACAATAGCAACAAAGGTACAGGTGCTTTTAGATACCTAATGGAAAACCTCTAAGAACAGGGTAGCAAAGCAAAGCAATCCACATTACAGGCTGCCATGATAATCATCACCCAGCTCCCTTGGATTACTTTGGGTTCCTTTGGGAGGAAAGGCGGGATAGAAATTTAATAAATAAACTGTTTTAACAGCTGTGGAAAACTTTCTCCACATTAGATGTACCAAGATGTTGCCGCCCTGGGCTCCTGCTGGAAAGAAGGGTGGGATATAAATCTAATAATAAATAAATAAAAAGACAGCAATCCTAGGCACTTTTTTGGTACTAAGCACCACTGAACTTGCTGGGGCTTATTTCTGAGGACACGTGCCCAGGATCTGGGTGGACACCCTCTAACTTTTGGTGTTATGTCCTGAGCCATTTTCATGAATCTGTTTTTGTTGAGCATTAACTTTACATGCTAGAAGGTTTTCCTCTTTTTTGGGCTAATGTGTTGGGCTGCATCAGATGCAATGCCAAAGCATACACAGACAAACAGTTGTGAAGCCTCAGCCTCGCGTGTTCCCTCTCCTTGCTCTGCATGCATGCCAGCTCTGCCCCTCCTTTACTTCCAGGGTAGGATGGAACTACTGTGCACATGGTGAGGAAGAAGGGCAAATGAGGCAGCACAAGTCCCTTTTATCAGCTTCAGCCAACATGCCAGCGTCAATCTTACCTGGATAGAGACAGCTTGGCCACAATAACCCATGCTCTGGTAACCTGTTATATGTGGAGTTGCCTTTAAAGCTCTAAATGGCTTGAAGCTAGGTTACTTGAAAGGCTATCTTCTCAGATATGCCTGCCCATACCTTAAGATGCTCTTGGAAGGCCCTGCTCTGGCTGCTCCTGCTCAGTGAAGTGTGTGTGCGAGCGGGTAACCACCAGGCCTTTTCAGTACTGGCGATCTGGTTTTAGCTTTTTTTTTTTTAATAGCTTTTCCAGGAAGAAGCACCTGGTGCAACTTCTGGGATCTTCTTGGTGACAGGTGAAGACCTTTCTGTTCACCCAGATCTTTTAAATAACTTAGGTAATCTGGGCCTCTAGGTTTTTTTAATGCTGGGGGTGCAGAAAGTTGTTTTGTTGCATTTATGCAGTTCTCCACATTGTTTAATGGTGTTTTACCATTATGTTTTACTTTGCATTTCAATTGCTTTTTTAAAAACTTATTTATTGTAAGGCACCCAGAAAGGTTTATATTATGAGGTGACCTACAAATGTCATAAACAAAAGAAATGAAACCAGAGGCTCCTTGAACGCTCATTCTCATGGGAACAAACCACGCTTTACCATTGTTAGCATCTGAATCAGCCCATTCGATTGTGTTATCTTTTCCTTCACCACAGGAGGAAAAGAATTTCATCTAAAACCACACAAACCAAGCAAGCTACAATTAAGCTTACAAATCCTATTTATTAAAACAAATGCAGGTTACTGTGGCCACACTTACTGTATCACATTCCACAAGATCAGGAAGTTAAAAATCTTATTTACTATTCAAAATTTTGTAAGAGTATCCAGAATTGACAGCAATCTGGCCAGAAAGATTAAATATTTGGAAGCATGAACAAATTAAGTTACCACAAGCAGATCTTCAAGATTGGCCATTTGGATTGGGAGTCCACCTTGCACGTTTAACACTGAGACCTTTACTGCTGCTTACTGGCATCAGGATCTAGGCACTTGTTATTGGCACCAAGGAAACAACACATCTGGAGTCATCATGAAAGTAAACTCAACTACCCTTGCAATAGGCTTCTTGTCCACATGCATATACCTCTATCTAGACCAGAGATGGAGAACCTGTGGCCCTCCAGATGTTGCTAGACTGCAACTCTCATCATCCCTGACCATTGGCCATGGTGGCTGAGAGAGATGGGAGTTGTATTCCAACATCTGTTAAGGCCAAAGATTCCCTACCCCTGACCTAGACCAACTGACCACACACAGCTCTTTTAGTCATTGTGGCCTACCCCTCCAATTCCCCCCCCAATATTTTTCTCCGTAATTCCCAGAGGGGATTTCTACTGGTGAAAGGTGACCACTGACAAGCTGGAGCAAATCAGTTATAATTTTTACCCTGGGGTCTTGCACCCTTAAAAAAAAAAAAATCAGTTCAAATGAATGAGATTGTCAGAAAAAGCTTGTTTCTTGTCACCTTGACTCCTACCTTGACAGTGGAAAGGCAGGAGATCAGTATTTTACTTTAAAAAATATTGTACCAGCACCAATGCACACCATGCTTTACAGAGTAACAAAGCCAGTCCCCAGTTCCACAAAGCGTAACATTTAGATGTCAACAGTAGTTCAAAGACAAAAGGAAAGGGGTGACAAGAAATGAATGTGTGTAAGTGAACTTACATGCAGTAAGGCTTCCTTACAGTTGGAGATGAGAACCAAGTATGTGAGAGATGATTTAAGACTCAAGAAAAACATGGGCTTTTAGGAGGCTTGATTTAAGAACGCAAAGAACCACAAACCCCACAGCAGAATCCTTCCCACTCAGAGGGCAAGTCATTCTTTTCATTACAGTTCAACCTCCCACGTTCAGGTTGCCAACTTGCAACCCTGGCATAATGTCATATTCTTGATGTAATTCTTGTTTATTCTGTATACCACACTCTAAGCATGGACCTGATGATACAAGAAACTTTACAACTGCAGTATAGCTGCTCAGTATTAAATCTTAAATGTAGAGCAACACACAGAGGCATCATCCAAATATTAGGGAATCCTATGGCAGTTGTTTTTTAAGCACATTTTCTGCTTTGGCATAATGAAGTTTCGGTTCCAGGCTGTTTATGCTTATTTCCCTGTAAATGGCAGCCTATCGAGCAATGGTTTAAAAATATTCCCCCAGCTCTTTTCCTATATGCTGCAGACATCCTGTTCAACATTTGGAGCATGGTGACTAAGGAGGACATATACAAAGAGACTCAACCAGCAAGTAATTTTAAGGTTATAGATTGAAAGAATAAAATCCCTTAGAAGGCTTTACAAACTACCCCTCCTTTTCCACCCCCCACACTTCAAATTCAGCCATTTCCGGGATGGAAATTGATCTGTGAAAATCTGCCCAGGAACAAGAAACATAAAGGCACGTTGGGCACCCCAGGAGGTCTTATCTGCCTGTGGCAGGACAAGCAAAGCAGTCAAAGTGAGATTCAAACGAGAATCTTCTTTTAAGCCTTTATTTCTCCAGCATGGACTGAAAGCAAAACCATGCCACTGCCAGCCGTCCTCTACACAAGAGGGGCAAGCTCATACATCATGGAGAGCACAGATGAGTCACCAGTGTTCTTGTTCTGTACAGGCTCTCAGCCTCCTTCAACAGCAAAAAGGCACTTCAGAGGCATAAGGCTGTTTCAAGAGCAAAGGTCCAACAATGAAGAATCGTGCAGGGTCACCACAGCTAAGAAATGGGCAAGGAGGGGGCATGGTTAAGCAACTAATTCCCCCACCCCTCCTCAGAACGTGCAGCAGGACTCGGAGAATAATTGCAGCTCTTCACAAGGTATACAAAGCAAGGAACTACTGCAGCTTCCCAGCCAGGAGGAATCCCCTGGTGACCTTGGGCCCCAGCTGCAGCACGCAGGTGCAAAGCTGCCAGCCACTCCACAGCCGTAGCATGTGTACCACCTCGCTAGAAATCCAGCACCCAAAAAGCAGAAAACAGGATGGGGCCTCAAAACCTGTGATGGAGGAGAAATGACCTGGGCCTCGTTCACTGTTTAGGGAGCTGGATTTGACTCTGCAGTCTTGCTGTACAATAGGTTATCTTAACCCAAATCCACAAATTACCCAAGGAGTAACCTAAGAGCCCCTGAGAAGTGTTCTCCCCATCAGTTCCTCACTATGCTACAGATGTCCCCATAGCTCTGTTTCTCAACAGCGGAATCACCTTCCCATGTGCATGCTGGGGGGGGGGGGAGGAAGAGGAGTGGAAACTGGGCCTTCAAAAGGAACAAGTTCAATACCTCACTCACATAAAACTGCATGAGTAGGAAGAACCTTTTGATTCCATGCCAGCATCCTTTCATCCCACATTCCAATCGTCCAGAAGTGAGATCCTTGCCTACCTGCTCTGCCTCCCCTGCCTCCTCCTCTGCTCACCCAGTCACCAACTCATCTGGCCCAACAGCAGCCATCTCCCCACCACTCCATTATTTCTGCAGAGATCTCCTTCAGAGAAGGCCCTGCTGCTGAGCCCGCTATTAACTGTGTATACCTGCAAGCTAGCAACCACAGACCAAAAGCACCCTACAGAAAACTCTCGGTGGTCAGAGGCAGGGGGTGCCACAGAATATTGGTTGCTGGACTCTGCTGCCCTCAGGCCTTGCAAGCTTCCTGGAAACATCTGGTTCAGTGCTGTGGGAAGCAGGGTACTGGACTCAACAGACCAATGGCCTGATCCAGCAGGGCTCTTGTCTTCTGAAACACACCCTTGCACTCAAACCCCTTCACGTGGCCCTGCCGATATTACCACCATCACCCCATGCTCTCTTTCATCTTTTTCATTAAATGCTCCCTCCTCCCACACACAAGCCCCATAATCCCCAAACAATACAGGAGCTACCCACTTTTTTCATTATTTTGCATCTGTCCCCCTACCCCCAGCCAAAAAGAGGAAGCACTACCTCAGTAAGTAAAACCTCCCTTCCCTTTCAAGCTCCTCTCCCCATACCACCCCCTTTGCCCCCTCTCTCAATATAGCCTCCACCTGAGAACCATTTCATACTGAAAATCAACACTTAGCCAGTCCACCCTATTGGCACAAATAACTGGGTTGGGTTTTTTTGAAAGATAGGGGGTGCCTTTCCCTGGAGGTTTTTTGCTCCCCACATGAGCACCCCCAATTATCCCTCTCCAAGCCCTCAACTTTATCCCAGCCCGAAGTGGGACCCATTGGCCCTTCTGCAGTGGAAAAGAAAATGAAAGAAGCGATACGGAGGAGGGGTACTTTCTTTGGAGGTCCTCTCAGGAGACTTTGCCCCTCCCTGCTGAGACAGAAGTAAAGGTGGTTAATATCCCACTTTCTGACTACCTTGGGAGGGGGGCTGCTTTATGTAAAAGAAGCCCCATGGGCCCATCTCACCCCACAGCACAAAGAAAATGAAGGACTAAAGGAAGGAATGAACATTGGAACAGTGGTTCCTAACCTCCCCCCCAGCCCACCTGAAAATTGCTGAAGATCTTGGCGGGCCTCTTAATGATTTCCCTGCCTGTTGTAGCGATTGTAGGGCACTGTGCTAGATGCTGCATGATTTTAACTGCATTATATTTTTTGTACTGTATTAAGACTGGCGTTCCATAGAATTTAAGAAATAAAAGAAGCAATAAAATACAATTAAAAATCATTACGAATATTTAGTAAGAACATAAGGGCTACCTGAATGAAGCCTGTGGACCACTGGTGACTCACAGGCCACAGTTTGGGAGCCCCTGCATTAGAATCTCACAGTGGTGGTGTAGAAGCACATTCCTCCTACCTACTTTCTGCAGCCCCCCAATGTCCCCTGGTCAGCTGATTGCGGGGTGGTGTTTGGGGAGAAAGAACACCCAGGGGCACAGAAAAGGAACAAAGGGTTGCATGCTGTAAGATTCTTTTTTTGGGGGGGGGAGAAAAAAGAAGCACATTAGTTCTACCTACTTTCCAACCCCTCCCCAAACATGCCTCCCTCAAAACCCCTTGCCTACCTAAAGAGGACCAAGTCCTGCATCTTAATAAGGAGGGAAGTGTGTTTCGAGGTCCTCCTGTATGTGTGTGAGTGAGAGACCCCTCTCTAGCCAAACAACCCCCACTCACAAATCCATAAAAAGGGGAGTCTTCCTCTGCCCCCCAGCCATTTAATCCTTCGCTAGACACCCTCCCAAGGCAAAAAATGGGAAGCCCCGCATATTTAATCCTTGCCTAGAGACCCCCAATGTGAAAAAGGGGAGCCTTCCTTGACCCCCCTGCACATTTAATCCTTCCCCAGACACCCCCCAGGGGTAAAGAGGGGAGCCCTCCTCTGACCCCTATATTTAATCCTTCCCTAGACACCCCCAATGCGAAAAGAGGGGAGCCTTCCTTGACCCCCCTGCACATTTAATCCTTCCCTAGACACCCCCAATGCGAAAAGAGGGGCGCCCTCCTCGGCCCCCGTATTTAATCCTTCCCTAGACACCCCCAATGCGAAAAGAGGGGAGTCTTCCTCGGCCCCCCACCCACTTAATCCTTCCCCAGACACCCCCCAGGCCCTCTCGTTGTATCTCCCCCTCCCCCCTCAAAAAGGCCTCCACGCGACCCTCCCCTCGCGTGACCTCCGCCCCCTCCTCTCTCTCACCCGATCTCGTCGGCGCTCCCCACGCTGTTCATGTTGGCGGCGGCGGGGCCCGAAAGGCCGGGGCTGGGCCCGGTCGGCTGCCCCTCCGCCTCTTCTCCTTCTCCTGCCGCTTCTTCTTAGGGGAGAGGAAAGGAGAGGAGGGCGGTTGAGGTAAAGTGAGGTGAGGCGGCAGCGGCGGCCGCTTCTGCCGTTGCTGTTATTTTTATTATTATTATTACTGTCAGCTTTCCTTCTTCTTTTCCGTCTTTCCTTGTCCTTCTCTGCCTGCCTGCCTCCGCTTCCCTCTCAGGCCCGGCCGCCGCCACCGCCGCCTCCCTCGTTTTTACCTCACACACGAAGAGGCCCCGGCGACGAGCAGCAGCAGCAGCGGGCGTTGCGCGCATGCGCAGGCGGCCGGCGCGCACGCGCGCTTCCCCTCCCGTTCCCTGTGGCCACCAACCGCCGCTTCGGCAGGAGACGGCTCGCCGCGCGTGCGCACAAAGCCCGGCGCGCGAGAGGCGGTGTTTAGTGGGGGGGGGGTTTACACACGCTCTTCCTCCTCCTTCTATAGCAAGAACGTCATTGGCCCAGCTGACTTGCTACGGGGTTTCCGCCAGGGAGGGGGGGAGAGATTACATGGTTGTGTGTTTTAAGAGATGGGCGGGAAAGCGGTTAAAAAAATGGGCGGAGCGCGCATCCCCCGTACGTTCGCTTCCGAAAGTTCGTCCTTTGGAATGCTGGGAAGTGAAGTCTTCTGGGGCGGGGCAACTGAGGCCCCACACGCAGAGCATGTCTCGCGCGGTGAAAAAGAGTGGAGAGGATGAGGATTTTGCTGCCGCCGCCGCAAAGTTTCATGGGGGTTGTAGTCCGTTGGGTTTGAGGGGGAAGAGAGCTGAATTATTGTAAGAAAGTTTCCAAGTTTCTTTCTTTGAAAGGGGGGAGGATGAAAATAGATTATAGGGAGAAAGGGAGGAAGACTTCAACGCAGTCCCTAAAAGCTTCCACCACGCTCACACTTAGTGGGGAAGGAAGCACTCTGTACATGCTCAGAGACTCACACCTTCCCACGGATTTCAAAGCAGATTTCCGAGCCAGCGTCCTGAGTCCAGTTAAGATCAGAAGAGCAGCAGCTCTTGTTTATTATAAAAACAAATAAGAAATAACTTTTTTTCAATGATATACTGCAACTGAAACTGGAGGTTCCATGAGGCCATCATGTATACTTGACAACCCTAACCTCTCCATTAATTTGCCTCATCCTTTTTTAAAAAGCCAGCTAAGCGTGCTTAGGCTTGTGGCAACGATATGCCGTGTGAAGGAGGGCTTTTTTTTTTGGCCATAGACTCTCCAGCCAATTTTGTTTTTGTTTATTTAAATCATTTTTCTCCCCATTCTTCTTGCGTGCACACATAAAAAGGCTCCCAAACATCAGCGATGGGACTGTCTGTGCCCTCGGGCTTCCCTTCTAAAAGGGCACGACACCAAAGGGAAAAAGGCTTGGGAGGGAGGAGGAAAGTAGCAAGCTCAGGGAGTGGTTCTTGGTATAGAGTTCTTCCAATAACCAACTGGAATGTCGTTTCATTGAATGACCCCCGCTCCCTCCAATTCCAGCAGGATAGGAAAGGGAGAACAACTTCGCTCTGCAGTTTCTCTAGGCACCATCAGGGGTGTAGTCGTCCAGGGTCTCAAGGGAGTCTTAGACCGCCAACGTTTTTGAGAGCAGGATTCCATCAGGTTCCCTGTGTCTCCAGCATCCTGGGAGCCGATTAGCATGAAAGGGGAGTGTTAACCACTGAGAAGAGTCTTCTAACATTCTTCCTCACCTGCTGATTGTAGCCAATGAGAGTGAAAGGAGGTGAGTCAGCCACTGAGAAGACTCTTCTCAATAGCGAACACACTCCCCTTTCACGCTGATTGGCTCCAAGGAAGATAAACGTGTAGACACTGAATTCAGTCATTCGAATAATATCTCTGATAGTGGTGAGAAAGGACAGTCAAATGATGACAGTGAATCAGAAAGCAGTATTCAAGCCTGGCCAGATTATTCTATAATATCAGAAGGCTGTGTAACCTTAGAAGTGGGTGTGCCTGTGAGAGGGCATCACTGTGACTATCACGAAGGGATCCTGCACTTCTGAATTTGCCACTACACTGCTGCATGTGATGTTCCTATATTAATGTATATATGGTAAGTGTTGTTGTTTTAGAAGATACATGGTAAATGGAGTGAAAGAGGAGGGGGAGTGACTGGGCAGTAGAATGCTTGATGATTGGCTGAGTGTTTAAAATGGCTGAATGTATAAAAGCAAGAGTGAGAGTGGAATCTGGGAGGGGGAGAAGAGAAAGAGTGGATTGCTTGGTGGGGTTTGAGAGAGTTGTTTGTCAGGAGAGAGTGAAGAAGGAGGGAGGTGGAGTTCGGATTAGTATTGAGTAAAACCATATGCTTATGTGCCTTAAGAAGAAATCTTGTTAATCTTGTTAGCTTTGTTATCTGTAATAAATACTTAATTTGGTTTACCAAAGGCCTGATCCTTGGCTGGGGTTTCACAGACCAGAAGGGAGGGTAAGGTAATGACCAAGGCTGAAGGGGAACTGTAACAAATGGTGGCAGCGGTGAAGAGAATAACAATACCAGTATTCAGAGTCTCTGGGAATACTAGTATTGGGACGTTACTGGTGGTTGCCTAGCAGGGGGATCTGTTGAGATCTGTGCTAGAGCGGGGATAGGTAAACCATAAGAGAGAGCGGTCCGGACTGGTGGAGTCCCTGGTGGTGCCTAGTGACAGGCAGTAGCCACGTGCAGGTAGAAACCTGACAGGGAGAGCCAGGGAAGGATGCCTCACACTGCACACCATGCATAATTTTGTGAACCTCTTTCTTGTATCCCTCCCCACCCATAGCCTTAGTTAAAAAAAAACACCCAACATTGAAAAGCTCCAAACATTGCAAGGCAGGTGCATCACCAGCTTCCTGATCGTGCCTTTTTCTGTCTCCTTTCCCCAGCCATGCAATATCCTTTCTGAGACGGAGCGACCAGAACTGTTATTTGAAGCGGTGAGATACTTAGGTTAGACTTCACGGGTAAGGGGGAGCAGGGGGGAGGGCTGTTTAGACCCGGACTCTCCACCCTTCTTGTGCCCTGGGGCACATTTGGAAATCTTAAGAACCCTGTTGTGGGCGCTGAAAAAATATACCCATTTCACAGAAGAAAAGCTGGCAATGCTCAGAAGCCCCTACAAACTGGAAATACACTTTTAACTCCCCCTGCCAACAAATTAAACACGGGCAAAAAAGCAAGCGATGCCCCCCCCAACAACAAAGGAAAACAACTAACAAAAAGTTGGGAGGGGCAGTTTGAAGGTGGGTGCTCTATTGGGGACCCCAGATTTAGACGGCAATGTGGAGGACTTTGTTTCATTTCAAAGAGCGGTAAGCCAGGTCTGTAGAGTTTGAAGGCGCAGGGAGGGGGGAGGAGGTAGTTGTGGCTTCCTGCTCCTTCTGCTGAATGGGGTCCCTTGGCACCTGCCCTGTCGGTCCTACTCTGATGGTGCCATTTCATTCCACACAGCCTGGATCCAGTCAGGCAGCAGTGGAGTGTATGCAATGGTTATATTTCTCCAGCAGATGTCCCTTCCTTTCCATCTTGGAAATGGATGGGGGGGGGGAAGTGTGTGTGTGAAAAATAAGCCTTGCCTTTTCGCTCAGAACCAGCTGCCCGCTTTCACTGTGCTATGCACACTCAGCTGTTTCCCGCCCCCTCCTCGCTTGTCTTATCTATTTAAAGCCAGCTCAAAGTCCGAGGGATGTCTTTCTCTGTTGGGAATCTTGCACTCTCAATCTGTGCTGAAATCCCTCAGGATCCAGCCATGACTTCCTCCAAAGCGCCTCGCCCAATCTTTTTGGAAGGAGAAAACTGCAAGCCTTTGTGGAAAGAGGCCACGGCAGGCTACAATCTGACAGACACCCACTTGGAGATCCTGGGGAAGCCAGTGATGGAGCGGTGGGAGACCCCCTATATGCACTCCCTTGCTACTGTGGCAGCTTCAAAAGGTAGTGTCATTTTTAGTTGCGGTCGGGATTTGGGAGGACAAGAACCTGCATATGGAATCTCACTTCCTCCCCCTCCAGCCTACCTTCTAAGGGTGGTGTTAGTTGTATCTGCATTTTGAGCTCGCCCCATTCTGGTTCAAACAGTCTGCCTATCAGTCTTAAGTTGCATGCACACCATAGATTTAAAGAGCATTTCCTCCCCCCACACGAAGAATCCTGGGGTCTGTAGTTTGTTAAGGGTGCTGGGAATTGTAGCACAGGGAGGGGTGAACTACAGTTCCCAGTTTCCTTTGTGGGGAACCGTGCTTTGAAAAATGGTCCGTGTTTGCATTTTAATTGGTCGGCAGCTGCTTTGATTCCATTGATGAAAACCAGGAGACATTTTTGAACAGAAATAACTACTCTTCATGAAGCAATCTCGAATCTCTTAGACATCTCAGGAACTTGCACTCCGCTATTTTTAACCAGGCCTGCATGTGTCCAGATATAGAGAGCTTTAAAGAGCTGCTTTATACCAAGTCAGAGCGTTGGTCCATCTAGCTCTGTATTGTCAGCACTGATTGGCAGCAGCTCTCCAGGATTTCAGGCAGGGGACATTCCCGGCCCTACCTGGAGATGCTGCCAGGGCTTGAAGCTGGAAGCGTCTGCATGCAAAACAAGTACTGGACTCTGATAATGCTTCTTGGCTGGATGGATAGAGGATAGAGAGGGGGCTGAGTGTGTGCAGTTGCTCTGCCCACTTTTGCCTCTGGCCCCGCCTACCCTGGAACGTTGACCAGAAGGGAATGTGGCCCTCGGGTTGGAAAAGGTCCCTCATCCTTGCCATAGACCTTCAGGCAAATCATTGAGTGGATTCGGGCACCAAATCAGAATTTGATTGCCAAGCTTCTCTTAAAAGGCCGTCCTGAATGTCAGAACTGAAGGGGCCAAACCAATGCGAGTAAGAAGGGAGTTCCACAAAGCGGGGCCAACACGGAGGAGGCTCCCTGTTTTGTGCTTGCCCGTCTGTTTACTCCGGCGGCAAAGAAGCATGACCTCAGACGCAGATCTTTGATTATGGGCAGGATTGTACAGGCGCAGGAGGTCCTTTGAGGGAATCTCATCTCAAACCATCTAGGGATGAGGTTGCCTGTGTAGTGCCTTAGGTCACAACGGTGCCCTTGACGTCTTCCCTTGGTGCCCGCAAAGCCTCTGAGACCCCCCTCCCTCCACTCACAATCATCACCTATGTCCACTCCAAGCATCGCAGCTGCTAACCACATGTCCCTGTCCTGTCTCTGCTCAGGAGGCCGCGTCCTAGAGGTGGGTTTCGGGATGGCTATCGCCGCCACCAAAATCGAAGAGTTCGCCATAGAGGAACACTGGATCATTGAGTGCAACGAAGGGGTTTTCCAGCGCCTGCAAGAATGGGCCAAGAGGCAGCCTCACAAGGTATATCAGAAGAGCCCGGCTGCTGGGTCAGGCCAAAGGAGGCCCTCGTAGTCCAGCGTCCCGCTCTCACAGTGGCCAACCAGCCACTTCCAATGGGAAGCCCCCATAAGCAGGACTTGAGTGCAACAGCGATTCTCCCCACTTGTGATTCCCAGCAACTGAGGCAGACCACTTGTGACAGCCAAGGTTTAACACAGCCACTGTGGGTAGTAGCCATTGATAGCCTTCTCTTCCATGAATTTGCCTGATCCTCTTCTAAAGCTGCCCAAATTGGTCACTGCTCTCTGTGGGAGCAAATTCTATAATTTAACTATTCACTGTCTGAAGAAGTCTTTACTTTGTCTGGCCCAAATCGTCCGACATTCAACGTCGTTGGATGTCCGTGAGTTTCAGTGTTATGAGAGAGGGAGAACAACTTTTCTCTGTCCGCTTCCTCCATGCTATGCACAATTTTATACACTTTGATCATGTCCCCTCTCCCTTGCCTTTTCTCTAAACTAAAGAATCCCCCAAATGCTGCAACCTTTCCTCATAGGGGAGTCACTCCATCCCCTTGATGGTTTTGGTTGACCTCTTCTGAACCTTCTCCGCTCAACAATATCTACCATTCCGTACGAATGCAAGGGTCTCGCACGGGCATCGCACAGAGGCAGAGCGGAATGGAACAGCTTCAGGGCTCTGTGTGTGATGGGCGGGTGGCTCTGGGGTGGACTGCCCTAAAGAGGTATTGCAAACTATTTGCCAGGGGAGAGGGAGTGTCCTGACAGACAGGCGTGGAGGGCTACATTTTGCCAATCGCCAAAACCCGTGGTTTAAGGGGCTGCATAATTTTTCAATTTCAAAACGTCCAAGATGACTCATAATCCCTGCTGAACATAGGCACTGCATAACTAAGGTTGACTTTCAAGGGTCGCGCAAGAGCGAAACCCTTAGATTCTCTCTTTTTCACATTCCTTCACAGACCGACACTCACGTCCGAGAGAAGTCAAACCGGTTTAGTAGCAACATAGACATGTCCCCCTGGTGGACATGACAATCTCCCCCGATCAATATCTCATTCAATAGACCCCAGATCAAATTTATTGTTTATTCAATTTATTTAAAATATTTCTATCCCACTCTTCTACCCTATAATAGGGCACTCAGGGTGGCTGAGTCCAGTTCAAAACTTACTAGCTTGTTTTGCATGTCACCGCTTGGCAAAGCCCCCCTTTTTTTGCACTGAAAAATCCTAGCAGGTTAAACTGCAAACCGACCAGAGGAAGGTCAACGGTCTGGAGCTTTCCAGTTGCTGAGTCAGTGCCTATGTGTGGTCAGTCATTAACCTGCTTTAGCACGCACACATGACCTCTCCTTTGCTTTTCCCCCCAAGGTCGTCCCCTTGAAGGGGTTGTGGGAGGAGGTCGTCCCTACTCTGCCCAATGAACACTTTGATGGTAAGAGACAGACTCAAATCCACCTAACTGGGCCCCAAAAGTGATGCTGCTTGGAATGGCGTACCATAGGAGGCTTAGTTGGGCAAAAGTTTAAAAAGAAGACAATGTCAAAGCATGCAAATGGCAAATCCCCTCTCGATCTAGGAGGACTGGGCAGTTGAACCTAGAGGTGGTGTGGCTATGAGGATTAAAGGGGCGTGGCTTTCCACTACTATCATTCCTTCTATCTATAATGTCCTGGCTGTGAGTGCTGTTCCTTACGCAGCCAGAGCAATACTATCCACACACAAGAGAGAGGTATCCTGAGGAACTCCAAGGGTTTGCAGAAGTACAAGAAATCTTGTGGGGGGGGGTATCCAAAGACACTCCAGTAAAGACTGAGTGTGCTTGGTGGCCATGGAACAGTGGCTGAGTGTTATGGCCATGGGGGAGGAACGGGGAAGAGGGTGGGGAGAGGGACAGAAAGGAATGGAGTTGCTAGAATTTGAATCGCAACACTCCACGCTGCAACATTTTGTTGCGGGCCCCACTTGTAATGCCTCAGCAGTTTAACCAGGAACAGTCCCTGTGATCTTATCCCTGCCCCTATATCTAGTATGAAGCAGAAGCGAGGAAGCTGTTTTTCAGCCCGAGGGCCGCATTCCCCTTCTTCCAGGGGCCACCTGCCAATAGTAAGCAGGCGCAGAGGCAAAAGTGAGCACAGCAACCCACCTAAACGGCACTTTTGACCAGCAGCCACTGCGCACACTTGCATGCCCCTTTCCATCTTCCATCCATTATCAAAATTTGAGGGCAAATCCCAGCCAGGCAAACACACTCAAGGCGGGTGCGAAGCAAGGCGGGTGAGGGGCATGGCCTCGGGGAAGTTCCAAGGGCCAGCCAGAGAGACCTGGAGGGCCGCATTTGGCTCTCATGCCTTGGTAGAGAGTGTCCCCAAGATCTCCTGCTTAGGAGATGTTGTAGACACCACCTATCAAAAGATTTTTGGGGTTTTTTGGCTATTTGGTTTGTTCTGCATGGGAAAAGTTGGCAAACAGCGGGCCAAGGTGTCGGGGCCCTCTTTGAAGAACCCACCCGTGCTGCCTTTCCCTCCCCTTACAGGAATCCTCTATGACACCTACCCGCTGTCCGTGGACACCTGGCACACGCACCAGTTTAACTTCATCAAGGTGAGTCGTGACTGCAGTTGAAACAGCACTGCTTTTTGGAAAATTATCTTAAATGAACAAGCAAGTCCTTAAGGGCAGAAAGGAAAGAGTTAGAAAGTATCCCGAGCAAACTTCTGGCGGCTTCTTGGAAGGCAGAGGGGTGGGTGTGAGGGTTTCCTCTCGTAGCTGCTGGTGGATGTTTGGTACAATTTGAAATGCAGCAGCTCATCATAGCAAAATCTATAGCCACACCTCTATCTTAACCCAAACAGGAGTGTGTAGCATAAAACCCTCCCTGGAGATGCCAGGAATTGAACCTGGGACCCTCTGCGTGCAAAGCAGGTGCTTACCATGGAGCTGTGGTCCTTTCCTTAAAAATAAAGTAAGGTTCCAGTCCTCATGGTTCTGAATAATGGGCTGATTTAAGCAGAAAACTGCCTTTGGGCGAGTCAGGCCCTTGGGCCACCTAGCTCAGCTGTATACCGACTGGCTCCACTGACTTCAGGATTTCAGGCGGAAGAGGTGTGTGTGTGTCAGCCTTACCTGGAGATACCTGGGACCTTCTGCACTCAAAGCAGATGCTCTGGCACTGAGCCACGACCCTTCAGTCGTACAGAAGATGGATCAGCCTTTGCTGCTGCAGAGGCCAGACTAGAAATTGCGAGGAAGCAGAGTTTGGCTAAACCTTTGGTTAAGAGCTGCTAAATGTGCTTCTGCAGAAGCAAGGAAAAAATAAGAAGCCGTTATATTTAGCATACTTATGCCTTGCTTTCCAGACAAGATGGGCTCTCAAGCCTGGTGGCAATTAAAACCCACGTTGTGGTACTATCACACTAGGGAAATAGTGGTGTGTGCGTATGTGTGTCTGCGTGTGGAGGGGGTGGGTTGTTATGTGCCTTCAAGTCGATTATGACTTATGGTGACCCTATGAATCAGCGACCTCCAATAGCATCTGTCATGAACCACCCTGTTCAGATCTTGTAAATTCAGGTCTGTGGCTTCCTTGATGGAGTCAACCCATCTCTTGTTTGGCCTTCTTCTTTTTCTACTCATAGAGAGGGAAAGTCTTTCCTGTCCTCCAGCAGTGAAGGTCCTCTCCACACAAAATGAGCTACAGGTTGGTTCAGGGGGCTGCCAGTTTCCTCCTAATCTCAGATAAAGGCAGGCAAAAAGCAAGGAATCTCTGCCCTTTTAAGGGCCAATCTGTATCAGAAAGTCCCGGGGCTGAACCCCAACAGTGCCCGTTATCATTCCACCCTCCCTTTTTTCCACCCTTGGCTTTTGCTCTCTGCAGGGGCACGCGTATCGCCTTCTGAAACCAGGAGGGGTCCTTACCTACTGCAACCTGACGTCCTGGGGTGACCTCCTCAAGAGCAAGTACTCAGACATCGAGAAGATGTTTCAGGTGAGAGGGAGAAACGGCCCAGGGTTCTTTGGGCGCCAACAAATGGAGCCTAGAGGACAAGACCTGCTGGCAGGTGCTGAATATGAAGAGTTTTTGTGTGTGTGAGTGAGAGAGTGAGAGAGAGAGGGGGGGGGGAGATTCTAGCCCAGCCTCTGTGGGTAGAACCACACCGTAAACGTACATGGAGTCTCCTTGTCATTCATCTCCTGACCTTCTGGGGTTACGGGTGGGTGAGAGTAAGGATTAGTAGGGAATTCTCAATATTGGGAACTTGCCAACCCACGATTCTGAGGGTTGTGGAATTTGTGGACGGGTACAATTAATTTGTTTTTAACCTTCATTTCGCGATTAGACCGTTATTCAAAGATGTACGGATGTGTTTTTTTCCTGTTATAAGCCACGTTGGCAAATATAATAAAATAAAAATTAATATTCCCACATACCTCCAAGGGGCTAAAGGCAGTGTACAAACTCCCCTTTCCCCACCAACTTTTATTCTCACAACAACCCAGCCAGGTAGGTTAGGTCTCATTCTCTTGAGTGACTGTTCTACCTAACCACACTGGCTCTGTATGTGTTATAAGCTTTCATTATAAAAATAATATATAACTCTGTAACTGCCACCTTGGTAACAGCATTTGTATGTTAGCAGCTTGTGGAGGCAGAAGCTGAAACGTTTTGTTAATACAATACAAACCTCTGTTTTGTTAATCACAATTATGTTCATATATTTTTAGGTGATTAACAGAGTCCTTTTAGGGATCCAGAGCAAGCTTGAGTGAAGTTCTGTTTGTTGCTTTCAAAACTGTCTCTGTCTATCTCTGTTTGTGTGTGTGAATGTTTTTATATATATATATATGACACACACTCCACACACCAAAGAAGGCTTGTACCGCAGCATGGAACAGCCCCAGTTCACAGCTGAATGGGTTTTACCTGCTATGCTTCAACTTTTGCTTCCTGTGTGCCTCCTTACGACCCGACTGCAACGGCTTCTCCTGCTGCCGCAACTTTCAAACAAGCCTCGCCACGGAGCTCTGACTGCGAGGGTGTGTTGCTGTTTGTTTGCTTTTTTAAAATTCTCATGATGCTCTTCTTCCTTAGGAGACCCAAGCGGGGCACCTGGTCGAGGCCGGCTTCAAGAAGGAGAACATCCACACCTGTGTAATGGACCTCGTCCCCCCGTCTGACTGCCGATACTACTCTTTCCCCAAAATGATCACTCCTGCCCTCATCAAGTAGTGCTCAGCCTCTCACCCGACGAGGAAGGGCGAGCTGAAGGCAGCAACAGCAGAGACTGTCTTTCTCCTACAGCTGAAAAGGGGAGGGGAGGTTTTCTTCTTTTTCTCAGCCTCTGGGGACGTGGACGTTAGCATAATGATGGAGTCATTTAGGAAAAAAGAACATTGCAAGCTATTCTGTGATCAACCCCTTCCAACCATCCCGTGTCAATATTGTTTCTGTGTCTCTCTCTCCGTCTCGCTGCCCAGGATATAGCTCAGGGGTAGAGCGGCTGCTTTGCATGTAGAAGGTCCCAGGGTTAATCTCTGGCATCTCTAGGTAAGGCTGGGAAAGGTCTTTCTCTCTCTGAACCCTTGGACAGCTGCTGACAGTCTGGTAGAGCTAGAATGGACCAGAGTAGCTATATGTGCTCCTGCCGTAACTAAGGCTCCCAACAGCTTCTGAAGCTACCTTTTCCCTAGTCAGGCTGCTGGTCCATGTATAGAGATGTGAAGGTCCAGGAAAAAACCCAGAAATCTTTTTTTTCCCCGAAGCCATTTTTGGTTTTCTTCTAAAAAATTGAAAAAAAAATGAAGAAAAAATGGATTATGGAATGTTTTATTTTGGCATGATGAATAAAATGTTTCATTGAATCTTGGTTCTCCCCTCTTTTCTCAGTTCTTTTTATGGGAATGGATGTTTTCTGTCTGCTTGACACTATGGAGGACCAGTGGAGACATAAATAATGTTCTTTGTTGATGGTTTCCTGTGTTTTTTTTAAAAAACTGGTTTTTGCCTGCTCCTCATAAACTGGCAAAACTAAAGAGGCTCCTTACAGTTCAGGATCTTGTAGATCCATTTGTTACAAAAAAAAGTAAACATTTTAAGAAGTAAATTCAATTTGTAATAATTGTTTGAATAAAATGTACTTTTAATATACCAAATGTGATAATTGTATGCCAAACCAACTTGTACATAATTACATTCGATGTTCCTGAAGTAACAAAGTGACTTTCAATCTGTAAAAAGTGCTTATATTGCATATTTTCAATTTTTCCAAAAAATGTCCTTTTTTTCCTGGAAAACTGGAAAAAAAAGTTTTTTTCCATGGCTTCAAAATTTCAGGAAATTTTACATCTCTATCCATGTAGCCTAGTATTGCTTGGCAGTGGCTCACCACAATCATTGACAGAGGTCTTTTATGTCATTTTTTTTAACTGGAGCTGTTAGGGATTGAACCTGGGACCTTCTGTGTCCAAACCAGAAGCTGTATTCCCAGAGCTACAGGCCTTCCTCTTGACTTCTAATGTTCAGCCCTAATAGGGCCTGGGCTGTTGTATTACACAGTTTCAAAAGGCACAGAATTTGCATGCTGAGAACCTCAACTTTTGCTTTAATTAAAAAAAACCAAAGCTTTTGGCCCTCATGACGGTAGTATGTTTCCAACAGTGCTGTAAGCTGTACCGTGTGAAACCTCAAAAGCCACATCTGGGCTCTCCACTCTTTTTCTGTTACGTGCTCTCCTTTGCTTTGACAAAGGCACGGTTGAAAGAGCTGGATGGCTGCTGTGAAATATCTGAAAGGCTGTCGTTTGGAAGACAGAGTGGTAGAGAGAGCAGGACTAAACCCGACGAGCGGAAATGGCAGGGAAGCAGATTTCAGCTATGCCTTGAGAGAAATTATTCAGCAGTGGAACAGTTTAGCGGCAAAACCTCCTTTGCTGGAGGAATTTTACATAGAGGCTACCTGGCCAGGATGCCAGAGTTGCAAGATTCTACACTGAGCGAAGCAGCTGAGTCTAGCTGACTTCCCAAGGCCCCTCCCGACTCTGATTCTGTGAAAAGAGGCAGATCATCAAACCAGTATGTTATATACATATATATTTGCAAATTTATTGGGAAACCGTATGCAAAGTAGTTTAAATATGTGCGCTACAACGAAGGAGAAGGGGCTGTCGCTTTCAGCCCAGCACCTGATTCGCAGCCAATGCTACTTCCGGTACCATATCTGGAGCTTCCTTTCACGCTTGATCTTCTTCTGGAGCTGCAGGATGCCGTAGAGGAGGGCTTCGGCGGTCGGAGGGCAGCCTGTGGGAGGTGAACCATCAGAGCATCACACGAACGAACACCCAACGGAAAAACCTTCGGCTTGTGCCTTCAGAGTCGTTCACTTTAGGCAATAACTGACAGCAGCCTCCCCCAGCCTGGTGCCCTCCAAATATTTTGGACTACAACTCCCTTCCGTCCCAGCCGGCACAGGTTGATGACAGCACGGCTATGCTGGCCGGGGTGGATGGAAGTTGTAGTCCAAAACATCCGCACCGCACCAGGTTTATTCATTTACTTTTATTTAACTATTAAATATATATCCCACCCTTCCTCCCAGCCCACAAGCGATACAACACTAAAACCCATATTCAAACCAAGTAAAACATCTTAATAATAATAAAAAAAGCAATTCCAACGCATATGCAGACTGGGATAAGGTCTCTACTTAAAAGGCTTGTTGAAAGAGGAAGGTCTTTCATAGGTGTAAAAAGACGACAGGTTGGGGAAGACTGCCATGGTGAAGCGGGTCTTTTGACTTTGTTTTAATTTACCTGGAACGTAGATGTCCACGGGCACAATCCGGTCACAGCCACGCACCACAGAATAAGAATAATGGTAATAGCCTCCACCATTGGCACAGCTGAAAAGAACATTTTTTTTAAAAAAAGTACATTTTGCAAACAGAAAGCAGGCCAACATTTTCCCTGATGTATCCTTTACTGTATTAATAGCCCTACTGCACAAATACGCTAGAGAGCGGCTCGCAGAATAAAAATAATTCAGTAAAGGCAGCTAACAAAGTTAAAACCACTGTTGATGATGAGTGAAGGGGTAGAAAATGCATGTTATGAGCAGCAGTCAAAATTCTCTGAGTAGGACTAGCGTTGAATGTTACCTATTGATTTCAGCAGGTCTGCTCCGAGGAGGACCTAGTCAATTACAACCCCAAAAGATTAAAAGTCTTTTTGTGTGTGTGTGCGCGTGCGTGCGCGCGCACATGGGGGGGATTTTTCTGTTTCCACTGGGGAAAAAAATTATATACAAGGAAGGAACCAAGGAAATCTCTGGCTTTTGCTCTTTCATTCCTCTCCAATTGTGATCCCATCCATGTTTTCCTTTTGGCCCGACTGAGGAAATGCAGCCTCCCTGGCTGCTGTAGTCAGACAGAAATCATGGGCTGGATCATTGGATTCCAGATTCCTGGAGCATAGAGATGGAAGGTGGGGAAACAACATATGTGGGCTAGCAGATTTCGTTAGACTTCATCGGCAGCCACATGGGCCAACCCTCAGGGATAACGATGGGAGTTGGTGTCCAACAACGTCTAGAGGACCACAGATTCTCCATTCCTTGGTGCCACCAATGCTCGTCAATATAGTTAGCATATTTCCCTTCTGGATCCCAGGGGTAGCCAACATGGTACCCTCCAGAGGGTATTGGACTAAAATACCCATCAGCCCCAGCCAGCATGGTCAACGGTCAGAGATTATGGGAGTTGGGAATCCCACAACATCTGGCAGGTTGGCAACCCCTTGCTCTGTCTCCCAAACATTTTGCACCCTTGAAATCTGGAGGGGGAGCTTGGACAACTCTATTGCCCCTTACTTCATCCAAAACTGCAACCCACTTTCAAATCGTTCTGGGAAAACCAATGCAGAAAACTCATTCTGGTTATAACATTTTCAACACCATGTTGATCAACGCGGAGCATTTGGAAGGCAATCTCTAAACGTCCAAAGGGTCCTCTCCTCAAAAGGGAGGGGGAAATTACGGCACGGGTTTTGTGAATGCAAACAGCAATGAGGGGAAAACAATCACAGGGAAAAGTCACCCACCTTTCCCAATGACAATATTAAGGAAGATTCTTACCTTCCCATGGAGATCACATAGCGTGGCTCAGGCATCTGGTCGTAGACCTGTCAAGAAATATATATATATAAAATGTGCAAGTTTTGCACTTGGGGCTCTTTCTACATATGATCAGGTTAGGGTGGAGCATCTGACAGGCCCAGAAGTCACAATTAAAGCAGTACAGAGGAACAAAATGATGGAGGTTCAGATCCGCAGAGCTTAGCACGCAACATGTTATTTGCTGGACCGATTATATGGGATGAAGAGTGTGGAGATCGAGGTTCAACTCCCCATTCGGCGCCATGAAGGTCACCGAGTGACCTTGGGCCTGTCTCTCTCAGCCTAGCCTACCTCGCAAGGTTGTTGTGAGGATAAAATGGATGGCAGGACAACCACGTAAGTCGTGTAGAGATCCTCAAAAGGAAAGGCAGGATGTAAATAATAATAACAACAGAAATGGAGTGGGGGAGAGAAACTAAAGCTGGTCGCCTAAAGGCGATTATTTCATGTCATAGGCGATCAGTAAATGGGGCAGAGACCATAGCTCAGTGGTAGAGCACCTGCCTTGCGTAAAGTAGGTCCCAAGTTCAATCTCCAATTAAGAAAGGTCAGGTGTTGAAAAAGACCCCTCTTTGTCAAAGAGCTGCTGCCAGTCAGAGCAGATGATTATGCGCCTACATGGGGGGGGGGGAAGGAGAGAACCTGTGGTACAAGCACACAGGAAGGCATAATTTATTTATTTATTATACTTGTATACCGCCCCATAGCCGAAGCTCTCTGGGCGGTTTACAGTAACTGAAAACATTAAAACAGATACAATTCAAACACATATTTTAAAAACAATTTAAAATACAGTTTAAAATTTAAAACAATATAAAACACATGCTAAAATGCCTGGGAGAAGAGGAAAGTCTTGACCTGGCACTGAAAAGATAACAATGTTGGCGCCAGGCGCACCTCGTCAATAACATCATTCCATAATTTGGGGCCACCACCACCACCAGAGATGTGCCCCCCCCGATGTTGCTGAACTGCAACTCCCATCATCCTTGACCACTGGCCTTACTCAGCTGCTGAGGAATGGAATCCAGCAACATCTGGAGGCTCACCATCCACCAATCTGGTGCCCTCCAGACATTTTGGACTACAACTTCCATCAGCCCCAGCCGGTTTGGGGAAGTCCTGCATTATGCCTTTCCTTCAAAGGGCCGAGCCTGGCCGCCACCCTCACTTACCTTCCGGAGGGCGGGCGCCATCTTGTTGGTCAACGTGCCTGCCACAATCATGACGTCAGCTTGCCTGGGGCTGGCTCGGAAGACCACTCCGAAGCGATCCATGTCGTAGCGGGGGGCGGCCATGTGCATCATCTCGACAGCGCAGCAAGCCAGGCCGAACGTCATCGGCCACAGGGAGCTCTGGAGAGGCAGCACAGGGAGGGTTAGGGTGTGTGCACCAACGTCTGCTCCAAGCGTTCCAATTCCAACTCCCTACTCTGCCAACCCCCCACCCAGCACTTCTGGAAGGCACTGCATTGGCTAACACCCTGCTTCGGGAGGGCAGCAGAAGGAATCCATAAATAAATGGACTGTACAAGAATCAGTACTCTTAAGTCAGTAAGTGTTTGATATCCCAAGCATTCTGCCTCCGACAGAGGACAGCCTACAGGATGCAGTGGGGGCAGTTATGCCCCAGCATTCAGTCTTTGGGTATATTCAAGGCTGGCACTAGGCCTCGGGAGAGTGGGTTTTGTTTAGGAAGGGGGCTGCGACTCCACACCAACATTGGGTCATGGGGTGCACAATCCATGGCCTGACACTAGCATGGACCGCAGGGTGGAAGCCACACTCGCCCAGCCCCAACAGCAGAGGCCCCTCTCAGTGCGAGGGGTCCACAGCCAGTGCCCAACCTGGCCGCCCGCTGGTGCCTCAAAACATGGACATTTCCCATTCCCGGTCATACTGGCCAACAGCCATGACCAACAGACTGGTCTCCTGTGGGTCAATCTTTTAAAAAATCACTAATAGTGGCGAGCTTTTCAACATCCTGCAGCAATGAATCCCATAGGTTAATTCGATGCAGGGGGAGGGAAGTAGGCAGAATTCCATCCTCTCCCTCATCCCTGGTAGATTCATCTGTTTCAAAGACTCATAGATGGGATTGCGGGGTGTGTGTGTGTGTGGCCAGGGGATGAACTAGATTACCTTTGGTGCCTTCAGTTCTAAAATGGTGCCTCTGAGATTGGCCCTCTCTGACCAGAGGGGCCCAGCTGCAGTCTATTATTGGGACCCACCCTGAATTATTAGGATAAAGCGGTATTCAATCTCAACAACAACTTTACTCTCATGAAGGCTAGAAGCTTCTTTATCTATACTGTATCATCCAGCACTGATTGAGGAAGCCTCCCTAGGTGCTGGCAGAGCGATTGCAATGTGGCAGAATGTTTACAAGCATTCCAACTGCAGAGGGAACAAACTTCTCAGCAACAGAATGTCCACAAACAGTCCAGCTTCTGCATCTGGGAAAAGCGAAACGTCACTTTGCCTCCGGGTAAAATTCATACGTTGAGGCCCAAGGGCCTGGAGGAGATGTTAAAGGCAGAGAGGACTAGCTAAATCTGAGGCTGCAAGCACTTATATTTTCTCCAAAAGGCTTTTGGGAGACCTGCACTCACCCGCCGAGCCCAGTTGATCAAGTCGTCCAGCTTGGTGATGACATACTCTCCCCGAGTGCTGGGAAGGTACGACTTCTGAACAACGGCAGGGCTGCTCTTTTGCTGAAGCTGAACAGAACTGCAGGAAAAAGGGACCCTGTTGGAACACCGTTTCACCCCTGTAAACCCTCCCAACTCACAAGGCCAGCCCTGCTAGGGTTTTGTTTGAACAGAAATCCCAGTGGCAACTTGGTGGCTCAGCCGTGGAGATTTGAGTTCATGAACGGAGTGGCTCAAAGCACATGTGCAGTGTAGGGATTTTGTGATCAGGGCCAATATAGAGCTCAGAAAGCGCATGCAAAAATCCACACCTGGTCCTCCCCCCTCCAAGAAAGGAGCTTTTCTGCTTTTAAACTCGTTATATTTTCAAGCGCAAAAGAAACAAAGAATGCAAGAATCAATTGTACAGAAGTCCAATCAAACTTTTCAGTTTATTTATTTATGAAAATGTATGCCACAAACCACTGAAAACATCTTAAAGAGCCATTCCTACACAGACTGGGACAAGGTCTCTACTTAAAGGCTTGTTGAAAGAGTAAGGTCTTCAGCAGCAGCCAAGGGACAATAGAGATGGCATCTGTCTCGTATATTTAAGGGGAGGGAATTGCAAAGGGTAGGGGGCCACCACACTAAAGGTCTGCTTCCTATGTCGTGCGGAACGGACCTCCTGATGAGATGGTGACTGCAGGAGGCCTTGAGCTGCAGAGCGCAGTGATCGACTGGGTATATAAGGGGTGAGATGATCTTTCAGGTATTGTTGCTGCTGATATATAACTGGGAGCCAATCTATGTGTTGATCCACTGCAAATTACTACCCGGAGATCTCCTAGTAGATCCTGATCCACCGTCTGCCCTTCCCCCTGCTCTAAGGAGCTCAGGCTGGTATGCACTGGGGAGAGACCTCAACCTAGTGGTAGTGCTCTGCATGCAACAACAACAAGAAGTCCCTGCATCAATACCCTTAAACGGGCCTCCTGTAGCTGGTGATGTGAGGAAAGCATGGTGAGGCACTGCCAGTCAGAACAGGAGACAATACTGGCATAGACAGAGCAAACAGTTCCGTCGCTAATTTTAGCTTCAAGACAACCCTGTGAGGTAGATTAAGCTGAGAATTACCTGCAAACTTGACTGCATAATTTGTGGTCCAAGGTCCCCCAATGAGCTCTATTGCCAAGCGAGGACTTGAAAATGGGGGTTGTATTCGAACACCAACCTGGGCATCCCTGGTCAAATGCTCTAACCACTACCCCATGGTGATTCTGAAAGCCTCTTTCTACTCCCTCTCCAATGTAATCACAACAGGTTCACTCAGGATGAAGGGAACATGTGGAAATTGGACTCCCCGAATATTAATGAAGAAAGCATGTTTTTAATTGTAACTGTGTTTTAGGATGTTTTTAAGTGTATTTAAGAACGCTTTTTTTTCTTCGTAAATTATTGTGTTGATATGTTTGCTACCCTGGGCTCCTTTGAAAGGAAAGATGGGATATAAATTTAATGAAATAATAATACCTGTCAGCGCTGTTGCTTGTGGGTGTCTGATGGAACAAGCGAGCTGGTGCACTGAACGCCGTCAGCTGCCTGTTCAAGGAAAGCCAACAGTCAGGGTCGAAAAACAGGGTTCATGCACAAACCTCGAAATCAGCCTTCCCCAACACTGGCCCCCCCTCCAGATGGAGCCGGACTCCCATCAGCCCCCATTGCCACCAGTCTGGGGTCAGAGATCAACAAAAACAGAAGGGCTACAAGTTCCCCATCCCTGTCTTAAAGTCGGCAAGTTCTGCAGTTAATAGAAGCTGAGACTCATTACAGAAGGACAGAAGAGCTTATGTCACTGGAAGGTGGATTTTGGTTCAACATTATGAGATACTTCTGGAGGATGACAACAAGGGTAGCCAACTTGGTGCCCTCAGACAGTTTTGGATTACAACTCCCATGAGCCCAAGCCAGCATAGCTATATGCTGATAGGACCATGGCGTTGTTGGGAGGGGCCAATGGGAATTGTAGTCCAAAAATCTACATTGAACTCAGTGGGGGTTTACTTCAAAGTAGACATGCACAGGATTGCAGAGTGAGCCTTGCTGGCTGAATGCAAACGAGGCAGATTGAAATCAGATCCAAATCTTATTTAGGGTGTTGGACAACATTCTGGAAAAATGTCAAAGAAAGCATCTGTGGAAATTTCTGACTCAAAATCTATTTGCCTCATCCTGCAAATAAAGCTGTCTCCAGCTCTAGTCCGATTCAGAGCAGACCCACTGACATCAACAGACATGGCTGACTGAGGTACATTCGTTCCAGTGGGTCTATTCTAAGCAGAACTACATTGGATTCAATCCGCCCCCCCACCTCAGTTTTCACATTTGCCTAACTAGTGCAAACCACATTGCTTAGACCACTCGCAACTCTAACATCCTTTGTGTGTTACTTGATCTTTGCTTAGAAACTTTGGCATGTAAATAGCTGAAATAAAAAAACCCCAACTAGTACGTTTTTTTGATCATTTGTTGCGAGAGTTAGGAGGGGTTGGAAAGGAATGAGGTGTGCTTACCTCCAAAGAAACAGGCCTTGCGGGACCACACGGGAAACTGGAAAGAAAACCATAGCGTAAACGAGCAGGTCAAATCCGGGGCTGCAAAGCCAGGAGTGATCTGCAACCAGGCAGCCTCAACAGGGGCCAGCCCCAATGAGCCAACATTGTTTGGCCTCTCCCACCACCCAAATGCGTATGGACGGCTTTGACAGATAAATGAAGATGCCCTCTCTCCTTCCCTGTGTTTCATTTATTTATTTAGGGTCGTCGCCAACTAAGTTATATTCAGAGTAGACCCACCGAAATGAACAAACCCAAGTTAGTCAAGCTGATCAATCGCCATGGGTTTGCTCCGAGTAGGCAGGGCAGGGGATACAGCTGTAAATTTAAATCCTGCCTTCCCTTCTAAAGCAGTCCAGAGGACAGCCTCCCTGCCTGAAACCCAACAGAACCGGTTACCAGTCTGAGTAGACAATACTGAGCTTAGCGGATCAATGGCCTGACTCTGTAGGAGGCAGCCTCCTACGTTCCTGTATAATTCAGCTCTTTATTCAGAACCACGAGGACTAGACTCTTGATTTCTTTTAAAGTGAACGATCAGAGCTCGGCGGTCGAAGATCTGCCTTGCACGCAGTAGGTCCCAGGTTCAATCACCACCCCCGATACCCAGGTAGGGCTGGGAGAGACGACCATTCTGAAATCCCAGACTGCCTCTGCCAGTCAGTGTAGGTGATACTAAACTAGATGGACCAGTAGTCTGACTTCGTATAAAGCAGCATCCTTTCTTGTTCTTCTCCCCAGCTTGTAAACAGGCCAGCCCCAGAGATGACGGGGCCGGATCCAGTGTGGCTGTTGTCAGGGGGGCTCTGCGCCCCAGCACCTGTTGCACCGTCCTTCCCTTGCCCCCACTTTCCTCCCTCGTCCAACGGAAGGGACAATCTCCAGCTTTCCAGCGCAGGGCTCATATGGCAGCCAAGGGCCAGGGTGCTCTTTGAGAGACCCAGGGACGAAATCGTCTAGGCAGCCCAGCAGGCAACACGAAAACAACAACGCATCTGTGTTGGAATTGTTTTTTAAGATGTTTTTAAAGCTTTTTTAAAAAGGCATTTTTAAAGCTGTTTGAATATGTTTTTAAAGATGTTTTATCTTAAAGTCTGATTTTAAGAGTGTTTTTAGTGCTTTTGTTTGCCGCCCCAGGCTCCTTCTGTGAGGAAGAGCGGGATATAAATTTAATTAACAACAACAACAATAAGAGCAGCACCACCTACCAGATATTATCAACAGGCAGGGAGTGATTATCATTGTCAATATTATTAATTATTATTTGTTACCTTTATATCCCTGCCCTTCTTCCCAAGGGAGCCCAGGGCAGCAAACAGCTATTATTATAATAATAGCAGCACCTGCCAGATATTATCAATAGGCAGGGAGTGATTATCATTGTCAATATTATTATTATTTATTACCTTTATATCCCTCCCAAGGGAGCCCAGGGCGGCAAACTGGTGGCCTTGGGGCCCAGTCGCTGCCTCTCTCGGGCTAGCCTACCTCACAGGGTTGTTGTGAGGATAAAGTCGAGAAGGGGAGGGAACCGCGTTCGGATGCCACCTTGGGCTCCTTGGAGGGAAAGGTGGGATATGCACAAATGCAATAATAAATGAACAAATGATAACGCACTAAAAACATCCTCAAAAGCTAAACATCTGGGGAAACAATCTTTAAAAACATATTTTCTACAAGAGAACACCCTAAAAACCATCTTAGAAAACAATTCTAGTGTAGCTGCGCTGCAAAGTTCTGCAGCAAGCCTTCCCCCCCCCAAAAAAGCAGCCCCTTCCCCAAAATACAGCCCCCCCCGGGCTGGACTGCGCCCCCCTCCCTCCTTGCGGTACTCACCAGGCAGGGCAACCATCTCGGAAAGCCCTTGAAGCCACCTTCTGTTTACAGGGCAGGCGGGCGCACCCTCCTAAGCGCTCCGGGTAGGAACCGGCGCCGCCTGGGAAGGAGCGTTCCGCCTTTCAAGGAGCGTAGCGCTGCTGCCCCTGGCGGCAGGGAACGGACAGAGCGCCTGCCTCGCTCAGCTTCCCTACCCGCTCTCAAGCACTTTCCTAATCTTCCTTCTTTCCTCTTTCTTCCCTTCTTTCCTCCATACATATTACTGTATGTTGTTCTTCATCTCACTATTTTATCATTTTGTTTGATTTCATTATATTATAATCTCATTCTTTTATTATTTTATTTCATTGTCGTTGTTATGTGCCTCCAAGTCGACTATGACTTATAGCGACCCTATGAATCAGCGACCTCCAAGACCATCTGTTATAAACCACCCTGTTCAGATCTTGTAAGTTCAGGGCTGTGGCTTCTTTTACAGAATCAATCCATCTCTTGTTTGGCCTTCCTCTTTTTCTACTTCCTTCTGTTTTCCCCAGTATTATTGTCTTTGCTAGTGGATCGTGTCTTCTCATTATGTGTCCAAAGTATGGTAACCTCAGTTTCACCATTTTAGCTTCTAGTGACAGTTCTGGTTTAATTTGTTTAACACCCAATTTGGTTTAACACCCAATTATTTGTCTTTTTCACAGTCCATGGAATGCGCAAAGCTCTCCTCCAGCACCACATTTCAAAGGAGTTGATTTTTCTCTTATCCGCCTTTTTCACTATCCAACTTTCACATCCATACATAGAGATCGGAAATACCATGGCCTGAATGATCCTGACTTTAGTGTTCAGTGATACATCTTTACATTTGAAGATCTTTGCTAGTTCTCTCACAGCTGCCCTCCCCAGTACTAGCCTTCTTCTGATTTCTTGATTGTTGTCTCCATTTTGGTTAATGATTGTGCCAAGGTATTGATAATCCTTGACAAGTTCAATTTCCTCATTGTCAACTTTAAAGTTACATAAATCTTCTGTTGTCATTACTTTAGTCTTTTTGACGTTCAGCTGTAGTCCTGCTTTTGTGCTTTACAAAAATACCTATACCCTGGACAAGAGGCTACTGTAAGGACAGAATATGGAGAAACCGACTGGTTCCCCATCAGAAAGGGTGTGAGACAGAGGTGTATTTTATCACCCTATTTGTTTAATCTGTACGCAGAACATATCATACGGAAAGCGGGACTGGACCAAGAAGGAGGTGTGAAAATTGGAGGGAGAAATATCAATAATTTAAGATATGCAGACGATACCATACTACTAGCAGAAACCAGTAATGATTTGAAACGAATGCTGATGAAAGTTGAAGAGGAAAGCACAAAAGCAGGACTACAGCTGAACGTCAAAAGGTCTAAAGTACTGACAACAGAAGTTTTGTGTAACTTTACAGTTGACAATGAGGACATTGAACTTGTCAAGGATTAGCAATACCTCGGCACAGTCATTAACCAAAATGGAGACAATAGTTAAGAAATCAGAAGAAGGCTAGGACTGGGGAGGGCAGCTATGAGAGAACTAGAAAAGGTCCTCCTGCCTTTCCTGGGGTATATGATTTGTCCTGGCCCAGAGCAGATTTTGGGGTGTGTACCTCCAGTTACTTATTTTTTTCTGCGTGTTTTTGTCCAGTTTGATTTTGCATAGATGCCCTCGTGAGTGCCCGGGGCCCAGCAGAAGCTCTGGGCCGGACAGGATGCACTGGCATCTCGTAGGGGACACCCTTTCCTTTCCTGGAGTATATGATTTGTCCTGGCCCAGAGCAGATTTTGGGGCATGTACCCCCAGTTACTTATTTTTTCCTGTATGTTTTTTTCTGCTTTGGTTTTGGATAGATGCCCTCCCATGTGCCCTGCGCCCAGCACAAGCTCTGGGCCAGGCAGGACGCAGTGGCATCTCGTAGGGGACACCCTCCCCTTTCCTGGGGTAAATTATTTCTCCTGGCCCAGAGCAGATTTTGGGGTGTGTACCTCCAGTTACTTATTTTCTTTCTGCGTGTTTTTGTCCAGTTTGATTTTGCATAGATGCCCTCGTGAGTGCCCGGTGCCCAGCAGAAGCTCTGGGCCGTACGGGATGCACTGGCATCTTGTAGGGGATACCCTCCCCTTTCCTAGGGTATATGATTTGTCCTGGCCCAAAGCAGGTTTTGGGGCGTGTACCCCCAGTTACTTATTTTTTATGATTTTATGATAATATCAGAATACTGATGATTTTGATTGTATAAATTTATTGTCAGTCTTGACGGGGTGAGTCTCCTGATTTCAGTGATATATCATACAGTGTACCCCATTATATATTTTGGGGTTCAGGGGCATGTTAAATTTGGCTTGACGTTGCTGTAGCTGTCAACTTTTCTTCTTTGTTAGTGATTGAACTTTCACGCCAATAAGGAAGTGGGAACTGGGAACTGGGTGGGAACCAACTTCAGCGTCGTCCGGCCTTGAAGGGCAGGCCACTCTCAGATCCCCTCCGTTTAGCAATCTGCAGCCCCGGATTGGCAGTGTGTGCGTGTGGGGGGGGACCAGGCTGAATTGGCGGGGGAGGTGAATGATAGTCCTGCATTGTCCCCCATATTAGAGTGGCTTACAAGTACAACAACCCAACAAGGTCCTCTGGGCGCAGTCTTGTCAGATTGGCGCAAGCGCACCGGAAGCGGCGAACATGACCAGCAACAGCCTTCTCATCTTATCTCTATGGGTATTTCCAGTCGCTTTAGGAGCGTCACTTTCGGGGACGATGGAGCTGGGCTTGATGGGAGTTGCAGTCTTCGTCCGGCGGGGCGCTGGGAGCTGTAGTGCTCCCGCCCTCTTTCGTCATGGCGCCCGGCGCGTGCAACACCATCTAATGAGCGGACAGGGAGGGGAAAAGGGAGCCGGTGCTTTTGTCAACAAGACAACACTTGCGTGTTCCTCCTAGGAGCAGATTCCCGTTGCTTAGCAACCTGCGAGTTACGATGGGGGGTCGAGGGGGAGCGGGACTGAATTGTTGCGGAGGGGAGGGAGGGGGGAGAGTGCCCCCCCGCATTGTAGCCTGGCAGCTGTTTGAACGTAACAATATCAGAAGCTCAACTGGCGTGTTCGCTGCAGATCAGGAAGGGTGCCACCAGGGCCAAGGGGATGCCAGCAGGGTTAAGTAGCAGAATCAATGATGCTGTTGGAGACAAGAAGACTTCTTTTAAAAAATGGAAGTCTTGTCCCAGTTAGAAGGATAAAAAGGAATGCAAACGCTGGCAAAATAACTGCAAGAAGACAGAGAAGGATGCTAACATAAGAACTTGAGCACATTGCTAAAAACATGAAAGACCAACAATAAATTCTTTAAATACATTAAAAGCAGGAGATCGCCTAGGGAGGTGGTCGGACCCTTGGCCCACATTGAAGTCAAAGGTATGCTAAAGAGAAGCGAGTTGCTGGTGGAAAAGGGGTTTTAGGATTCAAGTGGACTGTGGAACTTAGGAAACTCCTTTCTCCTGAGCCAGACCCCTTCGTCCATCTAGCTCAGTGTTGCCTGCACTGACTGGCAGCAGCGCTCCCCAAGGTTTCAGGCAGGGGTCTCTCCCCACTCCTACCTGGAGATGTTGCCCGGAATGGAACCAGCAACCTACTGCACACAATGGCACCCTTTGCATGTATACACTCATTTGCACGTTGTAGTTGCATAAAATCCCCACCGGAGGGCAGCCTTGCCCTGCTGCCATTGTAGGCGCTTAAAATCCACACCGGAGCGGGCCCTTTCCCTGTTTGCCAATGTAGTTGCTTAAAATCCCCACAGGAGGGCAGCCTTGCACTGCTGTCATTGCAGGCGCTTAAAATCCACACCGGAGCGGGCCCTTTCCCTGTTTGGCAATGTAGTTGCATAACATCAGAAACGCACTGGAAGCGGCGAGCATGACCAGTAACAGCCTTCTTATCTAATCTCTACGGGTATTCCCAGTCGCTTTCGGTGACGATGAAGCGGGGCTTGCTGGGAGTTAAAGTCTTCGTCCGGCTGGGCCTGTAGTCCTCCCGCCCTCTTTCGTCATGGCGCACTGCGCATGCGCCCCTATGGCATGGTGGTGTAGACAAGAACTCAGCTAGATCGACCAAAGGTCTGACGTAGTATAAGCAGCTTCCTCTTTGGCTCCGCGGGGGGAGTCGCTCTTCTTTTCGCAACTCTATGGTGAGCACTGCCCAATCAGAGGACAGGGAGGGGAAAAGGGAGCCGGTGCTTTTGTCAACAAGACGACACTTCCGTGTTCCTCTTAGGAGCAGATTCCCGCTGCTTAGCAACCTGCGAGAAAGGATTGGGGGGCGAGGGGGAGCGGGACTGAATTGTTGGGGAGGGGAGGGAGGGTGCCCGGAGGGAGGGTGCCCCGCATTGTAGTCCTGCGTCGTCTGCCAGATTACAGCTCGCAGGAAGGGGAATGTGGGTGGCTGACAAGAACCCAGCAAGGTCGCCCGGGCGCGGCCTTGTCGGAGTGGCGCAAGCGTCTCGGAAGTGTCGCGCGGGGACGCCCCAGCCTCCTCGCCTTGCCTCTCGCTCTCTGTCCCTCCTCCCTCGTGGCGCACGGCGCATGCGCTCCTGCGGGAGGCGGCGGGGATGGCGGCGGGCAGGGGGGATTTCGGGTCGGGGTCGCGTCTGGACCCCGCAGCGCTCATGGAGCAAGTCAAAGTACAGGTCGCCGTGGCCCACGCCCAGTAGCTGCTGCCGGGAGGGAGGGAGGGCGGAGGTGCTCCCACGTGCAAGCGCAGTCTACCTTCTCCCCCCCCATGTTGACCGACGCGCGCACAGCCGTGGGCGGGAGGGGCTGTGGCTCCTTGCCGGGAGGACGGGTCGGGGAGAATAATTGAGAACCGCGGACAAACGTTGTGGCAACTTTTAATACACTTTGGGGGGGATAAAAAACATGTCAAGATAGCGAAAGTGCGCCCTCCTGTGGGGACAATTTTTAAAGCGCTTTGAGGGGATAAAAACATGGCAAGGAAGCGAAAGGGCGCCCTCCTGTGGGGAGAATTTTTAAAGCGCTTTGGGGGGATAAAAACCTTGCCAAGGCAGGGAATGGCCTCCCGTGTCGCAGCCTTGAACAGGAAAGACCGCGTGTGTGGCTGAGTGTGGTGTCCGGATGCTTAACGGTTGACGTGCAGGTTGAAGCTTCTTTGGATGCGGACAGCCACTCAAACCGAGATCACGTCCAAGCCGAGCAGACGTCCGCAGGGCAGGGCTGTGGGTGGCAAATGCATCCCTCCAAATGGAGCCTTCCCTTTCAGAGACAGTCTGCCGCAGAATTGCCAAACACCGGGGGCAAGAATGCAGGCAGAGCCGCTTTTGCAGATCCGGGCCGCTCTGCCTGGCCTTTTTGCCTCTCCCCGGGCTGCACCCTCCCTGGCCCTTCTTCACAACCTCCTTGGCCACTGGTGCCTGGCCGGAGGATACTTGGGGGAGGGTGTGTGGAACATCAGCTACCGTGAAAGGTCATCTGTACCCCCTTTGCTCCACCCACTCTTGCCTCTGGCCCTGGACACCACTTGCATGTGGCCTCCAGAAGGCAATGGGGACTGACAAAGACCCCAGGCCTGAAATAGAAAAGTCTTCTATGTCGTCGGACCCTTTGCCAGCCGTAGGTCCAGATTTTCCGCTCTGTTTGCCTCGGGGGCATTCCCAGTGGTGTTCGGTCGATGCAGCCCATCCTCTTCCTCTTTGCTTTAGGACGGCAGCCGCCGCTCTCCGTCCCGTCCACCATCCCGCAGTCTCCTCCGGGCAGCCAAACCCAGACGTCCATGGGGATAGACATCAGTTCGGTAAGCCGAGGGAGGGGGGGAGGAAGCCCCCCAAGGGGGGGCAGCTACCATGCCAGGGGGCTGAGGCGAGTTGACTACCTCCTCTTTCCCCCCCCCCCCCAGCAACCTCTAGTTCTGCAGGTGCTGTGGAGACCTCTCCAAAAGGGGTGCGTTTTCAGGAGTCCAGCCTTTAGGAAGAGCTATCGTTCCCAGGGGTCTTAGTTGGGAGCTGGGTTTTCCCCTAAACAGGCCTTCAATACGGTTTTAAGGTGGAAGGTGCCTCCCAGCGTCTCCTGTATACTTTTCCGTTTGTAGAGTCCTCAAGAGTTGTGTTTATCGCCCAGGTGGTTGCCTGCCATAACCTTTGCCTTCAACGTCACCCTTTTCCCTGGCCTCGGCCTTTGCCAGTCTGGTGCCCTCCAGATCTTTTGGACTACAGCTCCCATCATCCTCAGCATCCTATAGGCATGCCGGCTGGGGCAGTTAGGAGTTGTGGTCGAAAACATTTGGAGGGCACCAACATGGCGAAGGCTGGGGGAGGTCCTGGTTTAAGCTTCGGAGTCCCCGACAGAGGGTTGGCGGTTCACCAGTCACACCTGAACTTTCCTTTAAGCCAAAGTGGGGAACCTTTGGCCTTCCACTCGTTGCTGAATGACAACTCCTGTTGTCCCCAGGCAGCAAGCATGGCCGATAGCCAAGGATGATGGGAGTTGCAGTTCAGCAGGCATCTGGAGGGCCGCAGGTTCCCCAGTCAAGCTTTTTTGAAGCCCTCCCTGACTGCGGAGGGTGCGGGACCTGCTCCACGGAGGGTTGAGGGTGCATGCGGCGCCCTCCCTTCTGCTCCTCCCTTCCTCTCATCTTTGCGGATTTGAGCTCTTGCAAAAAGAAAAACATTTTTAGCATTATGAAGCAGAATGCTTGTGTGTGTTGAACTGGGCGAGGGATCCTAGGGGGCGACAGAAGCTGGCTTCTGCAACCTTTCCAAATTGTGCCAAGGTCCGCAGCCGTTCTTGAGAACTTTGCTGTGCTCCTTTTCCTCTTGGGGAATGTTGGAAGACCCTGTTCCTGGCTTGGCTGGAACCCCTTCTCAACAGGCACTTAACCCCCATGCTTTCCCAAGCATACCTTTGCAACAATGAGGTCTAGGCTCTTAACTTTTGAAGCAGAGGCACTCGGGACGCCCGAAGATCCTCATGCCGTGTCATTTTTTCCCCTCTCCGCTCTTGTGTGGAATTTCAGCGCACGCATCCGCCCCAGGCTGCATTTTTTTTAAAAATTCCATCTTCTGAAGGCTCGGGGGGCAGAGGCCAGGGGAGAAAGCACCTTGTTAGCACAAATCCTGCAAATTTAGACATAGGTGCGAGAGGGGGGAAAAGCACCCTAAATTTGTCTGTGTTTCCGTGAAGAAGCGGTCAGTTGCATTTTTCAGAGTGGGGTGTAAAGAGCAACGTGGGAACATTTAAAAGTGAGTTTCCCCCCTTCCAGGTGTTTTTGTTTGGGGGTGTTGAGAAGCCAGCAAGGGCAAATCCCTTGATGGGAAACGGATCGGCCGTAAAAACCAGCCTGTGTTGTCTTGATGCCTTTTTTCCCCCAGTCCATCAAACGAGTGGTCGTATTTGGAAGACCATTTACACTCAGCATTGTTGAACTGGTCCTGGCTGAAACGTGCCGGGTTCCTCAAGGGGTTGTCTTCCATCTCATCCATTCCCTCTCTCTGACTCACAAAAGAAGCCTGTGACTTCGCCTCCGTTTCCTCGTTTCTCTCTCCAAGCCCCCCAACCCCGGTGCCTCATTCTCTCTCTCTCTTTAGCGCTGTGTCCTCCTGTAGGGATCACTCCAGCAGTACCGCAACCATGCTGGTTCCCCGGCCAACCAGTCTCCCACCTCTCCTGTCTCCAATCAAGCTTTCTCTCCAGGCAGCTCCCCTCAAGTAAGGGACCACCGTGTGTGTGTGTACTGTCGAAGCCCTCTCGTTTCTGTGCTGCTTCTCTTTGTTGGCCCCCCCCGCACACTTTCCCTGTTTCCCTCCCCCCGTCTTAATTTTCCATCGCCCACCGGTTTTGTGTGTCTTTGACTGCGCCCCTCTCTTTTAATTTTTGTTTTGTTTTAATTATGAAGACAAAATGGTAAGATGCGTAGAAAGGGCCAGGCCAGCATTCGGCAACCTGGCCCCCTGGCTGGGAGTTGTACTTGAGAATGGCTGCTCTGGCTGGGAGTTGTAGTCCAGAATGGCCGCCCTGGCTGGGTGGGATAGGGGTTGTGTCCACCCTGGCCTCTAGACTGGAGAGCCTTTTTAAATTAAATAAAGAAATCAGAGTCAGTTTCACTCAGAGTAGGCCCATTGAAACTAACATGCCAAAGTTAGCCCTGTCTGCTAATTTCAGTAGGGTCTACTCTGAGTAAGTCAAAAGTTGTGTACAACCCTCAGTTTTCACAGGGGGCAAAGACTAATCAGTGGCTCTTAACCATGTTAACTAAACAGAGCCTCCCTGTTCAGGAGCGGTATACCTTTGAGTATCACTTGCTTCGCCAAAACAAACTGGTGGAAGAAGAGATGGTCTACCGGTGGGTGTTAGGCGTTGTAGCAAAACAGAGCCCCCATTTCCTGAGGCAGTCTACCGCCGATTGTCAGGCTGTGGAGGCAGACAGTGGGGGAGGACTGTTTTCCCCTTCGTGCCCAGCTTCTGGGTTTCTGACTTGCCTGCCGGTGCCAGTCTATCTGCCGGCAAGGCCTTAATGTTCTCTGTGGAGAGGAGATCTATCCCCAGCCACAGCAGACAACGTGGAGCGATTTAAGAGCAAGGAACGCAGGAGAGTGATAAAATGCCAACATAAAAACCTTTCTCTGGAATTTTTTTTTTTGGGGGGGGGGGAGACAAGCGAAAGGCCTTGACTCTCACCGTCTCCCAGTCTCTATCTGCCTTGCTTCAGTAGGCTGGGGATCCTTGGAGTAGCGTTTATCATCCAGATAGGTTCACGCAGGGAAAACCAAACTCTTTCGTTAGGAAAGCCTGCATTCTTAGCCTCCAGCTGGAATAATTGCTTTCAGTGAGCAGTTCCAGAGGCATTCCGGCTGACAGTGAAACAGCCATCTCTGCAGCACACTTCTTCTCACCTCGTCTGTCAAGCACTCAGCCATGTTACCACTTCCTCCCAAGCTTCTGGCTTGCTTGCTTCTGGTCTGGTCTGATTCAGGCTAGTTGCTTTTCGGCCTTACTGGCTAGACTGGGCTGGTTTGACTGGGCAGGCTGGGCCCATAACCCCTGTCGTCGTGTGAATTCCAGCACGTCCCAGTACCCGGTTGTACCCGGTAGCTCCCAGTTCCAGTTAGCCAGATAGAAAGATAGGCACAGACCGTTTTAGGTTTAAGAGTCTTTACTGACTTAAAGTAATAAACAATACAAGCATTCTCCAGCTTCTCCTGACTTCTACAAAACATCCCCCACACTTCTACTTTCGCTTTCCCTGATTATATACAGTTTCTCTGCCCTTGCCAGCCACATCTGTTGTGCACCGACCTTGGCAGTCCTGAACACAGATTAACCCCATAAATGTCAGTTCTGCACTGTCTTTCTGAAAAACCATGCATTTGTTCTTCTGAGGAGTCAACAGAAACAGCGGCCAACCAGGCGCCCCAGTTAGGCATCCTCCTCCACTCCCCATAAGCAGGACTGGAGTCCTTATGTTTGGATGCTTGATGGCTGTGCAGATGTCGCTCCTGGTGACGCTGGACTTTGAGGGCAGAGCCATGGTCAGATCCAGCCCCCCTCCCTGCAAAAGGCCAAGCTTGAGGTTACCGCTGACAGTTGCATGCTGCAAGGGAAGCCGCCTCTTAGTTATCGCTGCCGCTTTCTGCACGCGAGCAAACGTCTTGTTGGGCTCCTTGAAAAGCCCGCTGTTGTATGGGCAGGTATTTTTCGGGTTTTAACTGCTTTCGTCAAGCCAAAAGGCTGAGCTTTTTTAAAATGTTTTTTAAATGAAGATGCTTTTGATATTTGGCTTGTGGCCTGATTTCATCATTCCCTCGCTCCCCCCCCCATCATTTAAGGCAGCCGTTTTCAAACTGTTCTGGAGCTGGGAAGATGCTCCTCTCTTCTTAGGAGATCAGAAAGAGGGCTACCTACACGCACACCTCAAAAAAATCAACTCCATGCTTTTAAATAATGAAGGCGCTTTCATTTTTTTTAAAACAACAACACCCAACTCCCTTGCCACTGTGAAAACATTTGTGAAAGAGCAATTTAATATTTACGTATGCATTTTTGTTTAAGAAAGGGAAAAATCAAAAAATGAAGTGTGTCTTTTGTGTTCTGACTTTGTCTTCTTTTAGTTGTGTATTTATGTGTCAGCGGGCAAAAAGAATCTGCATTTCACTTCCCTAAACGGGCACCGTGATGTCGGATGGCGTTTCATAAACCATTTTGACCTTTGTTTTTAAATCTCGTTTGTGTGGAATTGTGACTAGGGCGTGGAAGATTAAAAAGCAACACTACATCTCTGGATCTGTTTGCGCTTTCTGTTGTCTTTATTTTACTTTATTTTCCTTTTTGGGGGAGGGTGAGATGCGTGTAGATATATAAATATATATATAGATATTAAAAATAAATGTGGGCTTGGCCAGTTTCTACTGTGTTTAAAGGAAGGGGTGAAGAGGAGGGTGGGTCCGCGCTGGCTTTTTTCAGAGACCTCCCAAGGCGGCGGAAGTTTGGGAATTAATGCCTTTGGGTTGCTTTTTTTAAAAAAATAAATACAAAGCAAAAATGTCTAATTGCTGTTGGTATCTAAGCATGCTTTCTGAGCAAAGGCTGTATTAGCCGAGTGTCCCCTTACCCACGAGCAAGTCGTCGTCTGTAGGATGATTTTAGGCCAGTCATTATTTTAATGTTACTTGTTTTCCCCTGATTTTCTTCCTTCTCTCTGTGTCTCCCGTCACCCCCACCCCCTGGTGCAATGACCAAGGGCTAAGGGCTTGCAACCGGCTTCTCTTCCTGAGAGGACACAGTGGCCACGGAAACCTCATGTGCACAGCTGCCCTCTGGGGGGGAAATGCGCAAGGAAGAGGGTCCTTTGGCTGACAGAGGTGGCTTGCTCTTAGGACGAGAGGGCACGGCAGTGGCTGCACTGGGCTTGTTGATCTTTGCCGTCCAGAGCTGTCTGGCGTGCAAGTTGCGGAGCGAGAGGTGCCCGTGCACGCAGGGCCAGGAAGGCCCGGGAGCGACTTCCGCACCTGCTTTGAGCAGGCTGGCGGCTGTACTGGGGTTGATGCTGCCATTTTGGGGTGGGTGGGGATCCACGTGGCTTTTCTCCCCAGTAGAGATCAGCATAAGCTTAATTCTCTTTCCTCCCATCCCGATGAAATAGCGAGCAGAGAAGTGGATGCTTTTTGTGGAACACTTCGCGTCTTCAGTTGATTTGGGCAAGGGGAGATTATTTGGAGTGCAAGCGTAGAGGATCCAGATCAGCCAAAGTACTTCTCCCTCTTTGCAAATAAGGGGAGAAGGGGGTTAGGACATTTTCACTCCCCCCCCGCCACTCCATTCTACAAACTGTAAGTAGAATTCAATCAAATTTAGTGTGTATACACATAACTTGTTTTAATGAAAGAGGGGAGGGCCATTGTTTTTGCACAATTGAATGGGAGGGTGAAGTATTTTGGGGGTTGCTGAGGCCAGGGTGCTGTCTTTGATGCAGATGCCCCCAGCCTGGGTCTGGAAGTTCTAGATTACAATTCCTTGGTTTCAAAGCCTTCATTCTGAAGCTGCTCTTTAAAAAAAAAGACAGTGTGGACTAACTGCATTATTTTTGTTTAAAAGAGAGATGGTTGTATCAAGGATCTCTGCTTATCTTTGCAGGGGACTCCTTGAAGGGGCAAGATTTGCAATGCTGTGTCGATGCTTCACGTTAGATAAATCCTAACCAACCAGCCCGTAGAAATTAACTCTTAGCGGAAGCCAACTCATTAAATTCCTTTTAAAAACTCTTTTGTTGAGAAACGACAACTATCCCTCTCCAGGGTGTGGGTGTGCTTTGTGAAGCCATCCGGTTCTTCATTGGCCAAGGTGTGACTTTCACATATTGCTGCCTGACACTTGCTGAATCTCTGCACATGCACAGGAGTTCCCAATCACCCCCTAAAATAGCAGCAACATTCAGAAGGGAATATTTTGCAAATATGAATTGTGGGGGGAGGGGGGGAATCACCCTGTCGTTACAAAACAGAACACCGTAATTTACATACGATGCTAGTCATACGCAGGTCCATTAATTTAAGTGGGTCTACTCCAAGTAGACCTTCGGCGGGGACAACCCTAACCTTTCTTTTGGGGGGAATAAGATGTGTTTAAGCAGATTTCCCCCTTTTGGTCTTAAGTAGTTCTAACTCTATACGGGGACGAGCAATTGCACATTTTTTACGTAATTATCCATATTATAATGATTATATTACTAGAGACATCCAGAACAGAAATGCAACTTAGCAAGTAAAAATGTACTTAGATCTAGCTTGTAGGGTGCTAGCCTTTTAATACCTAGTTTTCATCGAGGGGAGGTAAAGAATGGCTTTTATTTCCCCAACTTTCTTACGGGACACCCGAAATAGGGGTTTATCTGAATATTACAAATTCAGCTGTTTGCAGCAGCTTCTCTTACAGACAGGCAGCTTCAACACATAAAAGTATCACAAACTTGATATTTGAGGGCAAATCAAAGGGTGGGAAGTCTTTAGTTTTCTGTATCTTTGGACTGTGTAACATCCAGTTCTTTATAGGGTTTTTTTTAAAACCATGAGGACTAGTGGAATGACTTTACTGATATATGCAAATCCTACCATTGAGCTACAGGTTTTCTCGGGGGGAGGGGAGAGGCTTTGGGGCAGCAGCACAGGAACTCTGGAACATAGAAGCTTAGTTTATTGTGGCTTTTTTTCTTGGCAAAAAATAAGGAACCCTGAAGGTGGCTTCTTTGTAAGCGTGTGCGCGTGTTTCCCCCCTTCTTTTTGCAAACTTAAGAACATGACAATGATGTGAAGAAGCAGCAAAATTCTGTGTACATTCTTTTCGATCTCTTTCTTTGTTCGTTCGTTGGTTTATTTTCCTGTGAAGGCTTTTTTGTCTTTGTAACTTTGCATTATTTGTAAATGAAATGTAATAAAGTTCAGCTGTTTTTCTCTCTGGCTGCCCAGCTCTGCTTTTCTGAATAACAACAATTCTTAATTGGAAGTGTCTTCGTGATGGGTACAGGGTGGTTGTGTTTTTGTGCTAATGCATCCCGCTTTCCCGCCCCCAAGCCAGCCAGCTGACGACGTTGTTTTCCTGAATCTCTCCGATGCTTCAGAGCCGCCTACCTTCAAACACCCATCAGTAGGTAAAGTGACTTAATTTCCTGGTGTTTTTGTAGCTGTGGAAAAATACCTGCTAGAAGCGTTTGTGTGTTCGTCCTTGTGCATTCATTCTCTTGCAGTCTCCTGCCGCCCATTTCTATTTGCACTTTTGCAGGACTGACAATGGGGGTGGGCTTTTTCAGGCAATGTACCCTCCCTCCCCCTCCCAGTTGGAGACACACACCCTCCGCCCAGACCTCCTGCCCTTGCCGGATCACCTCCCTCCTCTGCTTGGTGCCTTCCGGATCGTTTGGGGTGCAGCTGCCATCAGCCAGCATAGCTCTGCTTCCATCAGCGTCAACAGACCCCGAGTGGGGCTGATGGCAGCTGCCATTCCAAACCTCTAAAGGGAACCAGACTTCACATGAAAGAAAGCAGCAAAATTCTGTGTATGTTATTTTCTAATTTTTACCCCCCTGCAAAGGCTTTTTTTGTCTTTGCAACTTTGCATTATCTGTAAATGAATTGTAGTAAAGTCCACCTGCATTTCTCTCTGGCTGCCCAGCTCTGCTTTTCGAAATAATAATTATTAATTCGACGTTTCTTTTGCGATGGGTAAACAGTGTTGTTTTGGGGGGGGTGTTTTTTGCAGCTGCACCCCTCTTTCCCACCCCCTGGGTGTGGCCGGCTGTCGCCTTTGCTTCAGAGGCACCCTCCCTTGCAGACATCAACGGACAATGAACGGAGCCTTCCCACCAGTAGGCAAAGTGATTTAATTCTCCAAATTTTCTATACATTTTTTTTTAAAAAAAGGGTTTTCTTTGTGTCTGTCCCCCCAAGAAGGTGTTTTAATTCCTTAGCTGGAGGAATTAACGTGCGACTAGGTGTAAGGCGCTGTGTTAGCATAGGAAGCCTGCCGTATGGCCGTTGTGCTCTGACTGGCAGGAGCTCTCCAGAACCTTGGGCAGAGAAGCTCTTTCATATTACCTGCTCCCTGCTCATTTTTAACTCGAGATGCTGGGGGCTTTCTGCTTGCAAAAGGCAGTGCTCTTTTCTTTTTTTTTGCAGGACACTGATGGGTTCTTGAGTGGGCCAGACATAATTAACTCAGTAGTCAAAATTGGAGGCACAGTTCATTCTTTCTTTGAGAGTGAAAGAGAGGAGGGCTAGGCCCCCCTTCCTGTTGCATCTTGACATCAGGCCTGATGCAAAAAAACCACCACCCCCAGTAGAGGCAGGATGGAAGGAAACAGCCTCCCTCTGTAGGCGAGCCCTTTGGTCTTGCTGGAGTCTTTGGCTACTTATTTCCTTGTTTTTGACTTGGCTTTTCCTTCTCCGTGTTCTCAAGCGCCTCCTCTGGAATGACTGGAAACGGGGCACGTTTTCCAAGCTTCAGCGCATCTCTGCCCAGAGCCAGCGAGTGATTCCAAGGAGGCTTCGGAGGACAGTTACTGGAGAGGTTGGGGAAGGCTGCCCCAAAGGCAGCCGCTGCGAGGCATTGTGGTGCAGTTTGTCGTTTGATATATTGTGAAAAGCAGTGCGCTGAGTATCCTTTCGAGGCGGGGGCGGTGGCACTTAGTCTTGCTGGCTGCGGTAAGACTCGTAGTCCTCGGGAATAGTGTCTGGACGAGCGAGAGGGAACCGGAGTGAATTAAGAGAGTTTGCGGATAAACTGACACCCTTAACCACCCAACCTCAAACGCTTCTCTTGTTTCCAAACAGCGTGCAAAGCATCTCTCGACATCTGCTAATCGGGGCAGAGATGGAGATGGCTGTATTGGCAATGGAGGACTTGGGACTAGAAATACGGATCGCCGCAGAGGGCTGCACCCGGCGTCCTCTGTCCGCTAGCACAAGGGTAAGTGTTGCACATACAGAGGAATCCAACCCAAATGTCTGCCTTTCTTTGTCTCTCTCTCTACCCGTCAGTCTCTGTCTGTCTCTCTCTGTCTGTCTGTCTGTCTCTCTGTGTGTGTGTGTGTCTGTCTGTCTCTGTCTGTGTGTGTGTGTCTCTCTGTCTCTCTCGTCTGTCTCTCTCTGTCTGTCTCTCTCTCTCTTTCTTTGTCTCTCTCTCTGTCAGTCTCTCTTTCTCTCTGTGTGTCTCTCTGCCTGTGTCTTTCTGTCTCTCTCTACCTGTCAGTCTGTCTCTGTCTGTCTCTCTCTCTGAGTCTCTCCCTCTCTGTCCCTCTGTCTCTCTCTCTGTGTCTCTTTTTCTCTGTCTCTCTCTCTACCTGTCTTTCTCTCTCTGTCCCTCTTTCTGTCTGTCTGTCTGTCTCTCCGTCTGTCTCTGCCTCTCTGTCTGTCTGTCTCTCTGCCTGTCTGTCTCTCTATCTTTCTCTGTCTGTTTGTCTTTCTGTCTCTCTCTCTCTGTTTGTCTTTCTGTCTCTCTCTGTGTATCTCTCTCTCTGTATCTCTCTGTTTCTCTTTCTATCTCTCTCTGTTTGTCTTTGTCTCTCTATCTCTCTGTCTGTCTTTCTGTCTCTCTCCCTCTGTGTCTTTCTGTCTCTCTCTCTGTCTTTCTTTCTGTCTCTCTCTCTCTCTCTCTGTTTGTCTTTCTGTCTCTCTGTTTGTCTCTCTGTCTGTCTCTGTCTGTTTGTCTTTCGGTCTCTCTCTATCTGTCTCTCTCTGTCTTTCTGTCTCTCTCTCTCTCTGTCTGTCTTTCTGTCTCTCTGTTTGTCTTTCTGTCTCTCTCTCTGTTTGTCTTTCTTTCTGTCTCTCTCTCTGTATCTCTGTCTCTCTGTCTTTCTCTCTGTTTGTCTTTCTTTCTGTCTCTCTCTCTGTTTGTCTTTCTGTCTCTCTCTCTCTGTTTGTCTTTCTTTCTGTCTCTCTCTCTCTCTGTATCTCTCTCTCTCTCTGTTTGTCTTTCTTTCTGTCTCTCTCTCTCTGTTTGTGTTTCTTTCTGTCTCTCTCTCTCTGTTTGTCTTTCTTTCTGTCTCTCTCTCTCTCTGTTTGTCTTTCTTTGTCTCTCTCTCTACCCGTCAGTCTCTCTGTCTCTCTCTCTGTCAGTCTCTCTTTCTCTGTGTGTGTCTCTCTGCCTGTCTTTCTGTCTCTACCTGTCAGTCTGTCTCTGTCTGTCTCTGTCTCCCTCTCTCTGTCTGTCCCTGTCTCTCTCTCTCTCTGTCTTTCTCTCTGTGTCTTTTTCTCTCTGTCTCTCTCTCTACCTGTCTATCTCTCTCTGTCTGTCTTTCTCTGTCTGTTTGTCTTTCTGTCTCTCTCTCTCTGTCTTTCTGTCTCTCTCTCTATGTTTGTCTTTCTGTCTCTCTCTGTATCTCTCTGTTTCTCTTTCTCTCTCTCTGTTTCTCTTTCTGTCTCTCTCTGTATCTCTGTCTCTGTCTGTCTTTCTGTCTCTCTCTCTCTCTCTCTCTGTTTGTCTTTCTGTCTCTCTTTCTCTGTATCTCTGTCTCTGTCTGTCTGTCTTTCTCCCTCTGTGTCTTTCTGTCTCTCTCTCTCTGTTTGTCTTTCTTTCTGTCTCTCTCTCTGTCTTTCTGTTTGTCTCTCTCTCTCTCTGTTTGTCTTTCTGTCTCTCTCTCTGTCTCTCTGTTTGTCTTTCTTTCTGTCTCTCTGTTTCTCTCTCTCTCTCTCTGTTTGTCTTTCTGTCTCTCTCTCTGTCTTTCTCTCTGTCTGTCTCTGTCTCTTTGTCTTTCTCTCTGTCTCTGTTTGTCTCTCTCTCTCTCTCTCTCTGTCTTTCTTTCTGTCTCTCTCTCTGTATCTCTGTCTGTCTGTCTCTGTATCTCTGTCTCTTTGTCTGTCTCTCTGTATCTCTGTTTGTCTCTGTCTTTCTTTCTTTCTGTCTCTCTCTCTGTTTGTCTTTCTTTCTCTCTCTGTATCTCTCTCTCTCTCTGTTTGTCTTTCTTTCTGTCTCTCTCTCTGTTTGTCTTTCTTTCTGTCTCTCTCTCTCTCTCTCTGTTTGTCTTTCTCTGTCTCTGTATCTCTGTCTCTGTCTGTTTGTCTTTCTGTCTCTGTCTGTTTGTCTTTCTTTCTGTCTCTCTCTGTCTTTCTTTCTCTCTCTGTTTGTCTTTCTGTCTCTCTCTCTGTCTGTCTCTGTATCTCTGTCTTTCTGTCTCTCTCTCTCTGTATCTCTGTCTCTGTTTGTCTTTCTGTCTCTCTCTCTCTGTTTGTCTTTCTGTCTCTCTCTCTGTCTCTCTCTCTTTGTCTCTCTGTCTCTCTCTGTAACTCTGTCTCTCTCTCTGTTTGTCTTTCTGTCTCTCTCTCTCTCTCTCTGCCTCTCTCTCTGTTTCTCTGTCTCTGTATCTCTCTCTCTCTCTCTCTCTCTCTCTCTCTCTGGAGGGAGGGGGAGAGCTTGGCCGATGCCTGAAAAATCCCACCTCACGTGTCAGCCCTGCAGTCTCCAATGCAGCACTAGCTTAAAGTTCCTTGTCCCGCTGGCAAAATGTTTTGTGCCAGCAGAACTCCACCACGCAAGAACGAGTGTCAGAAACTGTGTGAAGAGATACACAGAGAGAGACAGAAAGACAGACAGAGAGAAAGACAGACAGAGAGAGAGAGACAGAGAGAGAAAGACAGAGAGAGAGAGAGAAAGACAGAGAGAGAGACAGAGACAGAAAGACAAACAGAGAGAGAAACAGAGAGAAAGACAGACAGAAAGACAGACAGATATACAGAGAGAGAGAGAGACAGAAAGACAAACAGAGAGAGAGACAGACAGAGAGAGACAGAGAGAAAGACAAACAGAGAGAGACAGAGAGAGACAGAGAGAAAGACAAACAGAGAGAGAGAGACAGAAAGACAAACAGAAAGACAGACAGACAGACAGAGACAGAAAGACAAACAGAGAGAAAGACAGAGAGAAAGACAAACAGAGAGAGACAGTCAGAAAGACAAACAGACAGAGACACACAGAGAGAAAGACAAACAGACAGACAGAGATACAGAGAGAGAGAGAAAGAAAGACAGATACAGAGAGAGAGAAAGACAAACAGAGAGAGAGACAGACAGAAAGACAGACAGAGAGAAAGACAGAGAGAAAGACAAACAGAGAGAGACAGACAGAAAGACAAACAGACAGAGACACACAGAGAGAAAGACAAACAGACAGACAGAGATACAGAGAGAGAGAGAAAGAAAGACAGATACAGAGAGAGAGAAAGACAAACAGAGAGAGAGACAGAGAGAAAGACAGACAGAGATACAGAGAAAGACAAACAGAGAGAAAGACAAACAGACAGACAGAGAGACAGACAGAGAGAGAGACAAAGAAACGGAGAGAGACAGACAGAGACAGAGAGAGGGAGAGACAGAGAGAAAGAGAGACAGAGACAGACAGAGAGACAGACAGAGAGACTGACGGGTAGAGAGAGAGACAAAGAAAGACCACTACCCATCTCTCCTTCTCTCCCCCTCCCTCCCTGGACTCTACGTACCATTGCAGCGGTACCGCAGATTTGCCCAGATGATGTTCTCCTGAGAGAAGCAGAAGACGCCAAGGCGGCCACCGCGCATCGTTGTGTCAAGGACCACGCCTGTGTCTGCCACCAGCTCAGACCCCTCATAGAAGCGAGCTCTGCAAAAAAGACAGAGAAACACTGACCTTCTCTTTAACACCGTGCCATTGGCACAGTTAGCCCAAATCTTACGGGCCTCCCACTTTTGTAAAGCTTCCAACAAGACGGAGGCCGCACTTCTGCTGCCACGACAATTAAAAAACACAATTAATAACAATGCTACCTCATCTCTTGTTTTATTTGGAAAAGGAAATCTGGGGAAAAGCCGCGGAAAAGGTTTACCTTCTCTTCTTCCATTTGAAATGCATTTTTCCCTGGTGGCTCACGTTAACCAACAAAATGTTAACATATACATTTTTATAATCACATTACGAATTGGGTCTTACCATTCAAAAACAAAGAAACCCCACCTCCCCAAAAACAGAACTAGCAGCGAAGAAGCATCAAATGCCATAACAGGAAAACATGACATCCAAAAAAAGTCCTAACTGTTAGACCAGAACACCAACAGAAGCAGCGACCTAGTGGTTGCAGTGGCAGGCATTCAAGAGGCAACTGGACAGGCACCTTCCAGCCTTCCTTTCACTTGGATTCCTGCCTTGAGCGGAGGGTTGGACTCCACGGCCTTGAACGCCCCTTCCAACTCTACGATTCTGTGATTCTGTGTGCCCACCTAAGACTTTGGATACTCTCCACTAGGGATGAGCAGCTACTTAGATCCCATTTCAGTCTTGCTGGCATTCAGTACTTCAACGCTGTATGAATTTCGTCTGCAGCTCTGTACATGCTTTTTAACATAAAATGGCCTTGTACGCTCCTTCCAACTGTACGATTCTAAGACAGGAAGCGAAGGGAGGGGCTGTTGGACTTTGCCGAGGAGAGAATTCCACATCTGTGGAGTCACCACTGCGCAGTCCCTTCTCCCTAGTACACACCAGGCTATGGAGTGTGTGTGTGTCCCTCCAGCCAAATGAGATAAGTGCTTCTGCTTACCGGATATAGCCCACCTGGGGGCGGTGCTGCAAGAACCAGCGGTAGGAGGTCTTGTCTTCCCAGCCGACGTTGCGGGGGTCTTTCCACAGCAGCTTGACCTGGTCTGCAGTCCCCCGTGTGCCAGAGGGAGTTGCGGAGGAATTCCCCGGGCCCAGTCTTTGACTTCACCGCCTGGGTTTGGAGGGCGGGAGGGCGGAGGAAAAGGTCAACGTTTAGAAAGCAGGAGGGGTAGCAATGGCCTACCTGGAGCCCCCCAGATGCTAGACAGCAAGGCTCGTTGGCGGCCGGGAGACAGACAGACAGAGAGAGAGACAGAGAGAGACTGACAGGTAGAGAGAGAGAGAGACAGAAAGACCGGCAGAGAGAGAGAGAGAGAGACCAGAGAGACTGACAGGTAGAGAGAGGGACAGAGAGAAAAAGAGACACAGACAGACAGAGAAACAGAGAGAGACAGAGACAGACAGACAAGAGAGACAGACAGACACAGACAGACAGAGAGGGGGACAGACAGAGAGAGACAGACAGAAAGACAGACAGACAGAGAGAGACAGACAGAAAGACAGACAGACAGAGACAGACAGAGAAAGAGACTGACGGAGAGAGACAGAGACAGACAGGCAGAGATACAGACAGACGGAGAGAGACAGACAGAGACAGAGAGACAGACTGACAGGGAGAGACAAAGACACAGGCAGAGAGACACACACAGAGAAAGAGAGAAAGACAGACAGACAGACAGAGACAGATGGAGAGAGAGACAGACTGACGGGTAGAGAGAGAGACAAAGGAAGAGAGAGAGACAGAAAAAGAGACACAGAGAGAGGGACAGACAGACAGAGACAGACGAGAGAGACAGACAGACACGTGCACACACACACAGACAGAGATAGAGAGACAGAAAGACAGAGAGATAGAGACGGAGAGACTGACAGAGAGAGACAGACAGAGAGAAACAGAGACAGACAGAGACAGAGACAGACGAGACAGAGAGACAGACACACAGAGACGTACAGACAGACAGAGAGAGAGAGACAAAGAGAGACAGAGAGAGAGAAACAGACAGACAGACAGACGAGACAGAGAGACAGACACACAGAGACGGACAGACAGACAGAGAGCTTGGTGAAAGCTGGCTCATGCTCTTGATCTCTTTCCTGGAGACTAGCCGAACCCTCAGCCTTGCTGTGTCTGAAGACAATAAGCTCTCCTGCAGTCTCTCCCCTGCCCCAGATGGTTTTCCTGCTCTGACCCACGGCAACTGGGCCCTCTTAGCCACCTACCTTGAGCTGAATCCCAGGCTCCGCCACCGCTCTGAAGGGGTTCGCCTGCCAGTAGGTTTGTTCCATCTGTTTCCACATGACCACGTAGAAGCTGGCGCTGTCCTGGTAGCCGAAGATGAACCCCGCGTAGTCGTCGTCTGTGGCCGTGTTCACGTGGAAGGTGCCCTCAAAGTCCACCCCGTTAAATGCCGTGTACCCTGAACCCAAGGGAGAGAGAGAGGACATGAGGTGTCACGGTCGCCGAAATCGGGGGGGACATGACCCAACTGGGTGTGGTGTTGTGATGGGGAGGGGGCGCATCTGTGGCCCTCTAGAGGCCGCTGGCCTCCAGCTCCCAGGAGTCTGGGTGGCCAAAGGCCTGTCCCTAATCTCAGAAGCAGCATTCCCTGCTGCATGCGAGAGATGGGAGGGATGCCTCTCGTATGAAGAAGTGTTCCCTCCTGAGAGAGGCCCAGCCTCTCTTCTTCGCTGCTGCAAAGTATCAATTCTACTGCTACGACTTTTATTATTATTAAAATTTATATCCCACCCTCCCAGAAGGAGCCCAGAGCGGTAAACAAAAACACTGGAAGCGCTCTAAAACACCTTTAAGAACAAAAGACTTTAAAACATACGAAAACAAAATGTCTTTATTCAAACATCTTGAAAAACAAAACAGCTTTGAAAGCATCTTAAAAAGCAATTCCAACAGAGACGCAGACTGGGATAAGGTCTCTGCTTAAAAGGCTTTTTGAAAGAGGAAGGTCTATTAGTCAGCGCCGAAAAGATAACAGAGATGGCGCCTGTCTAATATTTCAGGGGAGGGAATTGCAAAGGGTCGGGGCCACCACACTAAAGGTCCGCTTCCTATGTTGGGCGGAACGGACCTCCTGATAAGATGGCATCTGCAGGAGGCCCTCGCCTGCAGAGCGCAGTGATCGACTGGGAATATAAAGGGTGAGACCATCAGGTATCCTGGTCCCAAGCTGCATAGGGCTTTGTACACCAAAACCAGCACTTGAACTTGGCCCAGTAGCAAATGGGCAGCCAGTGCAATGCTTCCAGCAGCAGGGTCACTTGTTGGCGATACCCTGCCCCAGTGAGCAGTCACCAGCTGCAGCTTCCAGACCAACCTCAAGGGCAGCCCCACAAATAGAGTTACTGCTTGCCAACAGTTGGGATTACTATTTATCCATGTTTGTAATGCTGGTTGGGATTGTGAACGTTTTGTCAAGAATATTAATAATGGTGTAGCATTTATCATAAATATCAATTACCGACAGCCAAGCCGGGGTCACTGTTCATGGTCTGAACAATTTCCATTCCCTGTAAAGAGAAGGGGGGGGAGAGAAAGTGGGTGCTGTTTTTCAGTCTGATACCTCATGATCCCCTTGGCTAAGCGGCTAAGTTCTCCTCCCTCTGTGCATCCAGACTTTGCCCCTCTGTTCTGTTGATCCAGCTGGTTGCAAGGCCTCTGCCAAAGCCAGAGAGACATTTTTCAGCCCAACGGCTGCGTTACTTTCTTGCCCAGCTTTGAGGGCCACTTGCCAAGGGGGTGCGGGGCCAGGGGCAAAAGAATCAAAAGTCAGCCATGCCAGAGCTTGATGTTTTTTTCCCCTCTACACATGCAGGCACGATCTCACAGCTCAGAGACATGTTCTGGCCCTCGAGGAAGGCCAGTAAGGGGCAATTCTAAGGGCTCGGAGGGCCACCCCCCCCCACCCTGGGCCTGAGGCTCTCTAGCCTGTTAAGTGCTGAACACAACAGGAACAGGCCAAGGGTCAAAGCGGATGGAAGAGGGACACCACATACGACTAGTGCAGGAGGCTTAAAAACTTGCCTCCTTTGCCAACCGACCTGGTTGAGGACGATCCAGTTGGGGTCGATCTGCGCATCGCCCTCAGGGTCCAGCACCACCGTCTGGTACTGCCGGAAGTCGGTCAGCTTCACCTGGGCGTTCTCGGGGCAGACGTCGATGCGGTCAATCACCTGGTCCTGGTCAAAGTCGCCCTTGCAGGCATCCCCGATGCCGTCTCCTGTGGCGGGAGGAGGGGAGAGGGTCAGCTGCCTCGTAACGGCCCTCCCCACGCAACCCCCACTGGATGACAAGAGTGGCTCCCAAGGGTCACGACCACCCCGCAGGGATATATGCCTCTGCAAGAGACTCGATACACATTTGAAGCATTGGGTGGTCATCAACTAAGTCCTCAAAGTGAAAAAATGGAAATGGACTGCCTTCAAGTCGATTCCGACTTATGGCGACCCTACGGAGAGGGTTTTCATGGTAAGCGGTATTCAGAGGGGGTTTCCCATTGCCTTCCTCTGAGGCTGAGAGGCAGTGACTGGCCCAAGGTCACCCAGTGAGCTTCACGGCTGTGTGAAGATTCGAACCCTGGTCTTCCAGGTCGTAGTCAAACACCTTAAACCACTACACCACACTGGCTCTCTATTTCTTTTTCTATGAATGAATGAATGAACCGCTGTTAGTCACACCCATTAATTTCATTGGGACTACTCGGAGTTAGGATTAACTCTGGAAGCGTGAGGCTTTCCCTTTAAATAAAAGCCTGCGCTTTTATTCCATTTATTTTATATTTATACTTCACGGCCCCTTTCCTGCCTCCTCCAGGGCTTTTGGTCCACAGCTCCCGTCAGCCGGATGGGACTTGCAGGGTCCAGAACAGCTGGAAGGAAGCAGCTTGGGCAAGGCTGGTAGAGATGCACTTGAACGGTAAGCCGCTGGAATTTGCAGCCTTTAGAGGAGAAGCCTTTCTCTGCCACAAAAGCCAAGGTGCTGTTACGACTGCTCGGCGAACCCTGTTTTGGTTCAAGTGGAGTCAAGGAGGTGCAAGGCCCTGGAGCATGATTCCCACCCCACACCCCCTTTGTGGGACACGTTGTGCGTTCCTGAGGTGAAGGAACAGCAAGGCCATCCTGTGAGCAACAAAAATAACCAAGAGGAATTGGAAGAAATGTTACCTTCTCCTTGGCAGATCTCCCTCAAGCCTAGCAGAACGATCCCATTGTTCAAAGAAACCACTGAGTTTTCTCACTATCAGCTGGGGGGGGTAATGGCAATCTGAGCTCCAACCAGAGCTTGGGAAAGTTCCTTTTTTTAAACTACAACTCCCATCAGCCCCATCCAGCTGAGTTGTAGTTCAAAAAAGGAACTTTTCCAAGCTCTGGCTCCAACATGTGTAACCACGCTCTCAAAGAACTCAACGCCGGACTGCAGGGGTAGAACAGGCAGGGATTCTGTGTCCGGCACAAGCCTTGAGACAAACAGATTCCTTCCTGATTTGGGGTCAGAGCTCGTTCACATCACTTCAGCTGCACTCCGCTGCCCACTCCTGGACCTAGGACAGGTAACCTCTCCTACCTGTCACTCCTTATAGTCATAGGGTCCTTTGATCTCTTTAGTTTAAAAACATGAATGGGTCAGGATATTAATGACTGATGCTGCCACGCACCCAGTAATTTTGTCACGTTGTTCTTCTCGTTCCTCTCACGAAAAGAAAGCTTTGCTTTAGTCCGGTTTGGACCTGCATTTCTTGGTTTATACACGCACCATTTGGGCCCATATCAGGGCAAAGCGCTTGTTGTACCCCTAGCAAAGATCCCCCTCCTCTCAAGGAGGTCTGTTTCATGGGACACGTGGGTGGCAGGTTCACACACTCAGGTTCCCAAGGACACATATCGTAACTGGCCAGCTCTGCAAGAACCTTTCCGGCTTTTCTCTTGGCTGATGGGGAGCTGATGGACGCCAGTGGGCGACTTGGCTGCTTTTTTTATTGGTCCAAACTCGGACTCCGCTTTGGGGAAGGCCAGAGAGGGGAAATCAAATCTGCAGATGATACAAAATTGGGGGGCATAGCTAATACTGAAGAAGGCAGAAACAAAATTCAAAGGGGCCTTGATAGGCTGGAGTATTGGGCTGAAGACAACAGAATGAAATTTAACAGGGATAAGTGCAAAGTTCTACTCTAAGGAAAAAGAAACCAAATGCACAGTTATAAGACGGGGGATACTTGGCTCAGCCATGCTACATGCAAGAAGAATCTTGGGATTGTTGTTGATCACAAGCTGAATTTGAGCCAACAGGGTGATGTGGCTGCAAAAAAGGCAAATGCTGTTTTTGGCTGCATTAACAGAAGCATAGTTTCCTTACTGTCTGCATCTTCCTGCCCAGGATTAGGGACCAGGCGGCAGTTGTCAGGGCCGGGGGGCCTCTGATCCGGGATGCCATCATTATCGTCGTCCTCATCGCATTCGTCGCCAAGTCCATCCCCGTCAGAGTCCACCTGGGAGCTGTTGGGCACAGTTGGGCAGTTGTCCCTGGAGTCCTGGTGCCCATCGCCATCTCTGTCCGAGGGAGAGAAGGAAGGGGGGGATTTGATACAAGTTGGGGACATGGAATGTCAGAGAGCAAGCACGAAAAGGGAGGCCCTGGACCCTTCAGCCCAGGAATGTTTATTCCCAAAGAGTGTGTGAGGGAACTGTGCCAGGAGGATCCCATCTGACCCAAACCCTGCAGAGACCTCTTTCGAGGAGTCTTGGGGGCCCTGTGGAGACATCCCACTCCAATGGGAGATCTGGAAGAATCCGCAGTAGTCCAGAGGCCGCCTGGATATCCCTGTCTCAGACTTCCTCTCCTGCCACTCACCCCCCACCCCCTAAAGGCCACATCCCGAGCTCTGCCTCGATTCCCCCCAATCTCCCCCTGGGCTTCAGGAGTAAACAGGGCAGCAGCAGACCCGATGGGAATGCCCAGGGTGGCCGGAGGAAGGTCCCTCGTTTAGCTGCGAGACTGTTCTAGCACCAGGGATTGACCCAGAAGGGAGGAGCAAAGCCGACGGCAAGCAATGGCCGAGTAGAGGACAAGAGGGAAGAGGTGCTGGCAGGGACTACACACAAAGCTGTGCGCGCAAGTCCTGTTCACTCTGCACCCCGGGCGCTCCTGTTGCTGGTTTGGGAAGTGGTGCACCCACAATGTTAGAAACAAAAGGGAACAAGCACCAAACTGAGGACAGGAAGGAGAGACAGGCTTTGGTGCTGGGTAAAATTTATCGTCAGCTCGACGCGTTTCGGAAATTATCCTCCTTCAGGAGCTAAAAACGTTAAAACAAATCAATGTCGCAGAGACAACGCAATGTTCTTAAACAGTAACAGAATATTTTTAAAGACCACACTCCACTTTGCACACATTTTAAAATGTTGTCATGATGTCGTATCCCTAAACATGAACATTGAACTGACATATTATAAAAGCATGGCTCAAATTAGACAGAATCTTGTGCTGGCCATGACAAAACAACTTCAACGTGAAACTCTCTCACCCTCCCCAGAAAAACACGAAGACATCGCCCTATACTGACCTGTGGAGATCCCTTTCCTTTACACCGTCCAGGCAATGCACATTCTTTGTCCAGCCCCACACTAAACACATACCAGACTCAAATGCTGCTGATAACCATGGTGAATATATGAATCTGGTCAGCTGCACTTGCAGATTTCACTGATCCAGCTGGTACTTACAGTGACTAACTAACATGTACTGTAGTTACAGAAAGTAAGCCAAGTTTCATTTAGAACCCTTGTTGTTGATTTTATTTACACTCAGAAAAATCCAAATCCTCATTTAACCCTAGAGATCCCAGACTTTTCAAAGGGATAATCCAGAATAACTCTCTCCTGCTGAGTAGTCTGTCATGTTAAAGTTGTTTTGTCATGGCCACCACAAGATTCTGTCTAATTTGAGCCACGCGGTATAGTTTTATGTTCAATGTTCATGTCTAGGGATACAACATCATGACAACATTTTAAAATGTGCGCAAAGTGAGTTATAAGGAGTGTGGTCTTTAAAAATATTCTGTTAATGTTTAAGATCATGGTGTTGTCTCCGCGACTTGGATTTGAGTTTGTTTTAATGTTTTTAGCTCCTGAAGGAGGATAATTTCCAAAATGCGTCGAGCTTACAGTAAATTTTACCCAGCACCAGAGCCTGTCTCTCCTTCCTGTCTTCACCCACAATGTTAGCCACGATCCAGATCCAGCCTATCGTTTCATATGACATAATGAGTTTTGATGCATCCCCCCCCTCAAAAAAACCACAGCTTTGATCAGAACTGAAAAAAAGAAAAACCTAGCTGCATTTTAAGTCAGGAATGTGTACACAGTTTATGTCTCTCTCTCTCTCCTCTGGAGTTTTGTTGCATTAACAGCCCCTTTTCAAGCCTACTGATCCCCGGCTCTGGATCTCTTTGGGTCAGCTCCAGCTCTGACTCTGGATCCCCTCTCCCCACCAGGAAGTGCTCCTGCTCAACCGCCAGCAGGCCAAATTTCTTTAAAGGTGAGTCCAAGTCACACACCGCGTTGGAGGCTGCCCGCTGCATCTCTGCCTGAGCTAGTGTTCTCCTTTGCCGCCCCCCCCAATCATCCCTCCAATCAGCCACATGATCTGATTGGGTGTGATTGGATCTAAGGATCTAGGAGAATTGATTGCCCTTGAAGGAGTCTGCCTGTTGCATCTCCTGTATGAGCCACTGTTCTGGCCTCTCTGCTTTCCAGTCAGGAGCTATGATTCTTGTAGAAACACAAGGGGTTGGGTAAATGCTTCACTCACTCACTCTCTTACATTTTGGGTGTAAGGATAGAGCTTAGGACTGTGGCAGATCAGCAAAACAACTCATAGAGGTTCCACCATATTGCCCACGCAGGTAGAATGAAACAAGCTATTTCTGTCACTCACTGGTCTTGGTTGGTGTCACCGATCAGGTCACCGATGAGGTCGTGGTCAGTGTCTTTCTAAAGAAACAGAAAGCACCAGTTTCACTGTTTTTAAAAAAGTTCGCAGGAGCACCAACAAGACTTATTGACATTCTTGACTCTCATCTAACACCCCCTGTTTGAAAGATCTAAGCCAGGGGCTACCAAACTGTGGTCCGTGAGCTTCATTCAGGTGGTTTGTGTCGTGCATGTAAAACTACAGCGAGAAACCTTACCGCCTCTAGCACAGCAGTTGCAGAATTTCCTGAGATTTCAGGGCAACATTGCAGGGGCAGTTATTATTATTACTGTTGTTGTTGTTTATTCCTACCCCGCCTTTTGGCCAAAAGGCCCCCAAGGCGGCTTACAAAAAATAAACACAAACATAAAAGTACATCAATAAAAGAGCCCTTGCAATGGGCAACGTGGCAGGAGATGGTAAGTTCCAACAGCCACATGTTTCAGGAGAAGGTCAGTTACGACAGGCAATATTGCAAGGAAGGATAGAGATCATTCAGAGGACATCATGGCAGTGGAAGATCAGTTGTCTAGAGAAGCTGATCTACCAGTGCTGATCTTCTCATAGATAAGTGTGGGAGGAATCTTCAGGTTGTGAGGAACACAGTTTGGAACAGTGGATCTCCTGATTTGGCAAGATAAAACCTGCCCCCCTCCCATGACCCATTTACACCCACGCCACCAGCTCAGCTTCCCACCTGAGCGTGCACTTACCTGGTCTGGGTTCCTGACCAAGGGGCAGCTGTCGCACACGTCTCCGACGCCGTCGCCGTCGCTGTCCTTCTGGTCCGGGTTGGGAATCCTGATGCAGTTGTCCCTGTTGTTTGTAACCTCTGTGGAGAGGCGAGTGACAAAACAACTGGGGTGAATCAAAAAAGAGTGGCACGTCACCTTGGCTGAAAAGTTAGAGAGGACTTGAAAAGTTCAAAAGCTCCCTCCTGAGCAGAAGCCAGGAGGGAGGATCTCTCATCCTAAAAAGAGGCCTGCGTACGAGAAAATGGCTCTTCAAAAACAGTAAGCACGATCCACAGTTCTTGTATTAAAAATAATTATTTTTTTCCCCTGCTGTCCAATTAATTTGATGTCCCTTTTCGATTGAGTAAAGTAAAGTAATGCTCAAGATTCTACAACAAAGGCTATTACCATATATGGAGTGAGAAATGCCAGACGTCCAAGCTGGATTTAGGAAGAGGCACCAGAGATCATATCGCAAACATACGTTGGATAATAGAACGGAGCAAGGAATTTCAGAAGAAATCACCGTGTGCTTTATAGATTACAGCAAAGCCTTTGACTGTGTAGATCATGAAAAACTATGGAATGCTTGAAAAGAAATGGGGGTGCCACAGCATTTCCTCCAAGCCCTGTCTGTGGTAACTTCTCTTAAACTTGGGGCAGGGCCTTTTTAAAAATGGTAGCTGGCCCCCTCCTGAGTCCAGCCTCTCGGGATATTACACCGATCGCCTCCTCCATAATATCAACCACCTTGGGCCCTGGGAATGACAGGGGAGCCTCTCATGGTGGTGCTGCCCACCACTGGGAGCTGCCCTGTTGGCACTGATCCACTACAGGGGCTTCTCAGTGGTGGCTCTCCATTTCTGGAATGCCCTCCCTGGTGAGACACGCCAGTCTCCCTCATTAGTCACTTTCAGGAAGAATTTAAAACCATTACCCAGACATTTGATGGCTGAAAGCTACTGTTCTTGACAACCTGGAAGTTATTAGCCAGGAGGACATGTGGTTGTTCTTTAGAAGTTTCCATTTAATTTTTACTGGCATTGTTTTAACATTTTGGTATTTGCCGCCCTGGGCTCTTTTGGGAAGAAGGGCTCGAGAGCAGTCCCAGTGAAAGGAATCCTGCTCTTTGGCAAAAAAAAAGGTGAAAAACTCCAGGGAACGGCCAGCACTCACTGTCTCCATCCACGTCGTCGTCTCACAGGTCCCCCTGCTCGTCCTTGTCGCTGTCACGCTGGTCGTTGTTCTTCACGTTGCGGCAGTTGTCACAGGCGTCGCCGAAGTTGTCCTGGTCCACGTTGCGCTGGTCTGCGTTGCGCACGAACACGCAGTTGTCCTGGAGAAGGAGGAGAGAGGAGGAGCTGTCAAGAAAGGGGGTCGCAGCGACAGGAGGCCCAGAGCTTTACGCCGCCAGATCAGGGCTCAGGCTCATCTCCCGCGCAAACTTCTGTATCCTCTGCAGGGTCCATTCACTCAAAGCTCCCAGGGCGGGTTACAATAATTTTAAAACACATAATTAAAAACAGTTAAATACAACCTAAATGACCTCACAGAAAATAGGGTGGGTCCTAAAAATATACCTCCCGGGTGTCAAAGGCCAGGGTAAAGAGGTGCATCTTCAGCATGCACTGAAAGTTGTACAGTGAAGTTGCCAGGGGCACCTGGGTGGGGAGGGAGATCCACAGCGTAGGGGCCACCACAGAGAAAGCCCAGGCCACCCCCTCAATCATCCGAGGGTGGCAGAATGACCCAAAGGGTCCCCTCTGCCAATCTCAACACCCAAGAGGGTTTGTAGGGAAGGAGGCGGTCTCTCAGATATTTGGGACCTACATTGCTTAGGGCTTTAAACACTAATGCACACAACTGGGAATGTCCCTGAGGCAAACAGAGCGGAAAATCTGGACGTACGGCTGGCAAAGGGTCCCAAGTCATAGATGACTTTTCTATTTCAGGCCTGGGGACTTTTTCAGTCCCCTTTGCCTTCTAGAGGCCACATGCAAGTGGTGTCCAGGGCCAGAGGGAAGAGTGGGTGGAGCAAAAGGGGTACAGATGACATTTCACGGTAGCTTATTTTCTACACACCCTCCGCCAAGTATCCTCCATCCAGACACAACCCAGCCAGGCACAAGCGGCCAAAGAGTTTGTGAAGAAGGGCCAGGGAGCGTGCAGCCCGGGGAGAGGCAAAAGCGCCAGGCAGAGCGGTCCGGATCTGCAAAAGCGGCTCTGCCTGCGTTCTTGCCCCCGGTGTTTGGCAATTCTGCGGCAGACTGTCTCTGAAAGGGAAGGCTCCATTTGGAGGGATGCATTTGCCACCCACAGCCCTGCCCTGCGGACGTCTGCTCGGCCTGAACATGATCTCCGTTTGAGTTGCTGTCCGCATCCAAAGAAGCTTCAAGCTGCGCGTCAACCGTTAAGCATCCGGACACCACACTCAGCCACGCACGCGGTTCTCCTGTCCAGGACACGGGGGGGCATTCCCTGCCTTGGCAAGGTTTTTATCCCCTCAAAGCGCTTTAAAAATTGTCCCCACAGGAGGGCGCACTTTCGCTTCCTTGCCATATAATAATAATAATAAAATTTTATTTATGAGTCGCCTATCTGGCCGAATCAACGGCCACTCTAGGCGACGTACTATCATGGTAAAATACAATAAAAACCAATAAAACCACAACAATAATTAATATACCGGTATTAAGAGCAACCCACCCCAGAGATCCCTGAACAGCCAGGTCTTTAAGGCCCGGCGGAAACCTATCAAGGAAGGGGCATGGCGAAGGTCAAAAGGAAGGGAATTCCAGAGGGTGGGGGCCACAATCGCAAATGCCCTCTCTCTGGTCCGCACCAGCCTCGCTATCTTAACTGGTGCGACCGATAGAAGATCTCGTGTGGCTGATCTCGTCAGGCGGCATAATTGGTGATGCTGGAGGCGCTCCTTCAGATAAACTAGGCCGAAACCGTATGTTTTTCATTCCCCACAAAGTGTATTAACATTTGCCACAACATTCGTCCACGGTTCTCAATTAGTCTCCCCATCATTCCTCCCGGCAAAGAGCAACAGCCCCTCCCGCCCACGACTGTGTGCGCGTGGGAGGTAGACTGCGCTTGCACGCGGGCGCTCCTCCGCCCTCCCTCACCCACCTGCAGCAGCTCCTCGGCGTTGGCCACGGCGATCTGTACTCTGACTTGCTCCAAGAGCGCTCCGGGGTCCAGCCGCGACCCCGACCCGAAATCCCCGCTGCCCGCCGCCGCCCGCAGGAGCGCATGCGCCGTGCGCCACGACGGAGGGACAGAGAGCGAGAGGCACGACGTGGAGGCTGGGGCGTCCCCGCGCGACACTTCGGGACGCTTGCGCCACTCTGACTACCCGGACTACCTTGCTGGCTTCTTGTGAGCCACCCTCATTCCCCTCCTGAGAGCCGTCACCTGGCAGACGACGCAGGACTGCAATGGGGGGCACCCTTCCTCCCCTCCGCAACAATTCAGTCCCGCTCCCCCTCGCCCCCAATCCTGCCTCGCAGGTTTCTAAGCAGCGGGAATCTGCTCCTTAGAGGAACACGCAAGTGTCGTCTTGTTGACAAAAGCACCGACCCCCTTTTCCCCTCCTTGGACGGTGTTCAGCATAGAGTTGCGAAAAGAGCGACTCCCAGCCCGTTGGTCGATCTAGCCGAGCCCTTGTCGGCACCGCCAGGCCATAGAAGCGCGTGCGCCGTGACGGAATAGGGCGGGAGGAAAGTCACCCCGGCGGAAGACTGCAACTCCCATCAAGCCCCGCTTTTTCGTCACCGAAAGCGACGCTGCTAAAGGACTGGGAATACCCATAGAGATGAGAAGACTGTTGCTGGTCATGCTCGCCGCTTCCGGTGCGTTTCGGATGTTATGCAACTACAATGCCAAACACTGAAAGGGCCCCCTCCGGTGGGGATTTTAAGCAGGTACAATGAGAGGAATCTAGTGGCGATTTTATGCACCTACAATGCAACATGGTCCTCTGGGCGCAGTCGGCTCAGAGTGGCGCAAACGCACCGCAAGCGACGAGCATGACCAGAAACAGTCTTCTGCAGTGGGGATTTTAAGCGCCTGCAATGGCAGCAGGGCAAGGCTGCCCTCCGGTCGGGATTTTAAGAAACAATGCCAAACAGGGAAAGGGCCCGCTCCGGTGTGGATTTTAAGCGCCTGCAATGACAGCGAGCAAGGCTGCCCTCCTGTGGGGATTTTAAGCAACTACATTGCCAAACAGGGAAAGGGCCCGCTCCGGTGTGGATTTTAAGCGCCTGCAATGACAGCAAGGCTGCCCTCCTGTGGGGATTTTAAGCAACTACATTGCCAAAGAGGGAAAGGGCCCGCTCCTGTGTGGATTTTAAGCGCCTGCAATGACAGCGAGCAAGGCTGCCCTCCTGTGGGGATTTTAAGCAACTACATTGCCAAACAGGGAAAGGGCCCGCTCCGGTGTGGATTTTAAGCGCCTGCAATGACAGCGAGCAAGGCTGCCCTCCTGTGGGGATTTTAAGCAACTACATTGCCAAACAGGGAAAGGGCCCGCTCCGGTGTGGATTTTAAGCGCCTGCAATGACAGCAAGGCTGCCCTCCTGTGGGGATTTTAAGCAACTACATTGCCAAAGAGGGAAAGGGCCCGCTCCTGTGTGGATTTTAAGCGCCTGCAATGACAGCGAGCAAGGCTGCCCTCCTGTGGGGATTTTAAGCAACTACATTGCCAAACAGGGAAAGGGCCCGCTCCGGTGTGGATTTTAAGCGCCTGCAATGACAGCGAGCAAGGCTGCCCTCCTGTGGGGATTTTAAGCAACTACATTGCCAAACAGGGAAAGGGCCCGCTCCGGTGTGGATTTTAAGCGCCTGCAATGACAGCGAGCAAGGCTGCCCTCCTGTGGGGATTTTAAGCAACTACATTGCCAAACAGGGAAAGGGCCCGCTCCGGTGTGGATTTTAAGCGCCTGCAATGACAGCGAGCAAGGCTGCCCTCCTGTGGGGATTTTAAGCAACTACATTGCCAAAGAGGGAAAGGGCCCGCTCCTGTGTGGATTTTAAGCGCCTGCAATGACAGCGAGCAAGGCTGCCCTCCTGTGGGGATTTTAAGCAACTACATTGCCAAACAGGGAAAGGGCCCGCTCCGGTGTGGATTTTAAGCGCCTACAATGACAGCGAGCAAGGCTGCCCTCCTGTGGGGATTTTAAGCAACTACAATGCCAAACAGGGAAAGGGCCCGCTCCGGTGTGGATTTTAAGCGCCTACAATGACAGCGAGCAAGGCTGCCCTCCTGTGGGGATTTTAAGCAACTACATTGCCAAAGAGGGAAAGGGCCCGCTCCGGTGTGGATTTTAAGCGCCTGCAATGACAGCGAGCAAGGCTGCCCTCCTGTGGGGATTTTAAGCAACTACAATGCCAAACAGGGAAAGGGCCCGCTCCGGTGTGGATTTCAAGCGCCTACAATGGCAGCAGGGCAAGGCTGCCCTCCGGTGGGGATTTTATGCAACTACAATGTGCAAATGAGTGTATACATGCAAAGGGTGCCATTGCTCAGTGGCATTTGCTTTGTGTGCAGTAGGTTGCTGGTTCCATCCCAGGCAACATCTCCAGGTCGGAGTGGGGAGAGACCCCTGCCTCATTAATGACCTAGAATTAGGAGTGAGCAGTGAGGTGGCCAAGTTTGCTGACGACACTAAATTGTTCAGGGTTGTTAAAACAAAAAGGGATTGCGAAGAGCTCCAAAAAGACCTCTCCAAACTGAGTGAATGGGTGGAAAAATGGCAAATGCAATTCAATATAAACAAGTGTAAAATTATGCATATTGGAGCAAAAAATCTTAATTTCACATATACGCTCATGGGGTATGAACTGGCGGTGACCGACCAGGAGAGAGACCTCGGGGTTGTAGTGGACAGCACGATGAAAATGTCGACCCAGTGTGCGGCAGCTGTGAAAAAGGCAAATTCCATGCTAGCAATAATTAGGAAAGGTATTGAAAATAAAACAGCCGATATCATAATGCCGTTGTATAAATCTATGGTGCGGCCGCATTTGGAATACTGTGTACAGTTCTGGTCGCCTCATCTCAAAAAGGATATTCTAGAGTTGGAAAAGGTTCAGAAGAGGGCAACCAGAATGATCAAGGGGATGGAGCAACTCCCTTACGTGGAAAGGTTGCAGCATTTGGGGCTTTTTAGTTTAGAGAAAAGGCGGGTCAGAGGAGACATGATAGAAGTGTATAAAATTATGCATGGCATTGAGAAAGTGGATCGAGAAAAGTTCTTCTCCCTCTCTCATAATACTAGAACTCGTGGACATTCAAAGAAGCTGAATGTTGGAAGATTCAGGACAGACAAAAGGAAGTACTTCTTTACTCAGCGCATAGTTAAACTATGGAATTTGCTCCCACAAGATGCAGTAATGGCCACCAGCTTGGACAGCTTTAAAAGATTAGACAAATTCATGGAGGACAGGGCTATCAATGGCTACTAGCCATGATGGCTGTGCTCTGCCACCCTAGTCAGAGGCAGCATGCTTCTGAAAACCAGTTGCCGGAAGCCTCACGAGGGGAGAGTGTTCTTGCACTCGGGTCCTGCTTGCGGGCTTCCCCCAGGCACCTGGTTGGCCGCTGTGAGAACAGGATGCTGGACTAGATGGGCCACTGGCCTGATCCAGCAGGCTCTTCTTATGTTCTTAAACCTTGGGGAGCGCTGCTGCGTCAGTGCAGGCAACACTGAGCTAGATGGACGAAGGGGTCTGGCTCAGGAGAAAGGAGTTTCCTAAGTTCCACAGTCCACTCGGATCCTGAAACCCCTTTTCCACCAGCAACTCGCTTCTCTTTAGCATACCTTTGACTTCAATGTGGGCCAAGGGTCCGACCACCTCCCTAGGCGATCTCCTGCTTTTAATGTATTTAAAGAATTTATTGTTGGTCTTTCATGTTTTTAGCAATGTGCTCAAGTTCTTATGTTAGCATCCTTCACTGTCTGCTTCCAGTTCTTTTGCCAGCGTTTGCATTCCTTTTTATTCTTCTAACTTGGACAAGACTTCCATTTTTTAAAAGAAGCCTTCTTGTCTCCAAGAGCATCTTTGATTCTGCTACTTAACCCTGCTGGCATCCCCTTGCCCTGGTGGCACCCTTCCTGATCTGCAGCGAACACGCCAGTTGAGCTTCTGATATTGTTACGTTCAAACAGCTGCCAGGCGCTTTGCACTTTCTGGATTTTGGCCTTTCGATATCCCTTTTTATCAATCCCCTCGTTTTCCTTTTGGAATGTTCCCGTGTTGGATTTTCTTGGCAAGTGGCCATTTACACACGTTTAATTTAATAGCAGTATGGTCACTGCTCCCAATCGGTTTGACAACACATCTCACACCACGTCCTGGGCGCCACTTAAGTTCAGGGCTGCCATCCCACTGGTCAGCTCTATGACCAGCTGTTCTAGGGCACAGTCATTTGGGGAATCTAGAAATGTTACCTTTGTCATGGCTGGAACACACCTGTAGCCAGTCAGTGTCTGGCTTCCATGCAGAAAATGTGGCCCTGTGCATAAACAATGTCCCCCACAGCCTGTGTTCAGTCACGTGGGGAAAGAAATTCATGGACGTACCCATCTCCCTCAGTCCCAGCACCTATCTTCCACCCTTAACGTCTCCACCCCATCAAGAGAAGTTTTTAAAAAAGTTTTCCTTTCTTCCTCTACAAGCTCTACGCTTTCCATCCACACACGAGAACAGGCTGTGATTACTGGGCAGTGTCCTATTTGGGTAACAACAAAGAACTCCCAAACAGGCAGGCGTGTCCTCTTCGGAGACTGAAAAGAGAGATAAGGCTTCACTGCCAAAATCTCGTGTCAGAGGAAAGCTTTGAAGGTTACGCAGTTGGGTCATTTGATCAGCTCCGTGAATGTTTTAAAAGCAAACACCGCATTTTTATTTTTATTTTTGGCAGTCAAGATAAGCAGCCCAGGAAACTCTGCTCAGTATTTCTCAGCTTCCATCTGCAACTATTTTTTTTAAGGGTGCATGGAAAGAAAACCCCCAAGGCCCAGAGGTGGAATCCTCAGGCCGGTCCCCTTGCAGACTCTGCCTCTACAGAACAGCACCATGAAGGCAGTGAATTATTATCCACTCCATCAACATGGAGGCTTCCACCTGCTTGTCTCGTGTGCTGGTGAGATGGCAAACACCCCCAGTTTGCACCTCTCCCCTCTTGGCTTCCTCTCACGCCACACTTGGGACCCACAGCTACTCTCTGTGGGTTTCCCCCCTCTGCTACAGTAAGTGTAATCCTAGGCTGGCTTCCCACACATCACTTCACATTAAACATCAAGGTTCTAGTCCTCAAAGCTCCCATTCTCCTCAGCTGCTTCAATTCATTTTGTTTTTTTCATAGGTTTCCTCCTTCGCCCTAGCTCCGACCCACGACTTGTTCCCCTCTATACCAAGAATGGCCGCCTTTTCCCGTGACCGAGTACTTCTCTAGTCATCTCCGCCATTTCCTCTCTTCCTCCTCTGCCATCCGCTCTTAGTTAACCTCTTGGCCTAGTCTTGCCCTTTTCAAGCTAGATTGCTTTTTTTAAACAAGGAGAAAAGCCCAACATCCCGTGCAGCAGCTGGTCCTGTGTGTGACCTCCAGCGTGTGTATGTGCAACCCCCCTCCCCTTGAAAATGCACCAGCCATTCCATAAATGGGAACCCTCAACAATACTGGCCATCGGTAGAATTGTACAAAGTGAGTTTATTCCAAAAGCACTGGGGGGGGGGGGAGAAAGAGATTTCCGGGACCCCAGACTGAGTACTAAATATATACTGTATTCTAAACTTCTTATTTGTTTTGCTCTCAAACTGGCTAAAAAACTTTCTTCCCTGCCTGTTTTGTATACACAACAACCCTGTCAGGTAGTTTAGCCTGAGGGAGAAAGAGAGGGGCTGGCTAGCCCCAAACTATCCAGCTGGCTTTAGTCATGCTGAAGCATAGATGAGGGGGACCTGGGTTCATATCCCCACCCAGCCATGAAGCTCTTCGGGTGACTGGGGGCCAGTCACTAACTCTCAGGCTAACCTACCTCACAGGGTTGTTGTGAGGATAAAATGGGGAGGGAAAAGAACCATGTATACAATCTTGAGCTCCTTGGAGGAAAACTGGGATATAAATGCAAGAAATAAAATAAATACAACGATATACAGGACGTAAGTTGTACCGGGACATTACAGAGGTGGATTGAGCTGTCGTTCAGACACTTAGCATTGGTTGGAAACTCCTTGAAGGAGGACCTTGATAAGCTACGTCCTGCACCAGATGTAGGGAACCTTTGGCCCTCCAGATGTGGCTGAACTACAACTCCCATCAGCCCCACCAAGCATCAGCAATAGCCAGGGACGATGGGAGCTCGCATGAGAGGGCAGGAAGATCTGCTAACATTGGGTTGCACTTCCAACCATCTAGGTCAGCAGTGCCTGCACTAACCGGTAGCAGCTGTCCAGGGTTTTAGGCAGGGAGACTCTGCAGTCCACCTGGAGGGTCCAGAGATCAAACAAGAGACCTTCTGCATGCATGCAGATGCTCTGCACCTGAGCTATAGCATTAGCGCTCTAACCGTTCAACCCCTTCTAATCGTAAAAGCACAGGGGAGAGCATTTTAGTGTTGGCTTCTCCTCCACCTCGCCCCAGAGCCCAAACACACAACATACAGTCTCGTACCAGGGATATCTCAAGGAGGTGGCCTGGACTGACGTGCGGCATGGTCGGGCTGTTGTTCCGGCTGCCGTCCTAAAGCAAAGAGGAAGAGGATGGGCTGCATTGACCGCACGCGACTGGGAATGCCCTCGAGGCAAACAGAGGGAAAAATCTGGACATACGGCTGGCAAAGGGTCCCACGTCATAGAGTACTTTTCTATTTCAGGCCTGGAGACTTTTTCGGTCCCTATTGCCTTTTGGAGGCCACATGCAAGTGGTGTCCAGGGCCAGAGGCAAGAGTGGGTGGAGCAAAGGGGGTACAGATGACCTTTCGCGGTAGCTGATTTTCCACACACCCTCCCCCAAGTATCCTCCGGCCAGGCACCAGTGGCCAAGGAGGTTGTGAAGAAGGGCCAGGGAGGGTGCAGCCCGGGGAGCGGCAAAAAGGCCAGGGAGAGCGGCCCGGATCTGTAAAAGCGGCTCTGCCTGCGTTCTTGCCCCCGGTGTTTGGCAATTCTGCGGCAGACCGTCTCTGAAAGGGAAGGCTCCATTTGGAGGGATGCATTTGCCACCCACAGCCCTGCCCTGCCCTGCCGACGTCTGCTCGGCTTGGACATGATCTCGGTTTGAGTGGCTGTCCGCATCCAAAGAAGCTTCAAGCTGCGCGTCAACCGTTAAGCATCCGGACACCACACTCAGCCACACACGCGGTCTTTCCTGTCCAAGGCTGCGACACGGGGGCCATTCCCTGTCTTGGCAAGGTTTTTATCCCCCGCAAAGCGCTTCTCAATTGCCGCCACAGGAGGGCGATCTTTCCTCTCTTCCCATGTCTTTTAGCCCCCACGAAGCGCTTTAAAAATTGTCCCCACACGGGGGCGATCTTTCGCTATCTTGGCATGTTTTTTTATCCCCCACAAAGTGTATTAAAAGTTGCCACAACGTGTGTCCGCGGTTCTCAATTATTCTCCGCATCATTCCTCCCGGCAAGGAGCAACAGCCCCTCCCGCCTATGCGTCGGTCAACATGGGGGGAAGGAGGTAGACTGCGCTTGCACGTGGGAGCTCCTACGCCCTCTCTCACCCACCTGCAGCAGCTCCTGGGCGGTGGCCACGGCGACCTGTACTTTGACTTGCTCCATGAGCGCTGCGGGGTCCAGCCGCAACCCCAACCCGAAATCCCCGCTGCCCGCCGCCATCCCCGCCGCCTCCCGCAGGAGCGCATGCGCCGTGCGCCACGAGGGAGGAGGGACAGAGAGCGAGAGGCAAGACGGGGAGGCTGGGGCGTCCCCGCGCGAAACTTCCGGGGCGCTTGCGCCACTCCAAGGCGGACGACCTTGCTGGGTTCTTGTCAGCCACCCACATTTCGCTCCTGCGAGCTGTAATCTGGCACGCGACGCAGGACTACAATGCGGGGCACCCTCCCTCCCCTCCCCAACAATTCAGTCCCGCTCCCCCTCGCCCCCCAATCCTCTCTCGCAGGTTGCTAAGCAGCGGGAATCTGCTCCTAAGAGGAACTCGGAAGTGTGGTCTTGTTAACAAAAGCACCGGCTCCCTTTTCCCCTCCCTGTCCGCTGATTGGACGGCGTTTCATTCGCCGGGCGCCATGACGAGAGAGGGCGGGAGCACTACAGCGCCCCGCCGGACGAAGACTGCAACTCCCAGCAAGCCCCGCTCCATCATCCCGGAAAGCGACGTTCCTAAAACGACCGGGAATACCCATAGAGGTAAGATGAGAAGGCTGTTGCTGGTCATGCTCGTCGCTTCCGGTGCGCTTGCGCCACTCCGACAAGGCCTCGCCCGGGCCACTTTGCTGGGTTCTTGTGAGCCACCCTCATTCCCCTCCTGCGAGCTGTCATCTGGCAGACGACGCGGGCAGGGAGGGGAAAAGGGAGCCTGTGCTTTTGTCAACAAGTCCACACTTGCGTGTTCCTCTTAGGAGCACATTGTAGTCCTGCGTCGTCTACCAGGCTAGTTTACAGCCTAGCACTGCGCTACAGCCCTTCCCCAAAGTGGAAGCTGCAGTTCAACAATCGCTCATGAGTTAGCGGTGAAGCCCAATTCTACACAAAGATTAGTTGTCAGAAATTAAATTTGGGCCTGCTTTTTTGATGAAGCCCTGACATCTCCCTGCAAGCTTTTTGCCCATTATCTTCCACGCCTTGGAACCCTCCCATCCAACTGTTTTGCATTTCTGTCCTTGCAAAAAGCTTGCAGGAGCAATTTTATGTATTATAATTCATTTGTAAGCCACTAAATTTCAGGATACAAACCGTCCATATCCCTAGCACCTCATTTTTCAAAAAAAAAAAAAAAACCCTAACCAGAAACTTCAACCAAGATAAAAACTATTGAGATAACATATCTATGGTTACACACTCTTGTTTCACAATTCTTCCGCAGGACACAAATCAAGAAACCAGACTGTGATGGTACCAGTTGGGAAGGCAGTTTATTGTTCAAGTAAAAAAAAATTCACAAAAGAGAAGACTACAGATAATAGATAGAACAATGGATTATAATTAATAAGAGTAGTTTCAGTTCCAGCAAATTAATCACACTTGTGTTTACCAGATTTCCCCCCCAAAAAACAATCATTACAGAAGTAGAGGTTGAAATCTGAACAGAGGCAATTTCTGGCTCTGGTGGGTGAAGGCAAAGTTATATACTCCAAGTTTTGCAAAAGGGCCAGGCAATTCATTTTCAGTAGCAGAATATACAGCAGAGTGTTTTCGACAAATACCATTCGGGATCTAGTGAAGCTGAAGGCAATTTGAACAAGGGGGAGTGAAGAGAGAAGGGTTTGTTTTCATGATGCACACATTCACTTTAACTTTTCTTTCTGGTTAAAAAAAGATTTGGGGACTCGTCAAACCTCCCATGCCAGTTTCAGGCAGGCAGAAGCCATACACGCAGCCACCAGCCTGGTGCGGGCTGTTCTGGATTACATCTCCCAGCGGTGTCCGCATCACAGAGCAATGGCAGCTGCAGTCCAAAACATTTGGATGGCACCAGGATGGTAAAGGCTGGTTTACACCATGGGGTAAACAAACCCTCAAACCAGTACTGATTATTGCTCAACTCTAATCATCCCAAAAAAACAGCGTATGTGTAGTGGGTTCAGCAATGGCATCCACTTACTGCAGCATATATGAAATATATATATATATATATATATATATATATATATATATATATATATATATGTTTTAAAAAATAAAGTTTCTTATGTGTTATACAAAATAAGTGCTTCCCACCTCATTTTACAGAAACACGCACAGGTTCCGGGCGGCCTGGGGAACGGAGTCACTGGCTAGCTTCCAGAGACGGCCTCTTGCTCTGCAGATTCCACTTCCTCTTCTTCTCGAGAATTTCTTCTTCGAATATTTCTCTCTCCCTGAAAAATAAAGGTAAACAATAAGGGTTGGGGGGGGCAGAATCTAAGGTCCCGGATGGAAAACAAAATAGACAGGACTGACAGCAGCCAGCCAGGGTCTGGAAAGCCCCCCTCCCCATCTCCAAGACCACCAGCAACGGCGCTCGAAATCATACAAAGTACGCAGAAATTTGAAATCACACAGGCAAGGGTTGGCAACATCTACGGGCCAAACAGCAGTCGGTGCAAGGCCCGGCTTGCGGGTTTCTTCCCAGTTGAGGCATCCAGACGGCCCCCGTGAGGATGGAGGACTAAATGAGTCCCCTTTGGCCTGATCAAGCTGCCATGGGGTTCTCTTTACTGTTGTGAACAGGGAGGGCATGAAACTGTTGATCTATTTTTATTTGAGGGATATGTTCCATTTATTTATTTATGGTTATGTGTAGCCTGCTCTTCGCTGAACATTTTCAGTCCCAGAGTGGGGAACAAAGTAATCATGGTGAACAGGGTGATGTTGGTGTGCTTCTTACGACGGCTCGAGGCTACTGTCTTTAGACTGGCGGTTGTTTACCTGAACAAAGCCTTGAGCACAGATGTCTTTGTGGAAAATGCATGCAGGGTATAAATAAACTGGCCATGCCTCCATTTCCACCACCACCACCTTGCAATATTTGGGCACAGCAGAGAGTCTTCACAACTCTCTTTCATAAGCTGCCTCAAAGCCAGATTTCAGCTGAACTTCAGGACAAATTTCTTAACCGTCACAGCGGTACGACAATGGAACCAATGACCTCAAGAGGTGGTGGGCTCTCCAACCCTGGAGGCATTCATGAGGCAGCTGGACAGTCACCTGTCCAGGATGCTTTAAGTTGGATTCCTGCATTGAGCAGGGGGTTGGACTAGATGGCCTTACAGGACACTTCCAACTCTATGATTCTATGAAATTAAAGTAGATACCTTCGGCTCACCAAGGGCCCCCTCATGTATTTCTCTTCAGCCTTCTTATAATCAATGTGGTCCACAGCTGAAATGGCGTATATGATGGCCTGGGGGTGAAGAGAAAACAAATGCCACACTTTAGTGACCGTGGCTGCCAGATTAATGGAGGAACACCCCTAGAATGGAGGAGGGGGGGAAGGGCTGCAGCTCAGTGGTGGAACGTGGAAGGTCCCAGGTTTAATCCCCAATGGCATCTCCAGGTCGGGCTGGGAGAGAACCCTGTCTGAAATCCCGGAGAGCTGCTGCCAGTCAGTGCAGACAATAGTGAGCCAGAGGGACCAATGGTCTGACTCTGTATAAGGCAGCTTCCTCTTTAAAACCAGCTCTTTTTTCATAATCATGAGGACTAGAATCCTCACTATCTTCAAGGGAAGACCCACAGCCTAGTGGCATAGCACATGCTTTGCCTGCAAAGAGTCCCAGATCCAGTCCCCGATGGCATCTCCAGGTCAGGATAGGAAAGGCTCCCTTGCCCGAAATCCTGGACAGCCGCTGCCAGTCAGTGTTGGCAACCCTGAGTTAGACGGCTCAACGGTATAAGGAAGCTTCCCGCCGTTCCAACTCCTTACAGGATTGTTTTTCTTTTACCTCAGGGAACAAGACATCCAAGACGAATTTGATTTTGTCTCCGTTTATTTCGGGCAACAGTCCGGCGCTGACCTCTTGGTAAACCCCGTGCAGGTAGCTGAGCACAAGGTCCTGCTGAGCGTCGTCCTCTAGGTACGTCTCCGTGCAGGTCAAGTACGGCCGGGCGGCAAAGAATTCCCTCAGCCAGTGCGACGGCTTCTTGCTCCTCAGGATGGAGCGGAGGTGCTCATCTGCCCCCTTGGCCTTGACGATGAACTCGACGATGCGGGCGTTGGCCTTGTCCCGGGCCGCCCGCGTCCGGTCAGGGAGGACTTTCCGGAGGGGCTTAGTGGGGGTCGCCTCCGATAGCGACTCGCTGAGGTCCGTCTCCTCCGTCTTCGGAAAGGTCATCTGGGACAGGTCAGGGAGGACCTCTCTCCGAACCGGGTAGCCTCAGGGAAAAGGAGACGAGAATGTCACGGTCTCCTTACGCTGCAGGAAGGCACAGAGGAAGTCTCCCTCCGCCCCCCCCAAATATAACTGACACGTTATTGCGTTCCCTCTCCAGCAAAACATACTTCTCAGAACTGGACTAGCACAGAGAGCCCAAAAAAAGTCTAGAGGTACCTTTACATACACACACACGCAAATACCTGTTTCAGAAACTGGAAGCGCTCAGAACCCCACCCCGAAAGAGGCAAGGCACCCATACCACCCAGAACGAAGAACAAAGTGAACATCCCTGCCAAAAAGCACCTGTCTTTTAAAAAATAATAATAATTGGGAGGGGCAGGGAGCCTTGGCACGCACCAAGGGGAGGGTGGTGTCTGAAGGCATCGTTGTTGGGGACCGCAGGGTTAATATCTCTGCTATTGACTCAACCCAAGCAGGTAGAAGGTCACTTTTTAAATCTGCATTTTTCTTTCCACATAGGAAGCTGCCTTCTACTGAAACAGAGCATCGGTCCGCCTAGTTCGGAATTGTCAGTACTGACAGGGCCTCTCCTTGCCCTGCCTGGTGACACTGCCGGAAACCGAACCTGGGCCTTCTGCATGCAGAACAGGTGCTCTGCCTCTGAGCTGTGGCCCTTCCCTGCGTTACCCGCCGTGAACCTGTCTGACAGGGCAGCACACAAATTCTCCTGAAAGCCAAGCATCTGAAACGTATGCCGCATCTCGATACCGACATGTCAACATTTAGAATCCCGGATAAATTAGCACGATTAAAACAAAAGTTCACAAGACCTGGAGCCTTGCAGGAGCGCCATTGCCTTGAAGCGATGAAGGGGGGGGGGAGGGAAATCTCCTCCCACCGAAGATCGCCAAGCACAAAGCATAGCCCCGCCTCCAAGTGGGAGGAGCAACCCATTTCCTGGGTTAGTCTCCACCGCCAAAGCAGAATGCACCTAAACGGGATTGTCAGCGTCGGCTGCTGTTGGCCTTCCAGAAGCAGGAGAGAACTATTTTGGGGAACTGAGTAAGAGGAACAGGCTCCCAATCTTGCCACAGGCTTCTTCAGAATGATGATGATGACGATGATGAATAGTTTATTTATAACAATACACATAATAGCTCTTAATGGTGGCTTTATCCGTGGTACAAGTAAATGCATTTTCTGTGTTAAATTCCAGTCTCCTCAAAGCCAGCTGAATTGCATTTGCACGCAGGTCTATAGTTTTGAGATTGTGTCCTGCTTGTCTGATCCAGCAGCCAGGCTCTTCTTATGCCCTCAAGAACCAGGATTTGAGTTGGGAGCAAGGATTCAGGTAAAGTGCTTCATCTCTAAGGGGTGGGCGTAGTTTATAAATACTCACTCATATCATCGACGCAGTACTCCAAGAAGGAGCCCATGAATGAATGACAACCTTGAGGGGAGAGAGAAAAGTTTCTCAATTAAATTCCGTCTTTGGGGTGGAGAGATTTCAAGCTGCAACCTGCCTCTGAGGCTTTGTTCCTTCCAAAGAGAAGCTGAGCATGAATATAAACCAAGAATAAAGAGGTTACATATGAGCCTGTTTGTGCATTGCCCCTTTATCACCAGCCAGTTCCACCAGGCTATATAGCAGGAGGAGAGAGAGAGAGTGAACGAGCGCACTAGAGCCTGATTTTTTCCTCTTCCCTCCCAGAGCTTTTTCCTTTTGTGTCACACCCTTTTAGACTGCAAGAGTGAAGGCAATGACTGGCTTTTATCAGTGATGTTTGTAAGCCCCACGAACCCCCATTACTTTGCGGGAAGGCTGTCCCACCTCCGGGCTCCATGGAAGATCTATTACTATTTGGCAGAGAGCCGAAGGCAAGTGGGGTGGGGGCGGGGGCAACAGACTGAAAAAGGAAACCAGGACTGGAAGGAGTCAGTTCAGGAGAAGAAATAAGGGGGGAGGGAATCATTGAGGAGAGCCAACTCCCCCACTGTGTCACCCAACTTCTAAACCAGGAGTGGGGAACCTTTCGTCAGCCCAAGGGCCACCTTCCCTTCCGGGCCACCTTCCGTGGACAACACGGCAAAAATGGGAAGAAGAAGAAATATAAATTTTGTCCTCTGTACAGTAGGCTAGTTTCTACACACACACACTGCTGTCTAAGCGAGAGGTGCGATCAGAGTTTGAGGGGACCTTCCCAAAACACTCAAGGCGGGTGCCAAGCAGGGCCAGTAAGCGACGTGGCCCGGGGAGAGTCCCAAGGGCCAGACAGCAAGGCCAGGAGGGCCGCCTTTGGAACTGTGGGAAGGCACCTCGAACTGGGATTGCGTGCCTGAAGGGAGGTAAGAAAGGAGTCCCTCCAGGTTCCTAAGGCTTGCACCTGTCCTTTGCTCGCCTGCCGATCTTCCTTCTTGGAAGCTGATACCTGTTAGGGATGCTGACCACACCGTCCAACTCTCCTTCCTGCTCCATCTTGCCTTTGGTTTGTCTCTTTCACCTGTGGCGCAAGGGCAAAGACCACGGCAGGTCCCCGAGCCTCCCGTGTAGCAAATTAGAACTAGAATCCCTTTCCTATCTGTTGTGTATCTCGCCGACGAGAGGAGCGCCCACCAAAACAAAAATAGCAGAGGCCCTTTCGCTTACCTACTCGGATTCTGTAGTCCGCTATCAAATTGATGCACCAGGTGATTTCAAGGCTGTGGTCCTCTCTGGCTTTTTCCTTATTGGGGGGGGGTGAAACATGGAAACGAACAATGAACTCAGCTCCCCCTCTTGTGGGACCGAACAACGCGAAACGAGCAGAGAGGAAACCCTTCAAGGATCACAGCAGGGGCCGTGCCCTCCCCCTTCCCCGAAAAGAAGCTCACATCTCGCCGTTTTTAAACTTACGATCAGCGTTTGCTTCTCTTCGCAATCAAAGTGTTTCAGGTTTCTGAGCGAGGTGGAGAAACTGCATGAAAAGAGATGGGGGGCGGGAGAACAAGTGGCATCAATCACCAAGCCAAAAAAATTCAACGGTTGATTCAGCCATGGGGAAAATTGCTTCTGTATTCAAATCTCCATCAGCAGAGATCCCCCGCTGAGAAAACAGCACAAAAGTACATCACGTTTTTGAGAGGGAGGCCTGGTGTCTGAAGGAGCGGTTTGTAGAGAACTGCCCATGAACATTCCAGGTGTCAGAGCAGCTCAGCCAATGGCAAGGAGACATCACCAGATTGTTATCTGATTGCGCTTATTTACCCTTTGGCTTTTTTGTCCTCCACGCATTTCTCTATGATGACGACGTTGGCTTTCTTGGCTTTGCGTTGCACCCTTTTCACCTTCAGGGAAGACAAAAGAAAACCTGACAGCTGCAACCGCTTGGCACAGCGAGGGAGGCAGGAATCCAAACCCAAATCACCCTGATCGTCTCAAGAGAGAGTATGGTTCGCAAGGTACTTCAAGCAATTAACAGAATGAAAACCTGAATGCACACTTGCGCATCCAGAGTTCTGTCAGACTGTCCAAAATGTCTATCTACCTCGGGGGTGGGGAGCCCCCAGCCCAATCTTGGCCCGCCAGGGGGTTCAATTTGGCCCATGAGGCCATTCGCCTCGCAAACCACGGCCACCGGACAATCAGCTGATGCGTCAGTGAAACAGACCCTTGCCAAGAGCAGGATTGAACCCAGGGGTTCAATCCTGCTCGCTACTGCTTTGCCGGTGCGTTTCCTGACATCTGAGGATGCCTTATTCTCCTCCATGTATTCGTCTAATCCTCTTTTAAAGGCCATCCAAGCTGGTGACCGTCACTGCTTTCTACAAAGAGTTTAACTGTGCGCCCTGCAAAGAAGTCCTTCCTTTTTCTCTCTCCTGAATCTGCCAACATTCCACTTCGTCAGATGCCCCCGGGTTCTAGTGTTAGGAGAGAGGGAGAAAAAACTTCTCTATACACTTACTCCATGCCGTGAATCACTTTATAGCGTGTTGCCTCCGACTTGCCCTTTCTTCAGACTAAAAAGCCCCCACACGCTGCAACCGTTCCTCATAGGGGAGTCACTCCATCTAGCTAGACAGGATATGCATTTCCCAGGGGTGGCCAGCTAAATTTTTATTTTTAAAAATTGGTAGATCTGCTTTTCACCAGTCTGGTCCTCTCCGCCCTAGACCCCACCCTCTCCTGGAGCTTGCTTCACGGGAGACAGGAATGGGTCCTTGAAGTGTGATAACGCCTCTCGCCCACCTGGATGGAGAGAAGCATGTGCGCACGTGGGTGCAGAAATCTCTTGATTTCCGTGTGGCTGGAATGCAGCCTACTCTACAAAGATTGAGCGTCACATCCCTAGTTCCCCACACACATTTGCCTTGGGCCCTGCCCACGCACTGGCATGCGGACCCCGGAAGGTTGCTCGGGAAGGAATGTGGCCCCCAGGCTCATAAGGACTCCTTAAGCCTTGCTGTGGCAGAAGCTTTTTGAACTCCCCTGGAGCAGATCTGTGTCTTGTTAGCAGGCAATGACATATTTATTACTAATCAGGTGGCAAAATTTGCTTTAGCTGCAGGAAAAGTAAGAGCTGGCTATCTAAAACACCATGCGGGATGTGGGGGCTGTGCCCCTGCACCATCCTGACGGTAGCATCTGTGTATTTAGATATGGGGTGGGTTAAGGTATCTCCCAGGAGAGGACATTTTATTTGAATTGTACCGCTGCTCTTCCATTTTATGCTGAAGAATTCTGTTTTCTTGTAATATGATCTGTTTTTAAATATATATTCTGTATTTTCTTATATTTGTTCAATTGTGGTGGCCTATGGCTTTGAACAATAAAGATTTCTTCTTTGCTTTGGCCAGGGGTGGGGAACTTTTGCGGGCCTCCAGAGGATGTTGGACTCCAAAACCCATCAGCACCAGCCGGCATGGTCAGTGGTCAGGGACGATGGGAGTCAGAGTCCAGCAACAGCTGGAGGGCTACGGGTTTCCCCATGCGTGGCTTTGACTGTTGCCCGAGCCTACTACGTAAACGGCTTGGAGAACTTTGTTGAACATATGAGTACCGGAAATCCCCTGTCCGTGTCTCCCGGGGGGGGGGCGAGATGGGACACCCCCCTCCCTAAAAGGCAATAAAATTAGGGTGTCATTTGTCACTCTTACCACAGCCGGCCAGTAAGGGTATCTTGGCAGCTTGCACCACACCAGCATCCCGGCTTCAATGGAACAAGGTTCTAAACGCACAATCAGAAAGACAGGGCAGTCGGGGGGCTGCAACCCCTGCAGATACTTTCAAGATCAAGGCCCACTGGCTTTTTGGGAAGGGGGGGGGAAGAGACATGCACCGCAGAAGTTGCGTCCGGCTCTGCGAACGCGCAAGCGAGGGTTTCCCCGGGGTGGGACGTCCAAAGGGGGTTTGATTGGTCTTCTCTCACCCACCCAATATATGGGTAGGGACATGGGAACATAAAAAGCGGCTTATGTACGGAGTCAGACCGTTGGTCCGTCTAGCTTAGTGCTGCCTGCACGGACAGGCAGCGGCTCTGCAGGGTTTCTCCCCCAGAGTTTAATATAATGAAGAATCAAGCAAACTAGCATCCAAAGGCTAAAACAAGCATTTAAAACTGGGCTCAAAAATATGCTGGACACCAGGGCAGCATCAAGGGTGTATACCGAAGTGGGTAACGCGCCTCACCTTGATGCAAGAGGATACTGGGTAACTCTTCGTCCTCGTCGTCCCTCGAACCTGGGCTCGGATTGTCTGCTCCTACGGGGCTGAGCTGCACAGAAGAGGGAGGTTCTAGTCCTGTTGATCAGAGGAAAAGCATGAACTTGTTTCAGCACTGGAATCTCTTCTTTAAAAACAACACGGCAACAGCGCATGGGGTGGTGGTGGAGAGAGGGCGAGAACTAATTTTACGTTACAATATGCCAAACTGGTGGTGGTGGGAAACCTTCGGCCCTCTAGATGTTTCTGAACGACACCTTTCATCAGCCCCAGAGAGCCCGGCTAATAGCCAGGGACGATGGGGGCTGTAGTTCAGCAACATCTGGAGAGCCAAAGGTACCCCACACCGCTCTCTCTCTCTCATACACACACGCGGCATGCAAAGAGAAGGCCAAATCAGCTATCTGAGGGAAGAACTGCGGGGCAGGAGCTGCTGTGCCTTCCTGGGCCTGGATGTTGTTGCCATCTCTACTCCTGGATCTGATCTGGAAGGGGGGTGGGGGAGAGGAGAGAAGAGCACCCTCAGGGGAAGGATCCCTCCTTCAGTCAAGGGCAAGACAGCCAGAACTGCCCCCGGCATCGGCTGTACCTTGAAGAGCTTGCTTTTCTCCTCCTCCCTCCCCATTCCTTTTTCCTCCTGTGTCGTGTCTTCTTTAAGATTTAGAGGCAGAAGGACTGTCTTGGAACTTTTTCTGTAAGCCACTTGGATCTTTTTTGGGGGGGGGGTTGGTTAAAGGGTGGGGTGGAAATGCTGTGAATATTTTTTTTTAAAAAAAAATCAATGCAATCCCACTATTCTGCCTCTTGGCCCTCGCCCACCTTCTTTAGCTGTGCCTTATCCATGGAACCCATCCTGGTCCCAGAGAGCTTGCTCCCCAACCACTCGACCACTTGAGTTTGCCATTATATATGTATATCCTTCCTCCCAGCAGGAGCCCAGGGCGCCATACTAAAAACACTTTAAAGCATCATAAAAACAGACTTTAAAATACATTAAAACAAAAGATCTTTAAAAACATTTTTTTAAAAAGCTTGGACGATGTCTTAAAAAAAGAAAAAAAGGTTAAAAAAGATGTTTTTTTTAAAAAAAGGTTTAACAACATATTAAAAAGCACGTCCAACGCAGACGCAGACCCTTGAGAAGAGTTTACTGGAAGAGGAGGGAGCAGGAGCAGGAGCAAAACCACAACCCTCTCCTACAAAAACCACTGGAGCTTCTTGCCGAGTTTTAAAGGTGCAGACTTTCCATGACCCAGAGGTAAAGACACCCTCTGCCCACCCCACAAGCATGCAAAATACCTTCTTCATCTTCAGAATCCTGAAGCTGGAACTGGTTCACGTTGACACGCGTGCTTTGATTTTCCTCTTCCTGACCTTCCAAAACGAACCCGTCAGGAGAGGGGCCTGATTTCGAGTCCTCCCTACGAGTCCTCCCTTGCCTTTCCTGGGAGAGGCACGAAGCCGCACAGGTTCGTTTCTGGCGAGTTCCTTCCAGGCCCTCCGAGTACCTGCTGCCATTGGAGGCTTTGATGTATTTCCTCGGGGGGGTCCCTCCTTCCTCTGAGAGGCCCCTCGCCAGTTTGGTTGAAATGCATTCAACGGGACAGCCCAGCAGGCTCCTCCGCAGCGTAGGCTTCATGCCCAATCTCCTGCCCGGGGGTGTTAACCTGGGGCAGCTTTTGCGAGAAGCGGGAGCCGGGGTACTTGCTCTAGCCGGCAATGGGAAACTGCTCTCCCTGCCAGACTTGCCCCGAACTTGATGGTGCCTCCCTTCAGCCTCCTTTAAGGAACACAGCGATTTCGCATCTGCACCGGGCTGGGATAACAATTTCTGCTCTTCTGGTGGCGTGACGGGCATTTCCACTTCTGAAAAGGCACCAGCCGCCTCCCTGGTGCCCGAAAGGTGTGGCAATTTTGATGAAGACCGCTTAGAGCTGGGAGATCCCTTGGAACTGAGGAGATGCTCCCCTTCAGTCACCGCAACCTGCACCAGGGGGTTGGACTCGCTAGTCTCCTCCCCACTTTCAACCTCCTGCAGACCTTTTTGAGAGAGAGGCCGCTGCCAGCTAGCTGTAAACGACGGCAAATCCCCTACCTGGGGGTCATTCTGGGCTGATGTTTTGCCTTTTCTCCCTTTGGAAGGGGAGCCACCTTTGCGTGGGACACCTCGACGCAAAATATTCAGAGCCTCCCTCAGGGCACGCCGATATATCAGCTCCTCCACAGCATTGCGGCTTTTCCTTCTCTGGCTCTGATCTGTCGAGACACATCTAAAAGACTCATAAAATAGTATTTGCCACCAACTCTCCTGCCAATCATCCACTGTGTATGTCCCCCTGAAGTCCTTGCGGGGAAAGGGTGGGCTACAAATCTGAAATGGAGGGGAGTTTCTGGCCTTCTCTTCAGTGGTTTGGCGAGGACCTGCAGCCATTTTTAAATGTTTTTTTTTAAAAAATGTGTTTTTAAATTTGTATATTTGTTTTTAATTGTTGTAAACCGCCCAGAAAGCTTTGGCTCTGGGGCGGCATGCAAATGTAATAATAATAATAATAATAATTAGCTCCATTCCACCCACAATAGCTCTTCCGCTGGGCTGCGTCTAAAGGATCGACGGCCCATCCCCTTGGTGGTGGGTCCCAGTGGTGTCCCTCCTGCCCCCCCAGAATACTGCCCAGTGCCTAATTCGCTATGCTTTCAGTACCAGGCAAAACCTTTTGAACTTCCCCAGGCCTTTAAAAACATTGGAACATCGTTAATATTTTTATCACTTTAACTGCAGAAGTACTCCTCAGTGGAAATTAGATTGCATTTTTTGTTCCATGGGGATTTTTTTTGTGTGAGTGGCTCTGTTATTAGATGATATGACCTTGGCTGAAATTTATTTTCACTGGGTGGTATTTAATGCTAGCCTTACTCAGACTCACTGACTTTCCTACACACGACTAACTTAGGTTCATTCATTTCAATGGGTCTACTCTGAGTAGAACTGCGCTGAATACAACTCATTATGTACTGTTATTATGTCTCCAAGTGACTGAACAGGAAAAAAAACCCAGAAGTTAAATAAATTAAAATCCAAAAAAAAGAACATGCAAAAGTAAAATTATCTCTGCTACAGAGATTGGTGGCCTTGTGTTTTTTCCCCTTTTAGTCCTTGTGCTGTTTTATGACTGGCACTTTACTGGATTTGCAGTTTTAAATTTTCTGAATGCTTTTTGGCACCACCAATAAAAAGCAGTATGTACCTGTAATAAAAGAAATAGGATTTTTTAAAAAATCCAGGGAAGGGCTGTAGTTCAGTGGTTGGAGCAATGCAAGACTCCTTTTCTGAAAACCTGGAGATCAGCTGCCAGTCATCGCAAACGAAAGCGAGCGCTAGACAGACCGATAGTCTGACTCAACATAAGGCAGCTTTGTAGGTTACAATTTCAATTAGCTCTCAATCCAGAATTGTGGAGACTGGGATTCATTTTTGGGGTTTGCAGGGAAGGCCAATCGCTCAGTGGCACCGCACTTGTGCTGTGCACAAGAGGTCCCAGGTTCACTCCCTGGCATTTCTAGGTAAGGCTGGCAAACAGGCTTTGCGCAAAACTCTGGGGAGTGGCTGCCAGTCAGTGTAGACGATCCTGAACTCTGACTGGGTACAAGCCAGCTTCCGGTGTCCCTAAGATGGTTTGCCCGACTCCAAAGAACAGGCAAAGCTGTGCGGACGAGGACTCTCATAGCACAAAGCTCCTACGGAGCAGGACTGACTCCACAGAGAATATTTCATTTATTCATTGCATTTATATCCCACTTTTTCTCCAAGAGCTCAAGGTGGTGGACACGATTCTCCCCCTGCTCATTTAATTCCTGCAACAACCCTGTGAGGCAGGTTAAGCTGAGAGGCAGTGGCTAGCCCCCAAGGTCACCCAGGGAGGTTTACGGCTGAGTGCGGAATTCAAAGCCAGGTCTCCGTCCAACACTAACCACTGCACCACACTTCCTCTGTGCCGGTTAGGAGGGAGAATGTCAAAAAGTATCCACGCTGTACTCGGAGAGACTTCAGCAGAACAGGTGGCATAAACATTCTCTCCCTTTTCCCGGCAAACGCTCACATACACCCACACAGATTTTTAAAAGCAAATCTCACCTAACTGAGAGGCAATGCTGTTGATGTTCTCCTCATTCAAAGGTTTAATATTGGCACAGCGTACGTTTACCCTTTCAAAACAAGAGAAAGCAGTCAGAAAAAAATAACAACCTGGTCCTTCTTTGCAACCAAGCTATACTATTAACAGTAACCGGCTTTGGTTTTTGTTGTTGAGAAATCAGATGCTACATAATCAAATCTAGATCTGCTGCTGGCCTGCTGAATCGCTTGCAGTCACCGGCAAAGTTTCTGATTCCCAGTTGTTTAAAGAGAAATGACAACAGCTTCCATTACCCACCCTAAAACAGATGCCTGCTTAGACGCAGGGTTGTAAATAGCTCTCTCCTGGACACCTACCTAAGGAAGGCCGCTCACACACAACCCAGGGGTGTGGAAACCTTAGCCCTGGGGGCCAAATGTGCCTCTCCAGGACTCTGTTTGGCCCTTGGGACTCTCGAACAGGCTGCCCCCCCTGACCACTCCACGCCATGCACCCCCACGAGTACTTATAACATGTCCTTCAACTGCAATAATGTCCTGCCCGGGTGGGGGCTAAGCAGGTGTGTGTACATATAGAAACTCCTAACTCTTGCATGCAAGGCTGGACTTCGGGGTGGGCGATCTGGGGGACGGCGCAAAGCTGAGCTCCGTGGCTGTGGGTTTTTTAAGGTATTGTCTGCAGCGACCTACGGTGGCAAAAAGCAAACGTATGTAACCTTCCCCCCACCCCGCAGGGTGCTCGGGTGCTAACTACAAATGTGATTTTCCTTCAGTGAGCTTTAAAGCATGCTGCTTTTCCCATTTCAACTTTCAATATCATTTGAGCTGGGTAAAAATCCAGCGGAGCACGGCTGGGCTCAGAATAAAACAGAGGCGTAAGCTGCTTATCCCAAGGAGTACCTGCAGATGAGAATTCTCACATATAGTCTGTGCTTGCAATAATTCTTTGCACACACACATGCATGGGTCCTTGTGGGGGACGGCAGCAGGGCCCCCAACCCAGGACACTATTTATCCTATTTATAGAGGGCTGAAATGCAGTCTTCTGTACACAAGGCAAGAGCCACCTTCATTGCTTGGCCTATTTTTGCCTCTGGCTCCACCCACCAGTGGAACGCGGCCCCCAGGAGGCTGCCCGTGAGGGAACGTGGCCCTCCTGTAGATATATTTGGGAGGCCAGAGTCAAACCTGCAAGGGAAGAGGCTTTGCAAACAGGTAGCGCTGCAGAAGCCTGTTGTTGTTATGTGCCTTCAAGTCAGTTTTGACTTATGGCGACCCTATGAATCAGCGACCTCCAAGAGAATCTGTCATGAGCCACCCTGTTCAGATCTTGTAAGTTCAGGTCTGCGGCTTCCTTTATGGAATCAACCCATCTCTTGTTTGGCCTTCCTCTTTTTCTACTCCCTTCTGTTTTTCCCAGCATTATTGTCTTTTCTAGTGAATCCTGTCTTCTCATGATGTGTCCAAAGTATGATAACCTCAGTTTCATCGTTTTAGCTTCTAGTGACAGTTCTGGTTTAATGGAGAGGCCCGTAACGGAACTTAACTGTTTGTTCTCACACATGATTTGAACCCGAAGGGTGGCCAGCTTGTCCGGCGATCTTCTCCGGCTTCTAGACAAAACCTGGCAGGGAGTTTGAATAAGATCAATTGGTGGGGGAAGCCAAGGACCCAGAGGATCCTACGCCGCCTTCTTTCCCCAACACACCTCCAAATAGGTCCCCTGAAATACTCCAGTGTGCAGAGTTACCTCCCTCTCACCACAGTCAATTGGGGGGGGGGAGAAGGGGAGTAATAAACACAAAGAAAAAAATAGGAAAAGCTACCGCCCTCCATCTCCTGCCGTGGTCACAGTTTGTCAGCACGGCTTGGCTGCATGCAGATTCTTACACATTCTTTGTGGCAGTGCACCTGATTTGCATGCAGGAGTCCCAGGTTCAAATCCCCTGCATTTCCAGGGAGGGATGGGAAGATCCTCTGCGTGAAAACCTGGCGAGCCACTGTCGACAATTCTGAGCTTGATGCACACTGACTCAGTCCAAGGCAGCTTCCTTGGTTCCTGTTTAAATCAGCCCTTCACTCAGAACCATGAGGACTAGAATTTTACTTTATTTTTAAGGACCCTAACACAGTGGCAGGGCAACGGCTTTGCATGCAGAAGATCCCAGTTTCAATCCCCAGCATCTCCAGGAAAGGCTGGGAACATCCCCTGGTTGGAATCCTGGCGAGCCTCTGCCAGTCAGTGTAGGTTGGCAGAGACTAGATGGACACACGCTCTGACTCACTGTACAGCAGCTCCCTCTGTTCCTCTGATTGCCTTCACAAATCCACACGGGCAAAACACAAAAGCCAGATTGTCCCTGTTATTTGTCAGTTTGTTTTGCAATTTTATCCCAAATATCTCCGAGAGGAGGCCGTTGCACTTTACCACTCACCATTGCCAACCCCGAAAAAAACCAAACAAACCGGAACAGCATCCCCAAGAGTCCGGGGGGGGGGAGAGCTGTTAAACCCCATCACCTTTGCTGGCCAGAAGTGCTTCTTCCACTTGCAAAGGACGTATTCTGCCTCGGTCATGGCTACTGTTCATGGAGCGGGCAGTCAAGGAAGGCTCCAAGGTGAAAGGGGTGGCCCTCCAGGGTTCATGGATCTTTGAAGACAAAATGTTCAGTGGGAGAATGATTGATTGTCGCGAACCAGAACAGTTTTATCTTACTCTTCCTCTCAAGGATTTGCATCCAGCTAAGTTCTAGTTCACAGCTGGTATTGCACAGTGCGGAGGAAAGCCTGGCTGGGAGTCCAGAATCTGCAAGTTCATCATGTCTCCTGGGTGTCAAGGGCCAGCTAAAGATTACCCCCACAGCGAGTGGCTCAGGGGTTACGTGCCCTGCCACCTGTGCAGCCGTGGGCAAGCTGCAGAGTCCCAAGGAGCCCAGTTGCCCCCAGCTGGCAGTAGCGGACAAGGAAGGGGCCGGCTTGTGCAGCTGTGGCAAGCTGAGCAGGCCCTAGCCAGCTGGGGAGGACTAGCCTCAGAGGGAGGCCATGGGAAACCCCCTCTGAATACCGCTTACCATGAAATCCCTATTCGTAGGGTCGCCATAAGTCGGGATCAACTTGAAGGCAGTACATTTACATTTTGTAAGTTCTGCTTCAGAGCAGACCCACTCAAATTCATGGCCTTACGTTAGTTGTGCCGAATTGATAGAAACAATGCCAGGAATTCAGGATGGGATATTATCATCAATTTGTTACAGAGCATTACGGATGAGCACAAAATTCCTCACTTTAATCCCTCAGTCACGTTGTATTATTATTTATTAATTTGCCCTTTAATTTGATTGCATTAAATTAAAAAGCTAGGGAAAGGCCGTAGCTCAACGGCAGAGCATCCGTTCTGCAAGCAAAAGGGACCTCCATTGCCTTCCTCTGAGGCTGAGAGGCAGTGACTGGCCCAAGGTCACCCAGTGAGCTTCATGGGTGCGTGGGGATTCGAACTCTGGTCTCCCAGGTCGTAGTCCAGCACCTTAACTGCTACACCAGACCCTGCTTAATCTTTTTTCTGCCTGCTGTAGCAATTGCAATGCCCTGTTCTAGATGCTGGGTGGCTTTTAAGTCTATTTATTGCCTCTTTTACTTTCTATATTGAATCTTGTATTACGGTTTTCTAAGAATTAACAGGCACGAACCACGTGGGAGAAGGTCAGTCCACAGACCACCGTTTGGGAACCCCTGATTTATGCTTAATAACCCTCCTGTTTTTAGAAATTCAAATTCTAGAGCCAAACCACTGACAAGATTAGCAGATCAGCAGTGCAAATATGAAGTATATTAAGGCGCAAGGAAGAGCTGATCAAAAGGGAGAAGCCATTTCCTCCCCCTGATGACAGGGGGTCAAGGGACCCCCATTTTTTTTAAAAAAAGGAGGGCCAACCATTCCCCACCCAAGATCAAAAGACAGGGAAAGCAAAAGGTGATGTCAGATGCATAGTAGAGATGGGTGAGAATTTCGATTCAGTTCTCATTTCAAGCAGAATTTATCAAATCCGCGCTTTCCGAAGCAATATGAGACCCGACACACAGCCATCCTTCGAAATTTCCATTTATTATAATTTTGGGATGCAGTTTGCCAACTAAATGATATTTACAAAAATGCTTATATTAGGGGAAAATGTGCATAAAAGTGAACATATGAGTGAAAACAACAAGCAAAAAGGCATAATGAAAAATGGTTTGTACCTTTGTCGAATTTGCCTACAAAAATGTGTTTATTTGGAGTAATTTGCACTACAAATTACCCTTGAAAACGGTCCGGAAGCTGCAACTGGTACAGAATGCGGCGGCTCGTCTGATTAAAGGCAGCCGCCGGCAAGATCACATCACTCCAGTTCTGAAGGAGTTGCACTGGCTACCGGTTGTTTTCCGGGCCCAATTCAAGGTGTTGGTTTTGACCTTTAAAACCCTACACGGTTTTAGCCCAGTCTATCTGAAGGAGCGCCTCCAGCATCGTCAGGGATGCCGCTCAACAAGATCAGCCTCAGAAGACCTTCTCTTGATCCCACTGGTTAAAACAGCTAGACTGGTGAGGACTAGAGAGAGGGCTTTTTCAATAGTGGCCCCCACCCTGTGGAACTCTCTCCCAAATGACCTCCGCCATGCCCCTTCGATGATGAGCTTCCGCCGGGCCTTGAAGACCTGGCTCTTCAGGCAGGCTTTTCGGGTGGGTTAAGTTTCTTACTGTTATGGTTTTAAATTTTAATGTTCTAATGTACTGTTTTATCTTGTACGTTGCCCAGAGTGGCTGGACAACCAGCCAGATGGGCGACTAATAAATTAATTAAATAATAATAATAATAATAATATGGTGGAGAACTTTCATGAGGATTTAAAAAAAAAAATCGCAGATTGCTGCATTTAACATTAGAAAACCAAGAAACTAAGAGAACTGAAATTGCCAGATCGTTCCATCCCTAATGTGTAGAAAATAGAGTGCAACCCCCCAGTTTCTTCATATGGGGAACAACCCCCCCACATGCATAAAACGAGGGAAGAATAAGACCCCCCCAAAAGCCTTACCAACAAAAGTGAATCCACCTATCTCCCCCCCCCACTGTCAAAAAAAGAGAAATGACTCAAACTAAGCCTCCATGGCAACACAAATGGGTGAAATATTGGGAGGGGGGGTTGGTAGTAATAAGGAAAGTATAACTCCCCCAAAGGGAACCCCCACACTGAACAAAAAGGAGGGAGTAAAATTTGATATTTGTATACATATATATATATATATATATATATGAAGCAGGATTGGGGAGGGGGAGAATTGAGATAAAGAGGGGCAACACGTGGATCAAAAAGAAGTGTAGGGGGGGTGCAACCAAGTGTAGGGGGGGTGCAACCCACCCACCCCATAGAGAAGTGAACTGACCTCCTCCCTTGTTAATAGCAAGTGGGCCAAATTATTTGGGTGTGTGTGGAAGGTGCGAGCCCCTCTCCCCAAAAAGGGGGGACAGACAACCACTGCCCCCCGAAAAAGAGGAGAGGAAGGCCCCAAGCAACCACAGCCCCCCTCCCCAAATATTAAACAGGGAGGGGATTTGAGCACCCCCACCTCCTGCCTGGGGCGGGGGGAGGAAGATACCTGGGCAACCCACAAGTCTGTATTAGGAGAAGGGTGTGCGTTGGGGGGGGAACCCTGGTGAAAGCATATTATGGGATAATGACGTCTTTTCCCTCCCCCCACTCAAGTAAAGGGGAGAACAAAAGCCCCACAAAAAAAGTTTGCCTGCGCTCTCGCTCTCTCTCTGCTGTGTATATATATAAAAATTAAATACCTCAAGTCGGGAGAGGAAGGGAGGCGGGATTCGAACCAGCCACACCAGGGGAACGTCGGACTCTCGGTGAGGGCGCCGCGCACTCCTTTCCCCGCCCTTTTAGTCCGTGATGCGCGGGTGACAAGCTCTGGCCGCGCCCCCTCTCCAGTTGGGGCCACGCCCTCTTCTCGGCTCACCTTATTCCTTCTCTAGTTGTTGCCGAGCCCTGCCAGTTGGCCACGCCCCTTCCCCTTCCCCTCCCCTCCCCTCTGTCACGGTTCAGGCCTCGCCTCGTTCTGCTTTTCGGCCGTTGTCGCTGAGGGCCAACTTTGGCCACGCCCCTCCCTCCTGACTCTTCCTACTCCTTTTGGAAGCTCCGCCCACATTTTTTTTTAAAAAATAGGGCCAATCCGCTTGAGGGATTCATCTCCGTCTCCCTCTCTGGGCCCCCAAAACCTTCGGCTCGCGCGAGAGGAGGGAGGGCCAATCAGAACGCTGGGGGAGGAGTTTAGAAGTCGCCATGGTGGCTGCTTGTTTGTGAGGAATTTTCCTCGCCTCCCTCCTCCCGCCAATCAGAATGAAGAATGAGACGTCATTCGCGCGCCAGCCTTTCTTTCCCCAGCCCCGCCCCTCAACTCCCCTCTTGCGCGCGCGCTTGCCCCCCCCCTCCGTGCTCGAGGCATTTTTAACGGCCTTCCTTGAGAGGGCGTTGAGGAGGGCGGGGGACGTTTAGCCAATCAGAAACGCCGTTCTGCTCTGTCGTCATTTCTTCATGGACACCGCCTCTTACCACCCACTTCATGTCATTTTTTAAAAATCATCTTGCTGCGTTGTTTCTCCTAAGGAAATTTTTTACCCCCTTATTCTTTCCCGGTGAGCTGAAACAGTAGAAACAAGCATGGGCATTATCCTTTATATACACATTATTATTAATATAATAATATAATAACAACAATACACAGAGATGCCTAACCCCAACACGGAAAAAGTAATGTCAGGAACAGGTCCATACCCACCTGCGTTTCCAAAACATCTGATAACAGCCACATTTCCCCCCTGACTAAAGACTGATGGCAAACTTAAGCCTGAAAGCCCTCAGGGGTGTCTGTACCTCCTACCTTAGCATTTTTCAGAACAAAGCAACCATGCAGAGATGCGGCAGGCAGCCTCCTTTTGACAAGTAGGGTCACTCTGCTGCATGACTATCAGGAATGTGGGGTGTGAATCAAACAATCCAAATTTCACCTGGTGGTGGAAATGCAACAGATAGAGGCTAAGCAGAAGGAAGAGCAAGGATTCATGCAGAGAGCCAACAGGCAGTCGTGTGTGTGTGTGCGTCTTCAGCTTACGGGAGTCTTTCATTCTTCCCCCCCTCCCCCCAGTTACTCAGATACATGCACACACATTGTGGTTAAAACCATGACACAATAAAAAAGATTGTCTGTTTGGCTATACTTCAGATAAAAATGGGGTGGGGTTTTTACTTTTTTGGTAAAAAATGCGGTGCCGGTACTCATATTTTGATAAAACGTCTGTGGGTGCCAGCACAAAATGGCTGCCATGGGGGGCAAAAAAAAGAGATGCTGGTACTCTGTACCAATGCGTACTGTCACAAAAAACGCCCTGGCCCTATTATAACTAAATCTTAAGTATTTGGAACTGAAACAATATTACCCACAAAATGAACACCTCTTCCGTTCATATCCTGTTAAGGGCTTGTCCACAGATGTTGAGCTATGCATCCACCCCTCCAAATGCGGGCATTTTGGTGTGCATGCAAGCATGCATGCATGAAGGCAATTCATGCAAGCATGCACGCATGGACAGAGAGCTGGAAATCTTCCCCTGCTTGGGCTGTGCACCCTCTAAATCCTGCCACCCAGACAAGAGGATGCTAAAATTTAAAACATTGTCCTTCTAAAACTCCTCTAATGTTTCTTGGGTGGAATTAGGTGCCCTTGCTAAGACGCATGAGAGCGTGGCACAATTCTCATGCGCGTGGTCTCTTACAAACTGAGCTGAGAAGGATCAGCAGCAGTCATCTCTTTCCAAACAGAACCCTACAGAAAATAGATCCATGATGATCCAGCTACAGGCATCTGTATGCACTGGACCACTAATATTCAGTGCCCTGATCTTTTGCAGTTTTAATTACATTTTTTTAAAGTGTGCCTTGGAGCATAGATCAGCATTCTTCAACCTGGTTTCCCCCCCGAGTTGCAGTCCAAAGCATCTGGAAGGCATCAGGTTGGGGAAAGCTAGGGTAGATCGATTATGCACATATAGTTGTTCTACCCCAGATAACAAGTGAGTGCAAGAAATCATGCGGAACAGTTTAAGCACAAAACTGTCAAGAGGAGTGGGAGCAGGGGTGGATTCATAAGAGGTTCTAAAGTAGGCAGGCAGCTTTGGAAAATCTGCTACATACTCAGCCTTACAGCCATTTGTTTTAGGAAAGAAGGTCTTGGCGCATGAACGTGGTGGCCTCAAGTCATCTCATGTGGTGGTTGCCCCATTTACTGAACTCTGGGTAGAGATGGTGTAAGAATATTCGCAAAATCGAATTTGGTATCGAATTCTGGGATAATCCGCAAGTTCGTCTCGTCAGGCTCCCGTTCTTTGCATGCATTCGTGGCTGTCGGCGACAATGTAATTTTTTTTTTAAAAAAAGTCACATCAAAAATTGCATAATTGTTTTGTAATCAGCTGCTGCTGTATACATTAAATAAATTATACACCAGCATAAGATATAATGGGGGGAAATATGTAATTTTTCAGAAGAACTAACGAAAAAAAGAGGGAGAACCGTGATAACCAGCAGAACAGAATTTATGGCAGCCCCTTTGACAAATTAAATATTAGACATGGGCCATCTCTGTTATTTTTGGCACCTATTGAAGACCTTCCTCTTTCAACAAGCCTTTTAAGCTGAGAACTTATCCCAGTCTGCCTCTGTGTTGGAATTGCTTTTTAATATGTTTTTTAACCTTTTTTTCTTTTAAAACAATACATTTTTAACCTTTTTCTTTTTTAAAGATGTCTTGGAAGCTTTTTAAAAAAATGTTTTTAAAGACGTTTTGTTTTAATGTATTTTAATGTCTGTTTTTATGATGTTTTAAAGTGTTTTTAGTGCTTTTGTTTGCCGGCCTGGGCTTCTGCTGGGAGGAAGGACGGGATATCAGTCAAATAATAACTAAATAATTAAACTGAAAAACTAAATGTAATCAGATAGCAAACCTCATCCGTAACTCATGGGAAAGGGGGCATCCACAAAGGGATCAAGCAGGTTTTCCTGTTCCTTTCCTGAATTATTTCAGCTCTGTGTCTCAGCCCCAGAACCCAGTTTAACTTGAGAAAATGATAAAATAATGGTTCCCAAACTTTTCCTCTCAGGGACCACCTGAAAATTGCCAGGGGTCTCGGCAGGCCACTTAAAGATTTTTCTGCCTATAGTAGCCATTGCAGTGTGTTGTCCTAGAGGCTGTATGATGTTTAGTTGAATTTGTATTTCTTGTACTGCATTTGATTGTGTTCTATAGAATTCAGATTGTAAATACCGTATCATAAGAGAAGCAAGTAAAAATCAACATGAATATTCAGCGTGATGGGTGGGCGGTCTCCTCTCTCCAACCACAAACCCACAGACATGCTGCGGACCACAGTTTGGGAACCCCTGTTATGAAATAAATTCTGACGTTTGGGGAAAGGGAGAGCTTTTAAGTCAAAACTGCATACAAAAATGTGTTTATTAGGAGAAATTTGCACTACAATGCTGGAGAATTTTTATGAGGATTAAAAAAAAGATCGCAAATTGCTGCAAAGATGTGGAGAACTGATTTTAAGATGGGAAAAATGAGGAACTGAGAGATGTGAAATGGGCAGATCTTTCCATCCCTAGCACAGATATCAGTGATGCAACCCTCATTAGAAAAGATTCATACACATTAATTACAGATATTTTTATTAACAGGTGTATGCTTCCACATGTACCTATAACATCAAAAAGGTTGAACTGCTAAATTATTAGGAAAGGCTAACCTGAAACGCACACATCTATAAGACTCACGCCCACTTCTTTCAAAACGAGCGGCTGTGATTTCAACAAGATAATGCAGAGTGACATGCTTCAAGAGCCAAAAGGCTTTGAAGGTAAATCAGGAACATCTACACCACTAAATATTTTTATGTACAGATTATTGTCACATTCCAATCCTCTGTTAACACACAATTGTTCCTGCTATTTCTGATGTTCAGGTGTGAGTGCCGACACCAGTCATGTTATCAAAACAACACCAATGTGCAAGAGGAAGGTATTGGCAGGCTTGCTGGGCCCCGAGGTTTACTGAAGTACAAAAATCTAGTTACAAAAACAAGGGTGTGGGAAACCCCCAAAACAGGCTAGTGAGGAGTGGGAGCTGAGCATCTCAGTGGCCCCTTTTGGGGAAAAGAGAAAAGCTGGTATAAAATCAAAGTGCTGTTCTCCAATCAACCAATGTTTACAAAAATGCACATATTAGGGAAAAGTGTGCATTAAAATAAATCTGTTAGTGAAAATAATACAAAAATGCATATTAGGAGAAATTATTTGCAAAAATGTGTCAAAACTGCATACAAAAATGTGGTTCTTAGGAGAAAACCACACAAAAATGTGGAAGAGTTTTCATACTATTTTTTTAAAATGAGTTGCTGCTGCCCTGGGCTTCTACTGGGAGGAAGGGGGGATATAAATCTAATAAACAAATAATAAATAAATATACTGCAGAAATGTGGAAAACTGATTGGAAAAATGAGAAACTGAGAAAACTGAAACTGACAGATCCTTCCATCCCCAGTAATGGCTGGCTGCCTGGGACACTAAGCAGAAGGACTTCACGCTACAATATTTTATTGCAGCATCCCAGGTCTCAGGGGAAAAAAAATCACTCTTATTATGTTTTCCGGGATTGGCTACAAGCAACCAGATATGTTTTCTTCCAGCCTGGTACACATCTGGATAATGTTTTGCCACTGGGAAAACAGGGTTTGCTTTGTCTGTCTTCAGTAGCACACTGAATCCTATAACGTACGCTGTAATAGTGTTTGTGAACCAGGTTGACCTCAGCCAGCCAGCTCATACCTGATCGAGCTGCATTCAGGTTTTTTTGAGGCCTCTTTATCCTTTTTATTGGGCATTCATGTCTATTTGTGCTCATGATGGTATCTGGGCAGTTATACGCAATCTTGCTTTCAATACTGTTTGTGCCTGCAAAAATTTCAGGGTGGATAACGTGGCCAGGTTTGAACACTGCTTTTTTTCTTCTCTATCCTTGTTAATGCCTTCTCTCACAAAAACAGACATCCCTAGGAGCCAATTGGCATGAAAGGGGAGTGTGTTAATTTAAATTTTTTAATTGTGTTTTAAATTGTTTTTTTAAAGATATATTTTAAATTGTATTTGTTTTTAGTTACTGTAAACCGCCCAGAGAGCTTCGGCTATGGGGCAGTATAAAAGTATAATAAATGAAATGAAATGACAAAAGTCTTCTCAGTGGCTGACTCACCTCCTGTCACTCTGACTGGCTCCAATCAGCATGCTAGAATACTCTTCTCAGTAGCTAACACACTCTCCTTTTTGGCTCATAGGATTGGAGAGATTGGCTCATAGGATCCTGGAGACATAGGCACCCTGCTCCCAAAGAAGTAAAAGCAGCCCTCTATAAATTCACCACCAGTGCACCATTATTGCATGCTGCAGAAATAGACCTGCAAAAAAACCCACCAGTCTGGAGGGGCACAAAATAATGAATTGCGTAGGAAGCCATCTGAGAGTTGCCTGGGGCATCACTATGGTGAATAACACAAGTCTGATCACAGCAGTTGTTCTGTGACTTTTTTTTTTTTTAAGCCTTCTTTTCTCTTTGGGTGTGTTCTTTTAAAAAAAAATAAAATCTCTAGAGACAGATGGGTTAACTGTCAGCCCTTTAAAGAGATGAAGACCACCAAGGCTTCATACATTTATTTTCTGTTCATTTTTCTTTAGCCCTTTTGGCTGAAATGTAGAACAGTTCCAGAAGAAAAGACTGAATTCAAAGATCTGGAATGTCAGATCCCCTTCCGCCTGCCCTCAAATATTTTTGCACTATTAAAAAATTCCTCAAAAGTTTTACATCTACATTAATTGGAGTGGGGGAGACAAAATGCACGCTTATATAGTTTTGACATCTACATTCAATGGGTTGTCTCCTACTCAGAGTAGACCCACTGAAATTAATAGACCTAACTTAATCAAATCCATTAATTTCAGTGGGTCTGCTCTGAGTAGAACTAATGTTTGATACAACCCTGTGTCTGGGGGAGGGGGAGAGATCACTACCACCTGAATTTGTAAACAGAATAAATCCCCCCCCCAATGTCCCTGTTACAGGATGAAATGGGGTGAGGTGGAGAAAACTGGTCAAAAAAATGAAATTTATTTACAGTGCAATCCTATGCATGTTTATTCAGAAGTAAATTTCACTAACTGCAGATTTTTAGCATGCAGTTCTAAACAGTACTTGATTTTGACTCTTGTTAGGTCAACTTCATGCCTGGGACCCAAATGCGGCCATTATTTCCAATGGGTCTACTCCAAGCTTAGTTGGCTGAAACCAAGCAACTAGGCCTCGGACTGCAAGCTTAAGTACAAACTTCAGAGGCACCTCTTTTCCCAAAAAGCAGGAAACAAACTCTAAAAAGTTAACCACACGCCAGGGGTAGCCAATGTGGTGTCCTCCTGATGTTGGATTCTAACTCCCAGCAGCCTCTGCAGGCCAACATGGCTGACTGTCACTTTCGTTAAATCAATTGTGGAACTTTTCATTTGTGCAATTTGTAGCACAACTTCAGAACGTTTTAACTTGTGCAATTTGTTGGGAGTGTTTTTTTTTTTAAAACTGCACCTCTAAAATGTACATTGGTAAAAGTGAAAAACACCATTGTCTCCACAAGCCCTTTGACGTGATGTCTTGATGGGATGCATACATTAACCAGAAATATACTGTTCCTTACATCCTTACATTTACACACACAGCTACAGACAATGGGATTTAAATCTTAAGCACCCGAGCAGTAACTTGTACCCAATGTTAGTACTACTCAGAATAGACCCACTGAAGTTAATAGACATGACTTAGATCCATTAATTTCAGTGTGTCTATGCTGAGTAGAATTTAGTTGGATACAACCCTATGTGTGGAATCTATTCCTGGGTTTCCCCGGTCCCATACTGACTCTCTTGTAGTCCAAAGATCCATCAAAACCAATTTCAGTCAATACCTTTGTCAGTTTCCTTCACTCCACAACTAGTGCCTTGTCGATTTCTTATTCATAAGCTTGTTAACAGTGTAACTGAAGTTCCCAGAAAGCAAACTGCCTTAACAATGTAACAAAAACTCTCACTGGACTGTCAACGCTCGATTGCTTTCCAGTGTCACAACATAAGTAAACAACAGTGCAGATTGTTCTCACTGTTAGATTGCAGGAATGGAAAACTTGGTTTTTATTCTCTGTTTGAGATGGGTGAAGCTGTTCTCTGGGTTCAACCGAGATCATTATAAGCAATGAGCTGACGTTTAGCCCTTGGATTCCAGGCAATGTTTCATAGCAAAATGTTGCATCGATTAGACAAAAAGTGTTGGATTTCAACCAAAACGTTGTGTTGGCAGTCTGTTATTGTTAGAAGTCTTTAATATGCCTATTCTCATATTCGGACACTTGCAAAAGAATACTGTAGTACAAACACTTAGAAATCCTTATTCTTCTGGGAAGAGTAAGTGATGGTTCAGAGGGGCGTTGATTAGTCTTTCAAAGAGAATGGAGGGCATTTACAAATAACATGTTTGCTCGCTAGCGAAACCAGCCAGCCACAAGGGCATCCTGTTATCTAGGCTAACTTCAGCTGCGGCGGATTTGTCACACACATATGAATTATTAGTGCATGCTTATCAATGACTACTACAAGCCACAATGGCTATGTTCTCTTTCCATTGGAGGCAAGATGCCCCTGAATACAGTACCAGTTTGCTGGGAATCACAATTTGGGAGAGTTGTTGTTGCACTCAGGTCCTGCTTCCCTTTGGGACATCTGCTTGGCCACTGTGAGAACAGGATGCTAGACTCCATGGGCCCCCTTTGGCCAATCAGCAGCCAGGCTTTTCAGATGTTCTTATGTAAAACTATAAAATCCTGTCAAAGAGACGGGATAGGGAGAATCCAGGAGCCAATGCAACTGCAGCAACCTAGCCAGCACATCCATATGATGCTGGGGCTGATGGGAATTGTAGTCCAAAACATCTTGAGGGCACCAGGTTGGCGAAAGCTGGCTTGGAACAATGCAGCATGCAGAGACACACTGGCAAGCCTCCTCTCAGGGCAGATAATTCTGCTGTGTCTCTGCAGTGGGAGCTATTGAATGCTTTGAGCACACGCCTATTCAGACATAGACACACCAGAACCACCTGCCTTTGGAAGGAGGCAAGACGTGGCCTTAGCAGGGCATCAATGAGAGAAGTAGTGGGGAACCTCCTCTCTCTGATGTTTGAAGGGGAAACTGTGAGACGCCCTGGAGCCTTGCATTATTTAATTAATTGATTCTTTCCGGTATGCTAGCCATCTCTTGGAGCACAAAAAGTATGACGATGACCGAGTTACCAAAGTGGCATCCAACACCTCTGGGATACATATGCAGGCTCTAAAGTTGAGGCTCCATTCTAGGGAAAGTAGTGGCAGAGCACCAGCTTTGTCTGCTGGAAGTCTCATGTTCAGTCCCCATTGTGAGCATTTGTAAGAGGACCAGCTAGCAAGTGGAAAGCTTTGCCTGCTTTGTCTGAGACCCCTGCAGAGCAACTGCCAGTCAGAGCTGACAATATGGAGCTGGGCAGACCAAGAGCTTGACCTGATCTTCCTGAGGAACAGGGATGCACTGCAAGATTTGTATCAGGAATGTATATATCGCTATCAGTCTGCGGCTGCGACACTTGAAGGGTGTATTTTTCATTCATTCATTGTTTTAACGGTGAAGGGAAAGCGAACAGGGAGACATTTTTCTCTGTCTCTAGTGTACTACTAGAACCCCAGTTTCGTCCTCAGATGAAACAGAACATTGGGAGATTCAGGACAGACAAAAATAAAGTGCTTATTGACACAGCCAGCGCCTAGTTAAACGATGGAATTTGCTCCCACAAGAGGCAGTGAAGGTTACCAACTTGGAGGGCTCTAAAAGAGGATTAGATGAATTCATGAAGGAGAAGGCTCTCAAAGGCTGCTTGCCATGATGGCTATGTTCCCCCCTCCGCTGTCAAAGGCAGTGTCCTCTGAATAATACCAGTTGCTGGAAACCCCAGGAGGGAACAATTGGTGTTGCGCTCGGGTCCTCCTTGCAGGTGGCTTCCCATTGGGGCAGCTGGTTGGCCACAGTGAGAACAGGACGCTGGACTAACTAACTAAGTTGTTAGTAACTAACTAAGTTGGAGCATAGCGCCCTTGGGGAGAGCAGAGACAAAGGGATGTCTCCTCTCTCCCAGACAGTCGGAGGACAAAGGAGTGGAAAAGGCAGAAGGACGAGGGGCAGGTAAGCTTCCCTGAAGATGTCACAGTCTAGCGACAGAAGGAAGACAGTCAGAGAAACACAGATAAAGGTAAACAGGCCTATCCGTCTGGAGGACCCAAACTCTATCTTCCTTCTGCAGCACCAACAAAACAGGAGTTGCTCTTGCCCCACTTCCAACACTGCCAGCCCTCCCCAGTTTCCTAGTCTGTTAGAATTAAGGTCGCCGTTTAATTCAGGAAAGGAGAAACGTGGCCCTGCCCTCCTTGTTTTAGGGTAGCCCAGCAGACAAACTGTTTAGCGAGTGACGTTTTTCCTGCAACAGGTGCAAATTGGTGAGAGCTACTTCCCTCCCTCTTCCTATACCAGGTGTAAGTTCCCTGCTAAATCCAGGGGTATTGTCCAGTTTCTCCACACCATGCACATTTATGGCACATCCACAGTGTACATGGAAAGCACATGGCTTCCTCCAAGGAGTCCTGGGAGTTGTAGTTTATGAAGGGTGCTGGGAATGTAGCACAGTGAGGAAAAACTATTATCCAGGATTCGTTGGGGGAAGCCGTGTGCTTTACATCTGTGTCGCATGTGCTTTAAATGTCTGGTGTGATCATACACGTCTGTCATGTCTCCTCTAAGCTTTTTTCTCTACAGCAAAAATCCCCAAATGTTGCAACCCTTGATCATTTTGGTTGCCCATTTCTCTACCTCTTCCACCTCTAGAATACTATTTTTGTGGTCATTTTTGTGGTCAAGCAATCAGAACTGCAGACAGCTTCAGGGACATAGTAAAACTATGGAATTTGCTCCCACAAGATGCAGTAATGGCCACCAGCTTGGATGGCTTTAAAAGAAGATTAGACCAATTCATGGAGGACAGGGCTATCAATGGCTACTAGCCATGATGGCTGTGCTCTGCCACCCTAGTCAGAGGCAGCATGCTTCTGAAAACCAGTTGCCGGAAGCCTCAGGAGGGGAGAGTGTTCTTGCTCTCGGGTCCTGCTTGCGGGCTTCCCCCAGGCACCTGGTTGGCCACTGTGAGAACAGGGTGCTGGACTAGATGGGCCACTGGCCTGATCCAGCAGGCTCTTCTTATGTTCTTATGTTCTTATGTTCTTATGACTAGATGCCCCCCCTTTGGCCTGAACCAGAAGCCTGGCTCTTCTTAAGGTCTTAGGTTCTGTATGCTATTGGAGAAGGTCCAAGAACAGGAAGCGCCCAACGATTGATGAGCCAAAAGGAGAAATAATTCTCAAAGATGCCAAACAATAAATGCCTTAGTTTGGACAGAAGCTATCCAGATTGGTTTGTTTCTTGGAAAAAGTAAAAAAAAAGAGAACAAGCTCTTAACAAAGGCCATTTGGCTAAAACTCATTAGGCTCTTCGTCAAAATAAAGAATTAAAAATTTTTTTTGCAACTTTGAGCATTATTGGAGATGGTCTGTCTATGGGCACCAGTTGTGGGAATCTCAGGTAGGGAAAGGTGAGATTGCACTCAGGCCTTGCTTGTGGGCTTCTTCTCTGTGGGGCATCTGGTTGGCTACTGTAAGAACAGGATGCTGGACTAGATGGCCCTCTGGCCTGGTCCAGCCTCGTGAGGTTGTTAGCTTAAAATACCAACTCCGTTGCCTTCTTGCGATAGCCTTGTTCTGTAAAGAGCCTTTGGCAGGGAGGGGGACTGCGAGATAAACAGAGGGCGATGATGGTGAAATGATAAGAGGACAAACTGCTCTTCAGGGCTTTTTTGCAAGCAAAGCGAAATGCTATCACATCACTTCCTCATAATGTCTGCAAGCTTTCGAGAGAGGTTGCTCCTTCATCTGAGAACACCGTCTCAAATCTGGCAAACGGCGTTGTTTGTCACTTCTGTTCTTCCTTCCTTCTTCTGGTCTGTCTGCTGCGGTGATGAGGAACAGACTTTCCCCCTTCAACAGCCGGCAGGAGCAAAGCAACCAGGCTCTTGCAGGGGTTAACTTTTGCAGCCAGAGCCATTGAGCATCGCTGCCGCGGCACCGTGGCTCTCGCTCTGGAAAGCGTCGAGCTTCTCCGAGGTGGCCGAAGGAGGCTCCATCGTACCCCCGTCTTGCACGCTGGCCCCGGAGGGCGTCTTCTTGTAAACGTTGCCCTCGATGAGGAGGGTGCTCTCCGCTCCCTGGACCAGGCCCGGTTCCTTGGGGGCATCCTGATGATGCCGTCCATTCCTGGAACTGTCGTGGTGGCCGTGATTGCCGAGACGGCTGGAAGCGACCACAGCTTTCATCGCAGCCTGCGTAAAACAAGTTAGGAAGAGAAGAAGAAGCATTGCATGTTAGCGCAATTTCCCCCCCAATATGCACATTTTTACAAAGCAAATTCCCCTAACGTGATGCATTTTTGGTATGTTATTTTCCACTAATAAATGCATTTTGCAGATGTTGGTTGCCTGGAGTGCTGTACTGCAAAATTGATACAAGTGCAAATGACAAAGGATGGCTGTGTTTCAGTGCTTGTATTTGGTAGATTCACCTTTAAGTGTGATAAAAGAACTGGAATAAGAGGAGTGTACCACATACGCAAATATAGTGGCTGTTTTAGAGGCTGCAGCTTTGACCTCATCCCTATGTGAATACTCCCTGTCGCTTCTGGCTGTTACCTTCAGCTTGCGCCTGGCATTAAATTCCTGGAGCTTCTTTTGCGTGCTGTCCATGTGAGCGAACTTAGCAGCTTTGCCCGTCACCCAAGGGTGCTCCAGCGCCTGTTGCACCGTGAGCCTCTTCTGGGGATCCAAAACAATCAGCTTCTGAACCTGCAGGGAACAGCGGTAACCAGGGGTAGTTGAGGCTTGGATGCCTTAATTCTGCAAGGAGCAGCAATGGTGGAGGCTTGAGCCTCATCTGCACTATACATTTAAAGCGTTATCATACCACTTTAAACAGTCACAACTTCCCACACTGAATCTGGGGAACCATAGTCTGTATAGGGTGCTGTTGTTAGGAGACCCCTGCTCGCCTCCCAGACTGCAATCTGCAGAGTGGTTTAACAATCAATCCCTCTTGTGCACAAACGCAAGTCCTTCCATGCAGGCTAGCTGCCAGTCTAGGCTGGGCTCAAAACAACTCACCAAATCCTTGGCATTGAGAGACACTTCATCCCACCATGGAGAGACAAACTCATAGTCGCAGTTTAGGATCCTGCTGTACATATATTGGTCTCCTCTTGGGTCAAAAAAAGGTTCAAAGCCGCAAAGCCTGAAAAAATTATTTTATTTAATTTTCTTTCACAGAAGTCGTATACCACTTAATCGTAAAAACTCCTAAGCAGTTTACATAAAATACTGAGGTGGTGATAAGTAGACCCATGCATACAGATCAATGTATGATGTAGTAATCCCCAAAATTAACAAAAGCCTCCCGTGAGCCCAAAGTACCTGAAGAGTCTGCTCACTACCTCTCTGCGTGAGTCTCTTCCCATCAGCATCTCCTGGGCAGGGAACATTTCTCCCTTGTCTCTGTCTCAGGTGTGATTGGATCATTCAACCATTCCCAATATAAATGTGCCAGACAGTTACCTGCCCTCAGTGGAGGGTGCCCATTATGCCTCTGCATGACTCACTGCTCTATACGCAACCCCTTTCCACTCAGGATCCAATTTCTGCACTGTGCTACTGAGGAGCTCAGTTCACTCTGTGCATGCCCTGGAACTGCACGGTTCCTTTAGCTTTGGTCCATGGGAGGCTGTGTAGGAGAGTACAAGTGCATAATGGCCTAGATGAGCTGCCTTCTCCGAAGAGAGATTGCTTGTACTCATGGGATCGAGATCCCTTGGAGGTGAAATGCAAGGAAGGGCCTCAGATGATGATCTCAGGGTCTGGACAGCTTTATATTGGGAAAGGTAGTCCTTTAGGTATAGAATCATAGAATAGTAGAACAGGAAGGGGCCTATGAGGCCATCAAGTCCACCCCCCTGCTCAATGTAGGAATTGAAGTTAAAGCTGCTTCTCGAATGCCTCATATTTACGGTTTCTGTTCACCTTTTGTACTCTAAGACCATCAAGGGCTCAGTCCTAGAACTCTGGGACCACTCGCTGGGGAACTAGGGCTTGATTTTGGGAACACAACACACCAGTCCTGGATAAAGTGTGTCTAGTTCCTGGTCTGTTTTTGTGATGCTGGTGATTACAGGGTCCCTATCATTTCAACAGGCATCCACACAAATAATAGTTATGGCTTCAGAACAACAGTACCGCCTCCTGCCCACAGTACTGAAGTGCAATTGGCCGAGTCATCAATTAATCAACAAAACCCCTTTGATTAATCAACCATGGCTTCATTAATTGGGCGCCTTTCCTTGCAGAACCCTAAACCGCCTGAAGGCTCTTCAGATGGATGAATGTTTCTGAGATTCGGGGTGTGTTTGTATTCAGATGTTGTTCAGGTTCATCATTCCTTTGCGGCAACATAAATTTAAACACACACGCACACAAAGAGACAGAAACCCACATCAGCTACTACTTCGCTATCCTCCACACTGATGTCCATTCAGTCGGGGGGGAAAATATTTTTTTTAAAAATCTGCTTGCTGCAGAAATATTTAACCAAAAAGCCACAGGGCTCCATGACTTTCAACTTGGCTACAGCCGAAAGCTGTGCTCACGGCTGGAGTTCGATTCCAACGGAAGGAGGAAGTCGAATCTCCGCTAAAAGGGGTCGAGGTCCACTCAGCCTTCCATCCATCCGTGGTCGGTGAAATGAGTACCATGCTGGGGGGTAAAGAAAGGCCCGGGAAGGAACTGGCAATCCCACCCCATATATACGGTCTGCCTAGTAAACATCGCAAGACGTCACCCTAAGAGTCGAAGACGACTCGCACTAAAAGTGCGGGGACACCTTTACCTTTTTAACAACCCTGAGCCAAACCCAGCATATTTGGATTGGCCGTGCCCACCATCTGCCGTCAAGTTGATCCCGATTTATGGCGACCCTACGAATAGGGTTTTCATAGGAAGGGGTATTCAGAGGGGGTTCACCATTGCCTTCCTCTGAGGCTGAGAGGCAGTGACTGGCCCAAGGTCACCCAGTGAGCCTGATAGCTACCTGGGGATTCGAACCCTGGTCTCCCAGGTCGTCGTCCTTAACCGCTACACCACACTGTCTCTCCAATGTTAGCCAAAGCTGCCTATAAAAATGTGTTAGGAGTTCTCACTAAAACGCTGAAGATTTTTCATGAGGATCCCCTCCCCCTTTGCAGGTTGCGGCAGAAACGTGGAGCACCAAATTTCAGACTGGACCGCCGAGACAGTGAGAGGGGTGAAAAGGACAGAGCCTTCCACCCCTAGTAGAAACTAAGCAACTGCACCAAGGCAAAATTCACACTCGTTGCTCTGCCCAAATTTTGCCTCTGGCCCAGTCCACCTCTGGTGTGTGGTCCCCGGAAGGTTGCTTAGTACAGGAATGTGGCCCTCGGGCTGAAAAGGTCTCCCCACCCCTGCACCAGGCCAACGTCTGGTGGCGGTGGGTGGTCGAGAAACCAGAGATCAAAAATTGGGACAGGGAGCTAAAGATGGTTCATCCATGGGCTGTGTACAGATGAAGCCTGAAGAGGGGTGAGACAGAACGAGAGGGAAGGAGCGACGAAAACGGGCGCCGTGCATCAAAGGATTTCAACATTACTCACAAGATATATGTTATCACGCCGACGGACCACATATCCACTTCTGGGCCGTACGGTGAACCGTGAAGGATCTCAGGCGCTGAAGGCATTGGAAAATAAAATAACATTGCAGTCAAGGCGAGCAGATGGCTGGCATATGCCTCCGCGGCATCCCACACACACGCCAGCCTGCCTCTGTCTGCCCACGGAGAGCTCTTTTTGAGCACACAAATGCTCCTAACTGCATTTCAGATGGTCGGCCGTGTTCCTTCCCCCCCCCCCGTCCCCACCCCATCTCCACATTTTCACACCTGCCTCTGTTTGTGGGAGGGAAATGCAAGGTGTTGACAGGTTGGGCCCTTTGGAAGAGGCAGAGAGGAGGTGGAGATGGTGCCATGTTCTTCATTTGCCACTTATTCCCTGATGGGACTCGCAGGCAGAGACGGGATGCATGTGTGGGAGATTTCAGAGCAGGGAGAAAAACTTAGCTGGGGTGGGGTGGGGGAACAAGGAAGGTCGGGCGTGGATCTTTGCAGGGCTCACTGATTTACAGTCCTAGAGTCAGGGGCGCTGTAAAGACAGGATTTAGGGGGGCAGGAGCCCAGGGCCCCACAGATCAGCCGGGCCATCTGAGCCCCCTTTTAAATCCAGGGGGCTTCCGGAGTGGTGTGTTGGGGTTATTATGACCCTTGTTAATTTTTTATCCTGCCCTTTCTTCCAAAGGAGCCCAGGGCGGCAAACAGCAAAACAATGAAATAAATATATATGTGGGTTTTTTTAAAGAAAAGAATTGTTATAATCATTTTTATATGTGAAATGACGGCATCGTTTTTAATTGCTGATGCTTCTATGGTGAAATTGCTTTGAGATGGGAAGCGATTCATAAATGGAATAACAGAACTACAGTGCAAATGAAAACATTTCAAAAGGTGTAGCAATGCCCCCTGGTACAGACCGAAAAATGGGGAAAGGCCATAGCTCACGCAGTGGCAAAGCATCTGCTTGCAAACAAGGTCCCAGGTTCAATCCTCAATGGCGTCTCGAGGTAGGACCTGGAGAGACTCCTGCCTGAAAGCCTGGAGAGGCGCTGCCCGTCAGTGTAGAGCATCCTGAGCTTATTTTATTTATTTATTTATTTATTTATTTATTTATTTATTTATTTATTTATTTATTTATTTATTTATTAAACTCGTACACCGCCCCATAGCCAAAGCTCTCTGGGCAGTTTACAATAACTAAAAACAAATACAATTTAAAATACATCTTTTAAAAAACAATTTAAAACACAATTTAAAAATGTAAAACAATATAGAACACATGCTAAAATGCCTGGGAGAGGAGGAAAGTCTTGATCTGGCACCGAAAAGATAACAGTGTTGGTCCCAGGCGCACCTCGTCAGGGAGATCATTCCACAATTTGGGGGCCACCACTGAGAAGGCCCTCTCCCTTGTTGCCATTCTCCAAGCTTCCCTTGGAGTAGGCACCCGGAGGAGGGCCTTTGATCTTGAACGTAGTGTACAGGTGGGTTCGTATTCTAAACTTATTTTCCTATTGCACAAGCAGCCATCAAACTGCCAGCCCCCAAACTAGTCAAGTAATTTGTCCCATAATCAGAGCTTGGAAAAGTTACTTTTTGGGACTGCAACTTCCATCAGCCCAGTCCAGTGGCCATGCTGGCTGGGGCTGATGGGAGTTGTAGTTCAAAAAAAGTAACTTTTCCAAGCTCTGCCCATAATGTATTATTAACAGGGCTTTTTTGTGACAGCCCTCACCAGTATGGAGGACCTGCACCTCCTTTTTGGCTGCCTATTGCAGCCATTTTGTGCTGGCACTCATCATATGTTTGTCAATATGGGAGTACTGGAACCTCGGGTTTCTTACCGGAAAAGCACTGATTAGTAGTGTATGAAGATTTGAAAGGAACCAGTATTCATCTTCATTTCCTGTTTCTTGTTATCTTTTCTCATCTCGTTCTTTTTTAAGAAACTACCTAGCTCCTTATTAAACCCCATATGCTCAACTGCACAAAAACTTACTTCACACTGCACGCCTTTTTTGAATGTGACAAAAAGCTGCATATTAAAATAAACCTTGCTAGATGGGCCAGTGGTTGGAGTTAGAATCTGCGACTTCTGATGTCCCTAATGGCAATTCAGTGCGGGACCAGGCACCATGTTATAGGCTGCAGGAAGTGGGTTCCAGCCATACGACTCTTAGAGCAGACCCCTTGGAACCAATGGGCATTGCCCCCATTAATTTATAAACTTTAATTAAATAAACTTTAATTTATAGGCCGCCTATCTGGCCAATGGCCACTCTAGGCGGCGTACAATAAAGCACGATAAAATACATGGTAAAATATGATACAATAAAAACAATATAACCAGTACAGCACAATGCAAAATTACAATATTTAGTAGAGTTGTCAGTAATACAATTCTGAAGCTAGTTCACCTTAGAAGTCTCAAGTTCATAAAGGCCTGATGGAAAAGCCAAGTCTTCAGGCCTCGGCGAAATATATATAAGGAAGGGGCATGTCGAAAATCTATTGGGAGGGAGTTCCAAATCGTGGGGGCCGCCACAGAGAAGGCCCTCTCCCGAGTCCTCACCAACCCAATCACTTTAGTTGACGGGACTGAGAGGAGGCCCTGAGTGGCAGATCTTGTAGGGCGGCACAATTTATGACGTTGGAGGCGCTCCATCAGGTATACTGGGCCGAAACCGTACAGGGATTTATAGGTTAATACCAACACCTTGAATTGAGCCCGGAAAATAACTGGAAGCCAGTGTAGATTGTACAGCACTGGGGTAATATGATCATAACGGCGGGTGTTCGTAAGTAGACGAGCCGCCGTATTTTGTACCAGCTGTAATTTCCGGACTGTTTTCAAGGGCAACCCCACGTAGAGCGCATTGCAGTAGTCTAAACGAGAGGTGACCAGAGCATGTACTACGAGTGGGAGCTGGTGGACAGGAAGGTAGGGTTGCAGTCTTCGTATGAGACGCAATTGACCCCAAGCTGCCCGGCATCTACTCTGAATACGACTAACGTTGGGATACAACCCATGGTTTATAATTTCCCAAGGGAGACACAAACTCTTTGCACCTTCGGGCTCATTCACAAGCAAGTTAAACTTCGTATTAAAGACGCAGCTTTTCCCATCGCAATAGATATGCAAGGTTTACACTTCCTACCTTCCAATCCGCTGTTTTCCATTCACGCTAGTGGGTGTTCCTCTTGAAAGGTTTAGTGTCACTGTTTCCTTTTGGCCCCACCCCAATTTTACATGTTTACTCCCTCCAGAGTATAGACATTGCTACGGGAGAAGGGGAGGGTTTTTTTTGACAGTTTCATTGTTTCTTGTGAATTGCACGCCCCTCCCAGCTGAAGCCCGAGAGAGCTGGGGTGCAATTGACATGAAACTGTATGAAACTGATTGGGGGGGAGTGAGTGAAAGGCAAAGTAGGCAGCTTTTGCAGGTGGCAGAGACAGCCGGAGCCGGCGACAGGGCATAAGAGAGCCCGCCCACTAAAAAAAATCGACTCAAAGTGCCTACACGGAAGAGTGCAGCAAAGCTGAGATGGTGTTTCCTTTCGGTTTTGCATTATAATTGGATTGGGCTGATATGGATTTAAAGGGGAAAACTGTGTTCTAGCTTGTACTTGCCTGCAAAGTCATATGAACCAGGCGAATTACAACGGGATGCAAATAGCACCAGACACTAAATCGCCATGTGGCTGAGCCCTTCTTCTCCACCCAGAATCTCCCTGATAAGTGTTGAACAGCAGAAGGGGATCTCAGATCAATCGGGGCCTTACTCAGGAGAGCAGGGATGCTGCCTTATGCAGAGCCCGACCCTTGCTCTATCTCACTCAGTACTGTCTACACTGACTGGCAGTGGCTCTTCAGGGTTTCTCCCATCCCTACCCGGAAGACTGAATCTGGGACTGTCTGCATCCAAGGCAGATCCCTCTGCCTCTTCCCCACGGCTGAGCACAGTTGTTGATCCCATCCCTGTGCCTTCCTGCCTGCCTCTCCATTCCTAGAAACAGAGGAAGCTGCCTTATACTGAGTCAGATCACTGATCCATCTAGGTTGATATTGTCTACACTGATTGGCAGAAGCTCACCGGGGTTTCAGACAGGGAATCTCTCCTGGCTCTACCTAGAGATGCCATTGGGGATTGAACTTGGGACCTTCTGCATGCAAAGCAGATGCTCTGTCACTATGCTATGGGCCTTCTTCTGGCCGAAAGGTGCAGGGGCTCTAGATCTCCCGTCCTCTTGGCACCAAGTCCTCATTTCGGGGGGGGCCTTCATAGGCAAGATACATAGGCTAGAGTTTCCTTCCCCTCCTTCTTTCTCCTGCTTACCACAGTATCCCGGAGTGCCGCACACTGTTTTCATAGTATCCTGCTCATCCACAATCTTGGATAATCCGAAATCACCTGGAGCAAAACAGACAGGGGGTGCATCTTTTAAGGCTGCCTCTCTACTGCCATACTACCCTGAACATGCCCAATCTCGGAAGCTGAGCAGGGTCAGGCCTGGTTAGCACTTGGATGGGAGACCGCCTGGGAATCCCGGGTGCCGTTGGCTTAGAGGAAGGCAATGGTGAACCACCTCCGAATACCTCTTACCATGAAAACCCTATGAATATATCCAAAAGATTCATAGGGTCGCCATAAGTCGTAAACGAAGGCATATAACAACAGCAACAACTCATCGATCCTATACAGTAGGGAAGGGAAACCTGAGGTTGGGCTACAGAGGTTGCTGGACTCCATCTTCCAACAGCCCCAGACAGCATGGCCAATGGCTTAGGGATTGATGGGAGTTGTAGCTAGGGATGGAAAGATCTGTCCATTTCCATCCTCTCTTAAATCTTAAATTCAGTTCTCCACATTTCTGCAGCAATTTGCATTGGGTCATTTTTTTAATAAAATCCTCAAGAAAACGCAATAGCATTTTAGTGGAAATTGCTTCTAATAAACGTATGATTATGGGATTGGGGGTTGAGATGGATGATTTCTATGAACCCCCTTTTCCAGCCTCTGCTGGGGAAGAAACCTGCTCCTCTGGTCAGACTTGTTTCCTTTGTTGATTTAGCTAATGGGTTTGCCAAGTGGCCACCATTAGCATATGTAAGAATACAGCTGAGAAAGATCCTGTTGCTATTGGAACTTTTTCTGCCGAGAGGCCTCCCCCCTACCGCCTCCCATCCTGGAGCCAAATTATTCTTATTTTATTACTATAATTATTTTTATTTATACCCCGCCCTTTATCCAAACTGGAACTCAAGGCGGCTTTCAGATAAAAGTAAGTACATATCATTAAGAACATATAAACATATAAAAATCAGCATTAAAGAGAGGTTTGTTTATAGCGCAGCCTGGGAGAAGCTGGGAATGAGGAAGACACACAGAGAGGCCTGCTCTCTGCATCATGGCTTTGGGAAGCCTCCCTACCAGCCTGATGGGAAAGCAAGCTCTGTTTGACTGTTGACGCTGTGAGCACCTCCACATTATGCTCAGATTGTATATATGTGTAAATAAAACCCATACATCCTATAAGTTACCACAGTCTCCGCTGACTTTCATTCCAAGGAGACCAAACCCTGGGTAAAGCACAGGAACCTGTGGAAGGCTCTCACCACTTGGAGACTGGGGTGCACGGAACGGTGTTTTTTATGTAGTTTTGACTAATCTACACATTTTTGAAGGTGGGGCTAGCCCTGTTCCCCATTTCCCCCACTGAGGCAGCCTGCTGGGATGGTTGCTTCCAGGTGAGATCTTGCCAGAGAAGGCCCAGTGTGCCAAAGATCTGCGTGAATAGATGTGAGAATGCTTGTTTTGTAACATTCGTGCGAATATTTAGATATATTTTATCATTGTTTTTTTTGTTCTGTATATGATTCACTTTGCCTTCAGTGATGTACATTGCTTAGAGATTTATTGCTCAGTTATGTTACTTAAAATGTGGATTGTCATAATTATTGGCAACTGTATTGAATGTAGATTTTATATTGATTTTTGTTGAAATGTAAACCACTGAGATTTTTTGAAATATAAGATAGATAGATAGATAGATAGATAGATAGATAGATAGATAGATAGATAGATAGATAGATAGATAGATAGATAGATAGATAGATAGATAGATAGATAGATAGATAGATAGATAGATAGATAGATAGATAGATTAGATCTTCAGAATATATACAGAGAGAGAGAGAGATTCAGAGGATGGAGGGAGATATAGATAGATAGATAGATAGATAGATAGATAGATAGATAGATAGATAGATAGATAGATAGATAGATAGATAGATAGATAGATAGATAGATAGATAGATAGATAGATAGATAGATAGATAACCCAATCCATCTGTCCTCCTTAGAGGCCTAGAGGTTGCAGGAAGGGGCCAGGGAGAGAGCATGGGACTCCTCAAGTACAGGGGCCACAGGGAAGCATTGAAAGAGTAAACATAACATTTGCTCTTTGCATCATTTGTGGGGGGGATTAAACCCTCCTTTTCCCAGCCATACCGATTTTGAGAGGAGCATCCGGAGACAGATCTGCGTAGAGGAGATTCTCTGGCTTGAGGTCGCGGTGGACCACCCCGTTTGCGTGCAAATACTGCAGAAAACAGTAGAGAGGAAAGCGGGTGAACATTGCAGGAAAACCGCTTGGCTCTCCGTGCTTTTGAAAGCTTAAGGTTGCTTCCAGACTAGACATGGAGCCTAGGAGGTTGGCTTACACTGAGTCAGATCCATTGCTCCATCCAGCTCAGTACTGTCCACACAGACCGGCAGCAGCCCTCCAGGATTTTAGGCTGGGTCATCTCCCAGCCCTACTTGGAGATGCTGCCAGAGATCGAAGCTGGGACCTCTGACATGCAAGGCAGATGCTCTGCCCCTGAGTTGCTGCCCTTTCCCTAAGGGGATGCATCTGCCTGGACCTGCCATTCGTTGTTCACCTGCTTTCCACAGAAAACCCAGGTGTTGTTGCCAAATTGTTGCATTCAGGTGTTTTCTGTTTGTCTTCCTGTTTCTACCCCCCACCTGACTTTTTGTTATTTCTCCCCATCATGTAAAACTCTATAGATTGTTCAGTGATTGGACTGGCAAAGTGCTACTGAGGCTTTTCAGGGCTTCTGTGCCTTTACTTAGTAGCTTCCTTCTCGCAGCTTTTGCTTCCGTTCAGGTTGGTTGTAGCATCATCGATGAATCATACCTTAACTAGTTACTTCTTGTTCACTGGAGTGGAGGAGAGGAGCTTTAATTTAATTACTGCCTTCCTTCCCCCCACTTTTTAAAAAACAAACCCCTGAAATAACCCTGTTTTACAATTTAAAAAAGCCAAAAAGCCCCCAAAACTGTTAATTAAAGACACACATGCACACAATGTGGGGAGCAGGAACTGACCAATTAAAGAACAATCCGCCAATCATCCCGCAGCCTCCTTGAACAGGAAGCAATTGGAGGCAGAAGCTGCAGTGAGGAAGCTTATAATTAAAGTTGCAAGGGACTTTTGCTGAACACGACTTACATCTGAGTAAACATTACAGCAGGATCCTGGCCACGAGGAAAGAACACTGCGGCATAATACGGTATTATATGAAGTGCTGTGTGGCACCTGTTCTTTTCATTCTGCTTCCGGTTGATTACTAAAACACACTACCATGGAAGCAACACTCCCCTCTGCCCCAAACAAAAGGCTTTGCAACACAGCTGAGCCAGTCCATTTGCAAGAGGGCTGAGCCCCATAGAAAAGGATTCTGTTCTGATCTAGAAGGCTTGGCTTTTTGGAGAACATTCACTGGTTTTATAAAGTAGAGAGGGGGTGGAAGGTTAAAAAGAGTAAAGCAAAGTATATATGAAGATCCTTTCAGTTCAGAGCAAAGGCCCATGTAGTCTAGCATCCTGCCCTCACAATGGCCAACCAGATGCCCATTCTGGGAAGCCCGCAAGGAGGACCTCAGTGCAAGAGCAACTCTCCCTCCCTGCTTCCCCCAGCAACTAGCATTATTGGGCAGACAACATGTCAGGGCCACAGATTTCAGCACAGGAGATAATTCGTACCCAGACATCAGATGGCCGGCCGTTATCAAAACCTGGTCAAAGCGATCCAAGCCGAATTACATTTTTCCTGCACACCTCGCCCCCTCGAGACCCCCACAAACCCTTGCAATTTCTTTCATTAACTCAGCTGTGGGTCGCCTTCATGCTCCTTGCCGGGAGGGCCACATTCTCCATAGAGGAACAGGTGGGATGCTTTCCTTTAGGATTTTCCCACCTCATTTAAAAAAGAGAATACCATTGGTTGCCACGGAAACAAGCCTCCTGTTGACCTTTACTACTGAGAAAGAGTGACCAACCTCATATTCTGTCTGTGTTGCTGAGCGTCTGCATATATACATCCTCTTTTTTATGTCCTGCCATAATTTAGATCAGAGGAAACAGCTTCTGCCCAAACATGCTGCAATCTGATGCCTATCCTAGTTTAATCTTCATCCAGTTTTATGGAGCAAAACTTCTGCCCCACACAAACTTCACTCATTCATTCTCTCCCTCCCTCCCTCCCTCCCTCCCTTCCTCCCTCCCTCTCTCTCTCTCTCTCTCTCTCTCACACACACACACACACAATCTTTTTCTCACCCTCTCCCTCTCACCCACCTCACTTGCTTCTTTATTTACTGTTTGTTTATTTATTTATTACATTTATATTTCGCCTTCCTCCCAGTAGGAGCCCAGGGCAGCAAGCAAAAACACTAAAAGCACTCTAAAGTATCATAAAAACAGACTAAAATATATTAAAACATCTTTATAAACATCTTTTAAAAAAAAGCTTTAAAAATATCTCAAAAAGCAATTCCAACACAGACGCAGACTGGGATAAGGTCTCTACTTAAAAGGCTTGTTGAAAGAGGAAGGTCTTCAGTAGGCGACGCAAAGCTAACAGAGATGGCTTACAAACACCCATATATACATTCCCACTATGGATGGAGAAGAATTTCAATTCAGTTCTCATTTAAAGCTGAATTTCCAAAACAATATGAGCACCCAAACACAGCCATTCTTTGAAGTTCGCACTTGATCAAATTTTGCAGTGCATTTCATCGCCCAAGCAATGTTTACAAAAATGCATATATTAGGGGAATGCGTGCATAAAAAAATGAATGTGTGAGTGAAACTAACAATGCATCCTGTAATGAGAAACAGCTCGCAAAAATGCATCCATGAGTCAAAACTGCCTACCAAAATGTTTTCATTAGGAGAAATTTGCACTAAATTGGTGGAGAATTTTCATGAGGATTTTTTTTTTAAAAAATTCCAAACTGGTGCAGAAATGTGGAGAGAGTGCAAATTTCTCCTAACAAACCCGTTTCTGTAGGCAATTTTGACTCATGGATGCTATTATTTTGATGCACACTTACATATGCAGTGTTGTCGACGCTGTTTGGTTGGCAATGCGAACTGAACAAAACTTCTCGCCCACCCTAATTCTCCCCCACTCATCTGCCCACATTCACTCCATCTCTGGCTCCTCACATTAAGTGACACCGAGGAACAAACGGCGCCTTATGGGCTCAGGTTTTAGACAGCCTGGAGTGTCAGCTGATCTCCTCGAAAAGTCAGCTGATCCCTGGCGCTGGAGCCAGGTTGGAGCTGATTGGTCAGCTGGGAGCCGTGTGCGTGTGTTTGTGTCTAGCAGCTATTAACTCTCACAGGGCTAACTTGTCCTTCCCCACTGCAAGGCCCCCTCCCTCTTTCTCGCTCGCCTTTTGTTCTGTAGGGCACATGGGGGTCCCCAGGGAGTTGCTTCCTCACTTGCTCCTCTCACCCAGGCAAACAACTGCTGGTGCCCATCTTAATTTCACAGGTTCCCGACTGCAGAGATCGGGAGACAGGGAGCTTTAACGGACAGTGACAGTTAATAAAACTGGAATATGAAACACACACACACCACGAACGTAGAAAGAGGCAACCGCTCTCTTGCATAGGCCAGCAGAGAAGCTGAAATGTCCGAGAACGCAAAGGCAGTGCATAAAATATATTCCAGTCACAGAAACGGAGCTGTTGAGGAGGGGGCAGAATTTGGTCTATCCCACATCCTAGGAAATCTCAGATTCTGTGGTATTGGTGGGTGGGCGGGCGGGTGGGCGGGCATCGTATCTAACTCAGGCCCCATCTGCGCCATAAAGTGGCACCGCACCACTTCAAAACAGTCATGATTTCCCCCAAATAATCCTGGGAACTGTAGTTTGTGAAGGGTGCTGAGAATTGTTAGGAGACCCCCTATTCCCCCCCCTCAGGAAACTACAATACTCAGAGTTCCCCTGGGAAGAGGGATTGGTTGTTAAACCACTCCAAGAATGGTAGCTCTGTGAGGGGAATAAGAGTCTCCTAATGACTCTCCACACTCTGAACAAACTATAGTTCCCAGGATTCTTTGGAGGGAATCCTGTTTAAAAGTGGAATAAAATTGCTTTAAATGCATAGTGCAGATGGGACCTAATGCTCCATTGAAATCAATGGAGATGGCTGACTCCATTGATTTCAATGGGCCTTCTCTGAGTAACACTTATTTGGAGAGAAGGCCTCCAAGGAATACAGAGAGATTTAAAAAATCCAAACCGGAAAGGCCTTGAGTGACTTACGGAAACAGCTTCCAGGATCTGCTTCGCCACGTGAGCCGCATCCCTCTCACTGTAGAACCCCCTTTCGACGATCCTGGGGGAGCGAGCAGGACAGGATTCAGAAACTGCCATCTTTTTGTCCGTTACCAGCTAGTCTACTTAGGAACCTTTTTGAATTACATTTGCTATCTGTTGGCAGCCCGCAGCTTAGAGATAAACAAGAAACCAGATGAAGAACCAGGCCTTTTTCTCCTTGTTTTAATGTTTATTTTAATTTCCCCCATTTTTTTCTATCCTCACAACCACCCTACGAGGTGGATCAGGCTGAGCGATGGTGATTGGCTCAAAGTCACCAGTGAGCTGACCCGGGAGAATTTGAACCCTGCTCTTTCCCAGGCCTTCCTAGGCTGACACTCTAACCACGTCACCACGTTGCAACTACAAGCTGCCGCTGGCGTGAATTTGTGTTGATGTTTGCTTTGGTACCAGTGGAAAGAGAGAAAGGAGACTTTGGATATATGGGACACAATATCTGATTCTCAAAATTCATTGAACTTAAGTCCAGTAATTTCAAGGGGTCTGCTTGTGAGTATGACTCCCACTGCAATAATTTATTTATTATTATTTATTATTTCTCCAATGAGCTCAAGGTGGCATACAAACATGGTTCTCCCCCCCGCATTTAATCCCTACAACAACCCTGTGATTGGGCGGATTAGGCGGAGAGGCAGTGACTGGCCCCCAAGGTCACCCAGTGAGCTTCATGGCTGCATGGGGATTCGAACCTGGTCTCTCAAGTCCTAGTCCAACACTCTAACCACTACACCACACTAGTGATGTTGCAATAGTTCAACAGGTGCAACCCTCTTATCACTGCACAGGGGAAGCTTTGCTCGTTGAATGCTCGCCTGGCAAACACTGCTTTCTAAAAGGTACAGAGTTTTTGCCTGGAATGATGACAGCAACCCTTTGGCTAAATTGGCTAGCATCAGTCAGGTTAGTGAGGGTCCACCCCCCTTACAGCAGGAGTGACCTGCTTGTGGCTCACAGACTTTATCTGCCCTTGAGAGGTTTCTTGTGGCTCCCCCAAGACACCCCCCACTTTGAATTTATTTGCTGTCATGGATTTAGCTTTTTTTATTTAGAGGAACAAATAATGGCTTAACCAAAGAATCCCTAAGCAGTGTACACAATTGAATCTCAAGCAATTATCAACATAATTATCAATCCACACCATACATTTAAAGCACATTTAACACACATTTAAAACACAGGGCTTTAAATCCCTGAATCCTGGGAACTGTAGTTCAACCCTCACAGTGCCACAGTCCCCAGCACCTTAACAAACTGCTTTTGTTGTTATGTGCCTTCATGTCGATTATGACTTATGGCGACCCTATGAATCAGTGACCTCCAGTAGCATCTCTTATAAACCGTCCTGTTCAGACCTTGTAAGTTCAGGTCTGTGGGTTCCTTGATGGAATAGATCCATCTTTTGTTTGGCCTTCCTCTTTTTCTCCTCCCTTCTGTTTTTCCCAGCATTATTGTCTTTTCTAGTGAATCATGTCTTCTCATGATGTGTCCAAAGTAGGATAACCTCAGTTCCATCATTTTAGCTTCTAGTGACAGTTCTGCTTTAATGTGTTCTAACACCCAACTATTTAACAAACTACAGCTCCCAGGATTCTTTGAAGGAAGCCAGTGTGCTTCCAATGTATGGAGTAGTTCTAGCCATACAAATAAAGTCAGCAAAATTTAAGAACGGGCATGAACTTGTTTACTCATCTAGTGACAGGAGAAGATGCACAAAGGGGTTTAAACTGGGGGCAAAGCTTGAAACCTGTGTGTTAAGTTTTTAAAAAAAATAATTCTGGGACTCGGTCCTGCTAAAGCATATGAAACAAAACTGTTCCTCCCCACGAGCAAAGTGCATGTCTAAAGACCCTTCCCACATTTGGAGAAATGAAGAAGGGCTGTCAGTAACTGGGTAGTGTGAGTAATAGACATCAGTGCATTCTTTTTCTGTTGCTAGTGTAAGCAGAACTTTTTTTGGGGGGGGAGAGAATAGCGATTTGGGGGGATCTGTAGAGAGCAGCAAAGGGATTGGCAGTGAGGGCTGAGAATGACCTCCACAAAGTGTTCCTTCTCTCCCAACAGACGCACAACTTCCCTGCGGCGGCTCTGACACAAATTACCATCCTCTGCGCCTTCTGTGGCGCAATTTGTCACCTCTGATTAAGAACCTGCCAGTCCGACACACGGTTTCTCACCGCTTACCTGTCGAAGAGCTCGCCACCTGTCACCAGCTCGAGGATGAGGGTGATCTGTGAGGGAGTCTCAAAGATCTCTTTGAGTTTGATCTAAAAGAGAGAGAGAGAAAGAATATATAAAGCTGAGGCAAGCTTGCCTCCAAATATAAAAAAGACAACTGAGGAGCCGGGGATTTTATATGTGCGTGTGCCCACATGTACCTACGCACAAGGGGAAGGGTCGTAGCTGAGGGGCAGAGCATCTGTTTGGCATGCAGAAGGTCCCAGATTCAATCACCGGTATCTCCAGGCAAGGCTGGAAGTAAACTCTGTCTGAAACCACGGAGAGCTGCTGCCAGCCAGTGTAGATAATACTGAGCTAGATGGCAGCTAAGCAGATGGGATAAGCCAGCTTCCTAGGTCGCTGTTTCAATCTGTCCTTTATTCAGAACCATGAGGGCTAGAAACTTTATTTTTAGGGGCTCAGCAGTAGAGCCCCTGCAGGTTCAATCCCTGGCATCTCCTGGTATGGCTGGGAACTGGGATGGAGAGGTCTGTCCATTTCTCCTTTTTCCAACCTTAAATTTAGTTCTCCACATTTCTACAGCAATTTGTGTTTGTTTTTTTAAATCCTCGTGAAAATTTTCCTGCTTCATGCAAATTTCTCCTAATAAAACTGAGGGTATCTTCACACATTGCAGAGTTAAGCTCTGGAATCCGGTCCCGCAGGAAGCCATGTTGGCCACCAACTTGGAGGGCTTTAAAAGAGGATTAGACAGATCCACAGAGGATAAGGCGGTAAATGGCTACTAGCCATGATGGCTATGCTCTGTCTTCACAGAGGCGCTACACTTCCAAATACCAGCAATGAGAAATACTGGAAGGGCAGAGTGTTGCTGTTGCGTTCAGGTTGAGGGCTTCCCAGAATGGGCACCGGGTTGGCCACTGTGAGAACAGGATGCTGGACTAGATGGGCCTGAGCCAGGAGGGCTGCACTTAGCTCCATATGCCACCAAGCTGCACCTTGTGAACCTGAAGCTCCAGAGATGTTGGAGAATGAAGACCTGGAAACCTAGTTTTCAGGGCGACCTGCTCCACTGGTCCAGATCCTCAGTCCTGCGCCTCTTCTCTACATGGCCAGGACCCCAAAACCACAACGGCTCTCCCTTTACAAGAAATCAACCTCTGTTTTCTAGAGCGGCAACCTGTTCCTTGACGGATATGATCTTGGGGGATTGCCCCGCATCTGGCAGCTGGAAGGCTTTGCAGACATTGACAGCGCACGCGGAGCACACAGGATGTAGCCCTCACGTAAGAGAGTAACCTACCATTGATGGGGAAGGAGGGTAGTCCTCCAGTTCCGAGGAACCGCAAATCAAAGGCAGGTGGAAAGGTCCCAGGGAGCAGAAAGTTAGCAGATGAGTTCCTTGGACAGCGGAGCAAGCTTTGCATCTGGGCTTGGTGAAATGGGATTGGCTGTTAAGCAGCGAAAGCTAATCCGGGAAGGTGAATGAGGCAGCGCTCCACCACCCTCACCTTGCCCTTAGCCAGCCCCCAACTGCCCGCCTTCTTACTCTGGCTACCAGCTTCATAGGAACCTGCCTTTTACTGAGCCAGACCATTGGTCCACCTAGCTGAGTACTGTTTACACTGACTGGCAGCAGGTCTCCAGGGTTGCAGGCAGGGGACATGCCCCATACGTGGAGATGCCAGCAGGGATTGAACCGCAGAACTTCTGCATGCAAAGCAAGTGCTCTAACTACTACAGCTCTTCCCTTCAGTCTCAGTGTTGCCAATGGAGAACTCACGAAGGAGGAGAAGGCAAGGATTTCCATCCCACCATCCCCAATGGTCACCAGCTGCCACTGCGATTAGAGCAGTCAGCTCAGGCAGGCTGGCACTGCAGCCTTGGGGGCAGCCTCTCGGCCCTGAGTTCAGTCTGCCAGGCTTGCCCCCCTCATCCCCAATCTGCTCCCCACTTTGCCCCAAGACATCAGACTTTCTCTCTCCCCCACACACCTGCCATTTGCTCTCTCCCACGTGCGAGCCACGTGCAAAGGGCTCTTTTGCACCCTCAACACAGGCCCCTCTCAACTTACAATGTTTGGATGTGAGAGCCTCAGCAAAACGCCAATTTCGGTTCTGATTATCTTCTTGTCGATCTGAAAAGGAGGGACAAAGCAAAACAATTTAACAACTTTTAAAAAATTCTCAGAACAATTCCAGACATTCTCAAAAGTGTTATTGTTAATACGTTCCAAAAACAGCTGCACATAAAAACATGCTTTTGTTTGGTGATCTCTGGGTTGCCAGGAAGAGTCTCCTGCAGCCGCCCAACGTCAGAGTCAAGAGGAAGGTTTGCAAATTCCTCCTAAGAGTCGATAACGTTGGAGACAGAAGCACCTCACCAGGGAGGGCATTCCACAAACAGGAAGCCACCGCTGAAAACGCCCTGTCACAGATCAATGCCAACCGGACAGCCACCGGTGGGGGCACCACCAGCAAGGCCTCGCCTGCTGATTGTAAGCAGAACCACAAGGAGCACCTATTAATGGTGGGGATGGGCAAATCTGTCCATTTCGGTTTCTCTTCATTTCTTATTTTCCCGATCAGTTCCACATCAAGAAAATAAAAGTCCTCATGAAAATCTACCAGCAATTTAGTGCAAATTTCTCCTAATCTACATGCTTGGATGCATTGTTCCTAACCTACACCTTTTTGCAAGCAATTCCCCCTAATAGAACACACTTTTGTATGTCATTTTCACCTATATTTGCATCCCTTTAGCACAGTGTGTGCATTCCCTTGGCTGGAAAACTGCCCTGCAAAAATTCAGAGAAGGGCACATATCAAAGGACGGCTGTGGTTCAGTTTGTATATTGTGTTGGAAAGTGAAAACTGGCAGTGGAAACAGTCTGCTGAAGTATGCATTTATTTATTATATTAGTGTCCCCTCGTGTTTTATCCCCACAACAACCTTGCAAGGAGGCTTAGGTGAAAAGAGAGTGACTGGCCTGAGGCCGCTCGGTGGCCTTCATAGCTGAGCGAGGATCTAAACCTGGCTCTCCCTGGTCCTAGAACGCCACACACCAACCCAAGGGCAGGTCTAGACGTTGTTGAACTACAACTCCCATCAGCCCCAGGCAGCGTGGCCAACGGAGAGGGACAGCAGGAGCTGGAGTCCAACAACATTTAAAGGAAGTGGAGATTGGTGGCTGCGATGTCAGCAGGACAATAAATCCACCCCAGGTCTTCGTCCAAACTTTCTAGGAGCTGTTCACAGTGCTGAACCTATTTCAGGCCTAACTCGGGGCTCCCAGGCTGCCCTGGGCTCCTACTGGGAGGAGGAGTGGGCCATAAATCTAATAAATAAATAAACTCTCAAGGGGCTGTTCAAAGTGCTGAACCAAATATTGGGAATAGGTTCCAGCACCTTGGACAGCTCATTGTAATTTCAAGCTACAACCCAGAGTGGATTCACGTCTCCACTGGCATCAAAGCCAGCAGTCTTCACTGTCTGGATGGCACCGTGTTGGCTATCCCAGGTCTAAACACTCCATCATGCTGGTCTCTAGGGGGCAGATCCCTGTAAAGGAGCAAGCAGCCTTATCTAATGTTTATTTCATTTTATTTTAAAAAGAGGGGACTTGAAAGTTGGCGTTGGCACGTACCGTCTTCTTCAATATTTTGGCTGCGTACTGAATTTTAGTTCCTTTCTCTTCACAGCTGTACACCACTGATGTGGCACCCCTGAAGAAACAGAAAAAGAGAGAGGTGATCACACAGCATTGCTCAAAATTGAGAAATAGCCCTTAAGAAAAAAATCAACAAAAGAAGCAACGATCCATAGACCACCCTCTGCCAGCCTGGGGGGGTTCTAGAGGTTTTGGATGCCAGCTCCCATCAGCCCCAGTGTCACGTGGTTGGGGGCCCAAAATATCTGCAAAGCACCAGGTTGGCAAAGGCTGTCCCAGATTTCACACTTGGGATCCCCAGGAACTGGCATTCAGAGGGATGTTGCTCTCGATCCTTGAGGTAGTACATGGACACCATCACCACCACCATTAGGATTGGAAAGATCTGTTCATTTCAGGCCTCTCAGCTTCTCATTTCCCCAAACTTAAATTCAGTTCTCCACATTGTTTGCCATATTAAAAAAAAAAAAAAACTCATGAAAATCCCCCAGCATTTTAGTGCAGATTTTGTTTTGAGTAAGGTACAGTTTTTTGCAAGCCATTCCCCATCATACAACAATTTTCTTTTGTTCTTTCCACTTGCATATTTTTTTTTCAAATACACACTTTCTCCCTAACGTGCACCCTTTTGTAAACGTGGCTTGGCTGGCAACGCAACGTCTGAGCAAGTGTGAATTTGGAAGGATGGCTGTGTTTTGAGCCCCATATTCTTTTGGAGAGTGCAGGTTTGATAACGTGAACTGCATTGAAATTCTTGCCTGTCCCTAGTAATATGAGATATGTGTGTCTGTGTAACAAGATGGAAGCCAGGCTTGCTTTCAGCAGAGACTAGCTTTTCCCAAGCCTGGTGCACTGCAGACGTTTTGGTCGCCAGCCAGCTGGCATCAGCCCCAGCCAGCACAGCTGATGGGAGTTGTGGTCCAAAATAGCTGGAGGCGCCAGGCTGGGGACCCATCTTTCCTGAGGTCAGGGATCCCTGCACCCCAGGAGCAGAAGGGACTTACATCACCCCACCCACCTCACGTGTGTTTCTGGCTCTGGTAAAACAGTTTTTAATTAAATTCACAATGCTAAAGAGTGCTAAACCTTTAAGCAGCTTTAACCTTTAAGTACTGCTGGGAGAGACCCCCCTGCCTGAAACCTTGGAGAGCTGCTGCCAGTCAGTGTAGACAATACTGAGCTAGATGGACCAATGACTCGCTAAAAAGCAGTTCCCTGTGTCCCTGTTTAAAACCAGCCCTTTATTCAGAATCATGAGGACTGGGATCTCACTTTATTTTTAGGGAAAGGACCATCCTTTAGTGGCACAGCACTGGCTTTGCGCGCAGAGGGTCCCAGGTTCAATCTCCAAGTACGACAGGGAAAAGACTTGCCACCTGAAACTCTGGAAAGCCACTGCCAGCAGGGGATACTGAGCTCGATGGGCCAAGGGTCTGACTCATCTCCTTATTTTCCTATTTAAATCAGCCCTGAATTCAGGACCATGGGGACTGGAGCCTTGCTTTGTTTTAGGGGAAGGCCCATAGCTCAGTGGGAGAGCATCTGGCTTGCATGCAAAAGGTCCCAGGTCTAATCCCCGATGGAAACTCCAGGTAGGGCTGGGAAAGACCTGTGCCCCAAAGCCTGAAGGGCTGCTGCCAGTCAGTGCAGACAACACTACGCTACATGGATCAAGGGTCTGAGTCAGTCTGCGGCAGCTTCCTCGGTTCCCATCTGAGCGGCAGCTCGCTGGCAATAACTTGGAAGAGTTCGGCTTCCCAACCGGGCGATTTAAACAGCAGCATCTCCATTGTGGCACCGTGTCCACACCGCATACGCTTCCTCCGGCTAAGAATAGCCTCCCTGCAACGTCTCTTCCACCAAACTTCATTAGCAGCAACAGCAGGTGCAAAGTAAAATTAGCTGCACCCCCCGCTTTACTCCTCTCCTTCCCAGACCCTTTGCAACTGCTCCTGCCCACACACGTATGCGCACGCATGCATGCCTGTATATATGTACATGCGCCTGTCTCTGATGAACTTCCTGCTTTGACGTCAGATGAAAGGTGTGAAACTCCTCTCTTTGACTGTGGGTGGAGGCGCACCATTTCGTTATTTCGGACAGACGCAGGAGTGCAGGCCTTATGCCGAGTGAGATCCCTGGCCCACGTAGCTCAGGATTGCCTGCACTGACTCGCAGTGCCTTTATCATTGAGCTGCGGCCATTCCCCTAGCAAATAAAGGAAGATCTCAGTCCCCACGATTCTGAATAAAGGGCTGATTTTCAGCTGAAACAGAGGAAGTTACCCCCATGCCGAGTTAGAACATCGGCCCATCTAGCTGAGCGTTCCCTGCACTGACCGGCTACTGAACTGTGGCCATTTCCCTAGCAAATAAAGCAAGAGTCCTAGTCCTCATGATCTACTATATATTTTGGGAAGTGGCTTGCCTGTTCGCTGTGCATTTGGATGCCTCTTAAGTGATCGCAACCATATATGGCACAACGGCTCCTGCGATTAAGGTTTTCATCGATGTTTGGATACCATCGGACGCCATTTTGAATCAAGATGGCGGACCGTACCTTTCAAAAATATGCTGATTTTTAAAATGTCTTACAGCAATGTCAGAAACAGGGGCTGCTGGTTCTGAATAAAGGGCTGATCTGAGCCGATGCATAGGAAGTTACTTTGTCCTGAGCCTGACTCTGGGTCCTTCTCGTATATTGCCTACACTGTCTGGCAGTGGCACTGCCGGGTTTTAGACAGGCAGACTTCTCCTGCCCAATCTGGAGACTGAACATTGCATGCCAAGCAGATGCTCTGCCGCTGAGATATATTTTCCTTTAAATTAAAGCAAGATTATAAATAAAAGGCTGACTTCAAGAGGAACCTCGGAAGTTGACTTATTCTGAGTCAGGCCATTGGTACATCTAGCTCAGTACTGTCTGCACTGACTGGCAGCAGATCTCTAGGGTTTCAGGCAAGGGACATTCCCAGCCCTACCTGGAGATGCCACCAGGGATTGAACCTGGGGCCTTCTGCTTGCCACGGAGATATGTCATTTTCCTTTAAACTAAAACAAAATTCTAGTCCTCATGGTTCTGACTGATTTAAATAAGACCATAGGAAGCTGCCTGATACCAAGTCAGATCCTTAGTCCATTCAACTTAGTCTTGTCCACACTGACTGGCAGTGACTCTCTGGGGTTTCAGACAGGGGTCTCTGCCAGTCCTCCCTGGAGATGCCTGGTGACTGAACCTGGGAGCAGGGGCTCTACAACTAGGGGCGAGGGAGACAATCGATTCAGCTCTCAGTTAAAGGCAAACCCACCTAATTTGCATTTTCTGAACCACCAGGCAAACCAAAACACAGCCATCCTTTGAAAATGTGTAGAATGTATTAGGGCAAATTATGCATACCTTGATGAAGATAAGACACAAAAATGTGTCACGTTAGGGCAAGTCGTGCACATTAGGGGAAAAAATTGCGGACAAAGATGTGTCTGTCGGGAGAAACACGCCCAAAAAACACAGAGGAACGAAGACTTTGACAAAAAATTATTTTACAAATCGCTTGATCAAAATAGCTCTCCAAGTGATGAAAAAGGAAAACAGGAAAAGAGAAAAGAAAACTAAAATTCATAGTCCAATGAAAAACCAAACTACACGAATCCATCATCGTTCAATACAAATATAGAGATATTATCACCATTAAAAAAAAGGTAAATTCAATAACACTTTTTAAAGAAATATTAGTAACTAATTAACAACAACGTCAACAACACCCTTCACCTAAAGGTCCCAGGGCAGGTTACAACAATTTAAAAACACATAATTAAAAACAACCTAAACAGCATCACAGAAAATAAGGTGGGTCCTAAAAATATACATCTCAGGTGTCGAAGGCCTGGTACGTCTGGGCAGGGTCGCCAAAAGAAAGGCAAGAAAATCATCCGGCTATCTTCTGGAACAATACAGCAAGGGGCCTCTCTAATGTCAGCGGGCAGGGAGTTCCACAGCACAGGTGCCTGTTGCACGAAAGGATCAATCCTTCGCAAAGGTTACATTACATGGCCCTTGGCGCAAAGCGCAAGTCCATTTCGCTCCCCCGAAATTGCTCCTTTTTCCAGTCTCAGTAGGCAACCTTCTGGGCAAGGGTGGGAGGAGCCAGAGGCAAAAGTAGGTGGAGCAACACATGCAAATTTTTTACCTTTGCACAGTAGGCGAGTTTCTAAGCTTCCTAAACACACACACATACTGTGCTCTATCCGTCCTCCATCAAGGCAAGCGAGGGCACGAGGAACGGAGACAAATTCGATTCAGTTTGCAGCTCAAGCCAAATCTGTACAATTCACGCTGCCGCCAATATTGAGAACCAAAACACAGCCAGCCTTCAAAATTCGCACTTATGTGAATTTTGCAATCCTGTTCGCCAAACAAACAATGTTTGCAAAAATGCATCTGTTAGGGGAAAGCATGCATGAAAACAAACAACCCCAGAAGGCACATAGCTGCCAAGCAAAAACACTCAAGGAGGGTGTGAAAGCATAGCCAGTGAGGGTTATGGCTTGGGGAGAGTTCTGAGGGCCAAACGGAGAGGCCTGGAGGGCCGTATTTGACCACTGGAGGTCCTGAGGTTCCCCATTGCCAACTTGGTTGGGTACAACCCAATGAAATGAGTTGATCAAGTGTATAGACTCACTTAAGAAAGAATTTGTATACCACCCTCTCGCAAAAAATCAGGGCAGCGCACGGCAACATCAAAGCATGTACGTCTCCCACTAACGCATCGTGGACAACGAGTCTGCAGAAAGCCACGTTTGGATGCCCCAGGAAAAAGCAAACCTGCACTGGAAAATTCGGATCTCCTGGGCTTTGCTTTGCGCATTGATTCAGAAAGTGTGAATTAGGTCAGGCTCGGCTGTAAAAGTGACCCGAGTTGAATTTATCCCCCCATCCTTAGTAAAAAAATAATAATGAAAGTATCCAACAACGGTAAATTTCACATTTCTTATGCTTCCTTCTGCCTGGCTCTTGCCTACTGTGGGCACACAGCCCTTGGGAGCTTGTCTCGAAGGGAATGCAGCCCCAAGGCTGAGCAAGGCTTGAAAATGCTTGGCGGGGCAATTACACAATATTAGGCTCTGGACTCGACTGTCCTGCTTCCTCTTTGGACAGCGGGAGTTCGCTAATGTCCAAATGTGGCAAGCCAGATCTGCTGTGTTTGGGGGGGCATCTGCCGAGTAGGGAGATGAGGACAGCCTGGACCTCTGCCCCCCAAATCCTAGCCAAACATTTGCCCCCACACACACATAAGCAATCCAGCCTGCATCCTAATATTCCTTATTATCTTTCCACGAGTAGAAATCTCACTTTTTAAACTAATGAAAACTGACTGCTCACTGGAGGGCAAGCAGCATATCCCCAAGCGTGGCAGCCCCTGCAGCTGATCCCCCCCATTGCTGTGTCCTGGCCCAAAGTAAACACCCGAAATGAACACATGTTTTCTCACCCCAGTGCCGTTTACCAATCCACCCCCCCTCTGCTTTTTTCAGCCATTGGGTTTTCTACTGTAAGGTCCTCGGGGCAGGGACTCACCCTCTCATACTCTTGTCAAGTGTTGTGTATGCTGTTGTTACTAATGATCACCAGCCTTACCTGCCAAGTTCTGGGCCCATGAGGTAGAAATCCTCGAGGACCGCATCCCTCCGAGAACCCTGGATCCAGTAGTCGTCTTCTGCAGGCTTTGAAGTGGGCATCCTCAGGGCAGAGACTCAGGTCCGTTCCAGAGTCTGTGTTTGGCCCCTGGGTCTTCTCTCTTATGGCCAATTTCCAGGAGTGTCTTGAAGGGTGAGAATGTCAAGCCCAAATCCCCCACCGCCTGGCAGGTGTGCCAATGCTCAGGTCCTCAGCCTGCTGTCCCCACGGTGGAGGGACCCCCCCTGGCTGCCTGGCTTCCAGTTACTTCCAGCCAAAGGGTGGGCGGATGAGTGTTTGCCTTTTAAAAATGCCCCTCAAGGGTAAGGATCTGGTCTTGAGGGCAAGGTGAGGATTGCTCCCTCCTCTCTCTTTTGTGCCGGAGTCTGTGCTGGAGTGCCCTTCTGCTACTCTACGCACTAGGGGTTCGCCTTGAAAAAAAACAACGGCCCGGTAGAGTAGGACGAGTCACGTTTCTCCCCCTATCCTGGGCTGCTGTCCAAAACCGCCTTCCCATAGATGTCTTCTCTTTAGGCCATTGCAAATATTTTAGGCGAGGATATACGACGGTAAGGAATGCACTCCGCTCTGGCCGCAACCCCCTTTCTGTTCCTTTCTGTCCCTTTAAATCCAGGATCTCTCCAGGGGGATCCTCATCTTGCCAGCTGCCAGAAAGATCTCGCTCTAGTTGGGAGATGCGACCCTCTTTGCTTTGATCCAATAATTATAATGTCTCTTTATATTTGAAAAATCAGCATCATAGAGATGTCACCATTTCCCAAAGCTAAGGAAAAGCCTGAGTCTTCCTTCGACAAGGGAAGTTTCACATTGCAAAGCACAGATCTCCCTCCGGAGCGCTCTGCTCCTGTTCTTCTGGCTGATGCTCAGAGGATGCACAAGACCACGCCCGAGAGAGACGACGTCTCAGTGACCTCTATTTGAGAGCGTGCCTTTCCAGCTCAGCTCACTCCTGCCACCTAATGGTGCCTGTGTTTCACTGCAACTTTGTCCAGCACTCAGATGTCACAACGTTTGGGTCCAGGACCCCCTGATTCCTTTTTAAGGGTGGGGGAGAAATTAATTTCAGTTCTCAAATCGAGCCAAATCTATCAAATGTGCACTTTCCGAAACAATATGAGTACGAAAAGACAGCCGCCCTTCGAAATTCACACATCCAAATTCTGGAAAGCAGGTCTCCAACCAAACAATCTGTTGGGGGGGGGGAATTTGCATAAAAATGGATATATTTGTGAAAATAATATACACAAATGCATCATATTAGGAGACATTATTTGCAAAAATGTGTACCTCAGTGAAAACTGCATACAAAAATGTGTTTATTAGGAGAAAATCTCACTAAAAATAGTTATGAATTTATATGAGGATTTTTTTAAAAAACAAGCGTTGCTGCAGAAATGGGAAGCTGCAAAAACTGAAACTGACATATCCCTCCATTCCTACTTAGAGTAGACCCATTGAAATTAACAGATTCAAGTTGGTTATGTTAGTTTTCACAATTAGCAGGGACTGAAATGGAAATGGACTGACCCTATGAATAGGGTTTTCATGGTAAGCAGTATTCAGAGGGGGTTTCCCATTGCCTCCCCCTGAGGCTGAGAGGCAGTGACTGGCCCAAGGTCACCCAGGGAGCCTCAGGGCTGTGTGGGGATTCGAACCCTGGTCTCCCAGGTTGCAGTCCAACACTCTAACCAATACACCACACTGGCTCTCTAATAGGGACTAGAGACTTTAAAAAAAAAACACGGAAACTGGACATTCATGAAGCTGGCCTAAGAAAAGCCCAATCTAGCCTAGCTTCTTGTTCTCATAGTGGCCAACCAGGTGGCTCTTTGGGGAAACTCACAAGCAGGACCTGAGCACAGCCGTGCTCTCCTCACTTGTGATTCTCAGCAACTGGTGTTCAGAGGTATAGCCACCATGGCTAGTAGCCGTTGATAGGGATGGAGAGATCTGTTTGTTCCACTTCTCTCCGTTGCTCATTTTCCCAGTGTTAAATCCATTTGTACAGCGATCTGCGGATTTAAAAAAAAAAAGCCCTCATGAAAATTCTCCACCAGTTCAGTGTGAATTTCTCCAAATAAACACATTTTTGTAGACAGTTTTGACAAAGGTACACATTTTTGCAAGCCTTCTCATCATTTCATGCCTTATTGCACATTATCTTCACTCATATCTTCATTTTTATGCACACTTTCCCCTAATATATGCATTTTTGTAAATGTTGTTCAGTGGGCGAACTGCATCCCAAAATTCTAATAAAAGCGAATTTCGAAGGATGGCTGTGTTTCGGTTCCCATATTGTTTCGGAAAGTGCGAATTTGATAAATTCTGCTTGAAATGCGAACTGAATCGAAATTCTCACCCATCCCTAGCCATTGATAGCCTTATCCTCCCCTGTGAATTTGTCTAATCTAAAGGTGTCTAAGTCGGCAGTCACCGCTGCCTCTTGTGAGAGCGAATTCCAAAGTTTAACTTCTGCTGTATAAATAAGTTTGCTCTGTCCTGAATCTTTCAATCTTCAGCTTCATTGGATGCCCACAAGTTCTAGTTTTATAGACGGAGGGGAAAAAATTCCTCTGTCTACTTTTTCCGTGCCATGCATCATTTTATACACTGTTATCATGCCGCCTCTGACTCACCTTTGCTCTAAACTAAAAAGCCTTTCCACACGCGGCTGCATCCTCTTGATCATTTTGGCTGCCTGTGTGGCATAGCGGTTAGAGCAGCCTTTCCCAACCAGTGTGCCTCCAGATGTTGTTGGACCACAACTCCCATCAGCCTCAGCCAGCATTGCCAATGGTCAGGAGAGATGGGAATTGTGGTCTAACAACATCTGGAGGCACACTGGTTGGGAAAGGCTGGGTTAGAGAGTCAGACTAGGAAACCAGGGTTCAAATCTCCACACAGCCTTTAAGCTCGTTGGGCGACCTGAGATGCCCATCGTCGTCTCTTAGCCTCACCTACCTCACAGGGTTGCTGTGTGGGTTGGGGGGAGAAGACTCTATACACAATTTTTTGCTCTTTGGAGAAAAGTTGGGATGTAAAAGCAATAAACACATTCATTTATTTAATTCATCGTTAAATTTATAGCCCACCCTTCCCCCAAAGGGAGCCTTTAAGTAGAGTAAAGGCAACCACATTCAAAAAGATTTGCATGTGGAATCAGAAATAGCCTGCTGTCGATTCTAGCACAAAACGTTTTGCCCTCACTCTGGATCATTTCTGGGGTCACCCGGCATCAAGGCCTCCTGAGGATCTCATCCTCTGCTATTGTGGGAAATGGCCACAGGGAGGGGCTGTTGCTCTCTTTATAAGTGAGACAGTGGCCTGTTTTCCTGATCAGATTACACTGAGTTGCATTTTATTATTGATAGCCAGCTTTTCTGCTTGGATAATAATCAAAATGGCTCACAGCGAAAATGAAAATACCATCAAATTTGGGGGGGTAAAGACAGGAATACAGAACAGAGGAAACTTCCTTATATTAAGTCAGGCCATCTAGCTCAGTATTGTCTTCACTGACAGGCAGCAGCTCTCCAAGGTTTCAGGCTAGGAACACTCCCAGCTTACCTGGAGATGCTCCCTAGGGATTGAATCTGGGACTTTTTGCAAGGAGACACTCTACCCCTTAGCTGTGGCTCTTCCCCTAAACAAACCACACACACTAAGGTTCCAGTCCTCATGATCCTGAATAAAAGGCTGCTTTAAACAAGAACAGTGGAAGCTGCCTTATGCATAGTCAGGCCATCCAGTCCATCTAGCTCAGTATTGTCCACACTGACCTGGGCAGCAGGTCTCTAGGGTTTTCTGGCAGGGGCTTTCTCCCAGGCACACCTGGGGATGCTGCAATTGGGGACTGAACCTGCGGCCTTCTGCATGCAGGGCAGATCCTCTAACCACTGAGCTACTGCCCATCTCCAAAAGAGAAGGCATCCCTCTTAAGAACACAAAAGCACATATTTTTGCTTTCATTTAATGTGGGGATTTTATCCCTGGCCATTCAAAATTCCAGAGGCCAGGTCTACCCATTGACAAAGGTAGCAGGTAGACCAGGCATCTGAAATCCCGGCCACCAGTCTACTCATTGAAACGCATGGGCATTCTGGCCACCAGGTCTACCCACTGAAACGCATTGACTGTCCAGCCCCCAGGTATACCTATAGCAACGCATGGGCTGTCCAGCCTCCAGGTCTACCCATAGCAATACATTGGCTGTCCAGGTCCCAGGACTTCTCATTGAAATACATGGGCTGTTGGTACGCCCGGTCTACCCATTGAAATGCATGGGCCATCTGGCCCCCAGGTCTACCCATAGAAACGCATGGGCTTTTCTGCCGCCAGGTGTACCCATTGAAACGCATTGACTGTCTGGCCACCAGGTCTACCCATTGAAACGCATGGGCTTTTCTGCTCCCAGGTCTATGCATTGCCTGTTGGGATGCCAGAAAGGCAGGCAAGGGAGGGAGAATCGGCTTAGATCTGGATGGACCCTAGCTGGCCTAACCTGGTATAAGGCAGCTTCCTACTGAAACAGACATTTTTTTTAGAAACATGAGGACTGGCATCTTGCTTTATTTTAAAGGGAAAGAGTATAGCTCAGTGATAGAGCATGGACTTTGAATGCAGACGGACCCAGGTTCGATCCCCGGCATCTACAGGTAGGGCTGGGAATGTCCCTTGCCTGAAACCCTGGAGAGCTGCTGCCAGTCAGTGTAGGCAATACTAATCCAGATGGACCCCTGGGGCTGATTCAGTATAAGGCAGCCTCCTATGTTCTTGTCTCTCAAATGGATACGCTTTTATATATTAAGCTCTATAGAAATGGCCTAAATCAATCAGTTAATCAATTCCCGGAATCTTCTGAGGTGATTGGAAACCTTCCCTGTCTGAAACCTGGCAGAGCCGCTCCCAGTTAGTGTCGACAGCAGAGGGCCCAATAGTCTGATTGTAATAAAGCAGCTCTTTCAATCTATTCACAGTCTCGAGGACTGGAATCTTGCTTTATTTTCAAGCTAAAAGCCACAGCTCAGTGGTCGAGCACCCACTTTGCACGCAAAAAGTCAATCTCTGACATCTCCAAGGGAAAAGAACCCTGGAGAGCTACTGCCAACCAGTGCAGACAACATTGAAACAGGTAGACCAATGGTCTGATTTGTTATAAGGCAGCTTCCTTGGTTTTTAGGGAAGGCTCCGGGCATTTTAGACTCTGGTCTTAATGGTTTTTAAGTTTGCTTGTGTCTTAACCTGGCTTTCCTTTGGCCCTCGGCACTTTGGGGTCTGTGGCGCAGGTCTTAATCCGGCCCTGCCTGCTTGTCTCCTGGTGCTCAGGAGACCATCAAGAGACGCGAGCATCGAGCGCTGTCTCTGTCACCGCATGTTAAAGATGATGTTAGAATTCACCACCAGTGCAAGGACATTCTTCCGCCGCTGGGATCATCCATTTGCAGGCTCCCACAAGGCAGGCGATGTCCTTGCACCGGCGAGGAATTCTAACATGCTTTTTCTCTTGTACTTACAAGGTAGGAAATTAGCGATCCAGCAAGGGCAGCGAATGAGGTCGTGCCTCGCCAAGGGTTCCTCTGACAGCCATCTGGATATTGAATATGCGAAATGTGTGCTAATGGGATTTTAATAACACGCTCCATTTCTTCCCCCTGGTTAGCGAGGAGTCGGATAGGCCCTTTTTTCCTGGGTCCACCTCCGGTGGCATGCATCGGGGGCCAAACTCTCGGATCTGGTTGCGCCATTTGGCTCCCCAAATTGCCAAACGGGCTCCCCCCAAAAAGGGCTGAAGTTTGCATCTGCAGCACAGCAAAATCCCCTCTCGTTGCCGAGATGGAACCTGAATCGGGCTCCCTCGACACACCGTTCTCCCCTGGAGAAGGGGGATATGGCGCAGAGATGACACCAGCGTGGCATTCGGCCACTGGTGTTCACCGAGCCATGGAAGGGGAGGGGGAAACAGGGAGGCTCATTATCACGTGGGGGTCGATGTGCAGCCCATAAAAAGAAAGATGACCATCATTTTGAGTCAGGCTAGTGGTTGAACTCATCAGTGATGCAACTGGGGCATAGAGCTGAGAGTCAGGGTGGGGCTAGGGCCCAGAACCTGGTGTGTAGCTGGCTCCTGTGGCGAGCCACCAGAACCACCGTTTGGAGACTCCCCCTTGTCAGCGGGGGGTTCTTTGGCTCCAGACTGGCTCCCCCTGCCAAGGCTGGCTCCTGGCTCCTGGCTCCCTCTCTCAGCATTGACACCTGGCTCCTGGCTCTGACCTCTGGTTCCTGTCTTCCAGCACTGACTCAATGCTAGCGCACCTGCTTTGTACAGTTCAGTCCCCAGCAGGATCTCCAGGTAGGGCTGGGAGTGACTCCTTGCCTGAAGCCCTGGGGAGCTGCTGGCAGTCAGTGCACAAAAGGCCGAGCCAGGTGGAGTGGTAGCTGTGCTCTTGTGGGCCGCTTCCTTGCTGAAGCGAGAGCTCTCCTCCAAGATCCAACCACCCTAGAATCATAGAATAGTAGAGTCGGAAGGGGCCTATAAGGCCATCCAGTCCAACCCCCTGCTCAATGCAGGAATCCAAATCAAAGCATTCCCGACAGATGGCTGTCCAGCTGCCTCTTGAAGGCCTCCAGTGTCGGAGAGCCCACTACCTCTCTAGATAATCGGTTCCATTGTTGTATGGCTCCAACAGGTAGGAAGTTTTTCCAGATGTTCAGTCAAAATCTGGCTTCCTGCAACTTGAGCCCATCATTCCGTGTCCTGCGCTCTGGGATGATCAAGAAGTGATCCTGGTCCTCCTCCTCTATGTGACAACCTTTCATGTACTTGAAGAGTGCTATCATATCTCCCCTCAGTCTTCTCTTTTCCAGGCTAAACAGGCCCAGTTATTTCACTCTCCCCCGGATCTAAGGGAAATGGACATACAACAACTTTCATTTCTTTTGGCTTTTTTGCTTCATCATCTTCTTCATCATTGTCTTCTACATCTTCTGCACCTTCAGCATCATCTTCTGTGCCTTACAGATAATGCACACATGGTGGAGAAAACCCTGCAAAAACGCAGTTGCGACGGGGCCGTAGGCATGGTCGCTCCACTCCATTCTGCACTGGTTGGCCCCCATTGGGAGTCTCGGGGTCCAATTCTGGTGGTGGCCACCACATTTTGAGATGGCGCGTTGACCATACTGGAGCAGATCCAGAAGAGGGAGACCAGGATGGGGAAGGGGTCTGAAGCCTGTGAGGAACAGCTGGAAGAAATGAAGATATTTAGACTTAGGGGAGACAGGTGATCACTTGTTTTTGAATATTTGAAGGGCCATCATGCGGAAGACGGAGCAGACTCCTTCTCTGTGGCTCCAGAGCAGGGATGGAAGGATCTGTCCATTTCGGTTCTCTCACTTTCTCGGTTTTCCACTCGGAATTTCACTTCTCCACATATCTGCATCAATTTGTGGGTTTTTACTTTAAATCCTCATGAAAATTCTTTGGGATTTTAGAACGACGGTTTTCCTATCTTTGCATGCAGTTTTGAGCACTGTCCACATTATGCAAGCAGTTTCTCCTAATATAATTCTTATTTCAATGTTGTTTTCACCAAGATATTAATTTTAATTAAACAGTATATGCATTCCTGTAAGCATTGTTTGGAGAACTTCATTGCCAAATTCAGAAAAAGTATGAATTTCGAAGCATGGCTGTGCTTTTGGTTCTCATATTCCCATAGCATCTTAGGAAGTTTCGAACTCAATCGAATTTCTCACCTATCCTTAAAGATAACAGTTCCTTCCAAAAAACAAAACAACCACAGAGATAGGATGGCGATGGGGGGGGGGATTTTTTTTTCTTGTTTGCAAACCAGCCCAGCTTTGTTTAAACATATTTATTTATTTTCTGTGGATACAACAGCAAGCTTGGTGGATGTTGAAGGTGACATGGTGATAAATAATCATTATTCTTGGACAGCCATCTCTCTCTCTATCCCCTGCAGCTTCACTAGCCTGGCTGCAAACCAAACAATTCCCTGCCCCTCCCTCCACCTCCCCAAATCTCAGGAACGTACACAGGGACACCAGAAGGACGTGAGATAGTCAATGTATTCAGTTTTTCAGGTTGCCTCACTATGTACGAAAAGAAAAGCCACCAATCTGTTTGAAAGGAGTCAACAGCAGCCGGGCAACATCAAGGAAGTCTGCCGTTGACTCAGATATTCTTAGATGCTTTCTGTTTTGTTTTATGACAAGAATGCTTTGCACCAACCGTAGGGACCTGGCTTTGTGCTTCCTTTTGGAGAAGCGCCCCTCCTGTCCTCCACCTCCACAGCTCAGTTCTCATCACCATAAGATGCAAGAGCTCATATCGACGGATGGATGGATCTCAGCTATTTATATGCCACCTCATCACCGAAGCTTCTACGCGGCGTATAATAAGATACAGCGGGTATCAGTCAATGGCTTGTATCCAGGCAAACCCTCCTCAGAGTAGACAGGTCAAAATGAGGAGGCTTAAGTCATCACCCCTATTAGTTTCAATGGGTCTACTCCAAGTAGGACTTAGAGCCAGTCCAATTAAAATTCAGCATAAAAACAGAGAAAATGCCTGCTGAAACAGAAAGGTCTTTGTCATTTCCCCAGGCTAAGTTCAGTTCTTCATATTTCTACATTGGTTTGTGATTTTCCTTTAAAAAAATTTCTTATGAAAATCCATCAGCGGTTTAATGCAAATTTCCCCTAACATTGACTTTTTTTGCACGCAAATTGGCCTCATATCCACATTTTGCAAGCCATTTCCCCAAATACAATGCATGTTAATTTCACTAGGTGTTTTTACGCACCCTTTACCCAAGTGTGGATGCATTTTTTGTATGCCAGACTTGGCTGGCAAACTGCATAGCAAAAATTCATAGAGATGTGAATTTTGCAGGAGGGCTGCATTTTGTGGCATGGATTGCTTCGGGAAGTACAAATCAGGCAAGTTTGCCTATACGTGACCCCCTTTCTCTAGGTGCAGCCTGGTCTCTGTAAGGAGGGCTCCCAGGGGAGAATACCCTTTTCAGATCTTTTGAGTTTCGATCTGCTAGAACAAACATGCTGCAGAGGGAAGTGAAGGGATTTCCTATCCTTTTTAATTCCAATTTCTTGCGTTTCCAACATGCCCCCCAAACTGGGAAACCTCAGCAGATAACTTGTGGCAAAGTGTGCTATGTTGGGGATGTGGGTGTCGCTCGTTGGGCTGGATGGGGCCGTGTGGGTTGTCCCGGTGGTAGGTAGGCGATGTTGTGGGACCACGCGAGCTGGTAAGCGATGTCTTCAGCCGCCTCCAGTTTGCGCAGTTCAATGAGGCCATCGCCTGCCGAAGCCAGCGAGTTGGCGACAAGCTCAGCCACCTTTGCGTCCCCCTCGGCAGAGATGATAGCTGCTGCCTTTTCCTGCTCTGCCTTTTCGACGGTGAACCTGGCCCTCTCTGCTTCCTGCTGGGCCACTTGTTTCATTTCTACAGCCTCAAGGAACTCCTTCCCGAACGTCAGGTGCGTCAAGGAAACGTCGTCCAAGATGAGGCCAAACGAGGCCGCCCTTTCCGCCAGCACTTTGTTGACCTGCCTGGAAACCAACTCCCTCTGAGTGATCAGTTCGCCAGCATCAAAACGGGCCACTACTGATTTGAGGATCTCGGTCGTGATGGAAGGAGGCACCCTCTCGTTGTAGTCCTCCCCAACTGTGGTATAGATCTGGGGAAGCTGTGCCACCACTGGTCTGAACAAAATCCGCAGGGCAATGTCGACGTTCTGTAGGTCTTTGCTCCCAGTAACAACTGGGATGTTGCATGGGTGAGAGCGGCAATCGAAGATAACAGGCTTCTGCACCCAGGGGATGAGAAAATGGCTCCCTTCTCCAACCACGTTGTCCTGAACGCCCTGGAATCGGTCAAAGATGACAGCTCTGTGACCTGCATCCATGGTGTAAAGAACAGAGTTGACTACTCCGCCAACGACGGCCAGTCCCAGGCCGAGTCTGCCGATGGTCTCAAAAATCTTGGCAGCCATCGGGTTCCTCATAAATCCTGCTCCTGCATTTCCAAGACAGTCACAGCGCCCGGTGAACTGGTGGTCTCCACATGACCGTCCAGACAAGCCCTCCAGTCTTTTGATGTTCATGCACAATATTTGCACCCAAACCACTCAGGAGCTTGGTGTCGCCTATATGCCGCAATGCCTGATGCGATCTGTAATTCTTCCAGTCTCAGCGGGAAATGAGCAGGCAACAGTAGTATAATCCTCAGCTCATATTTGGAGGGAGTTACAGCACCAAATCTTGAACCCATGTACCAGGATGATTTGTTTCTTTTTTTGACCTTCAGGAGTGGGCAAACCTGTGACACCACCAGGGCCCACCTCCTGATGCCACCTTGGGATGTCACTACCTTGTGACATCACTGAGCCCTGCTTTGTGACATCACCAGATTCCGCCTCTCAAGTGCCAAGATCTTAGACACCTGAAGAAAGAACCTTCCTGTGATTCTTTGTGAAATACTGCAAGGTTTTTCTTAGTGTTCTATACCACATGAATTTTCTGTGGGAGACCACATGAATCTGTGGAAGGTACCAGATCCATGGGGTCACTTGACTGTAGAAATTTGGTGGAGGGTGATTCTCTAGCCGCAACCCCTTGTATCCACCAGCCCCGGAGCAAGAAATGTAACCTTGTGAGGAAAGGATAAAATACATAGGGCTTTTTAGTCTACAGAAAAGGCATGACTGAGATGTGTAAGATGACTGATGGTGTGGGAAAAGTGGATAGTGTCTCTCCCTCTAAAGACTAGAAATGGGGGCCATCCAATGAAGGTGAATGTTGGCAGATTCAGCACATAAAGCTTTAATTTTTTTTAAAAAAGATGTTTTGTTTTGAAATGTTTTTAATGGTAGTGTTTTAATATATTTTGAAGTCTGTTTTTATGATGTTTTAAGGTGTTAGTGCTTTCGTTCGCCACCCTGGGCTCCTACTAGGAGGAAGGGCGGGATATGAATCAAATAAATAAATAAATAAATACTTGATATTAAACAAACAAACAAATACTATGGAATTTGCTCCCAGGAGATGTAGGGATGGCCACCAATTTTGAGGTTGGAAGATTCAGGACACATGAAGGAAAGGGCTTCTACACATGCCGCATAGTTAAACTACGGACATCGTTCCCGCAGAAAGCAGAGATGGGCCACCAACTTGGCCGACTTTAAAAAGGATTAGACAAACTCATGGAGGATAAGGCTTATCAGTGGCTACTTAGCCACCATGGCTGTCTTCTCTCTCCACAGTCAGAGGCAGGATGCTTCTGAATCCCAGTTGCTGGAAACTGCAGGAGGGGAGATTTGCTCTTGCACTCAGGACCTGTTTTGAGGGCTTCCCTTTTGGGGCATTTGGATGGCCACTGTGAGAACAGGGCGCTGGCCTATGATGGGCTCCTTTGGCCTGACCCCGCCATTGCAGGGCTCTTCTGACATTCTGTTGTTATATTCTTAAGGAAATCCGTCCTCTTGTCCAACATTCATTTTCTGCCTTTCTCCATTCCAATTCTCTGGGACTAAGGAATTGCCCTTTCGAATGGAGAGGCTTAGCCCTCAGCGCGTTGCCTTTCCATCTTGAAAAGAGGAAAACAATGCATTATTTTGTTCCCTCATTAAAAGCCGGAATAAAATCCACTGTAAGTGGGAATGAAATTGACTTCCTGGGAGTATTTTACATTAGTGGAGGGGGGGACCTTTCCCCATTCTTTCTTTTGTTCATTTTAAAAAAAACCCGATAAAGCGTGCATCTTGAATTTCTGCACCGCCATCTTCCTTGCAGAAATAAAAAAAGGGAAGAAAATTAAAAGGATTTAGAAACCTTCGCTTTCTCTTTCTCTCTCTGCCCCCCTTCATATCCTTCTTTTTTCTAACAGCGGACCTTGAAGTCTATCATGCTGTCTGGAAAATGCAATGCAGCCTAATATATGAATTTATCAGCAGACAAAACTCATTCTTTTAACCTGGAGCAAAATGCTAACTAAGGCCATCTTCTGCTTTGTCAGTGACAGCAAGGGGATTCGGGGCCTGCATTCCTCTGGGGCCTTCCAAAGCCTGAACACATTCACTGTCACGGGTTGTTGTTGACCCAAAGCAAAATGGCCCCTTCCATTTTTGTGGGCCTGATTTGGTGGCCACTAAAGGATGCGTTAGCCACTTTTCAGGAGGATGGGATGAATTTTGAGGAGGATGAGGTATGTCGATACAAAAAGGGTGAAATGACAGTGGATAGTGAAGTAGCATCATTCCATGGGCATTGTGGGATTTTAAACATAGTGGCCATCAGTGTGGAGAGCTGAAACACCAGTCAGTTTGTTGTCAAAACTACCTTCTCAGAAACATTAAAAATAACACTAAAAATGAGAGCGTTCGCATATTAATAGACACGCCGGGGGGAAAAAACCCAAATGGAAGTTGTCCTAAAGTCTGTTTTGAACAGAATGACAGGATGGGTATTGTGAGTAGGATGGAACAGAAATTCAATTCAGTTTGTATTTAAAGGCAAACTTTCCTCATTTGCCAATACATGAACCAACGCAGCCATCCTTCGAAATTTTGCACCTCTCCAAAGTTTGCAACGCAATCTCCAGCCAATCAAAGCGTAGAAAAAGGCATATGCTAGGGGTCAAGTGTCCATATAAATACACATATTAGTGAAAACCGCATATTAGGGAACGTTACTGTGCAAAACTGTGGCTATGAGGAGGGAAAGTTGCAGAGAAAAAGGTGTGCATCTCGGGAGAAACATGCACTAGCGTTCTCATGTGTTTTCATGAGGACTTAAAAAAAAAATCTGCAAACTGATGTGGAAATTTGGAGAGCCAAACCTAAGACTGGGAAAATGGGAAACTGAGGGAAATGGACATATTTCACCCATCCTTAGTGGTGAAGTGGCTAAAGAGTCCATGTTGCGCGCACTGAGTCCAAAACAGCCCTGTTGGCTAGGGCTGATGGGAATTGTAATCCAAAACAGCTATGGGGCTGATGAGTACACCAGGTTGAGCAAGGCTAGCCTAAGGCTACCGTTGCTTTAACCACTACACCACACTCCCTCTCCCTGCTTCCGTTTCCCTGCCTGGCGTCCTCTCTCCCCTGACTTTCCCTCTCCCATTCCCCCTAGAAGTGAGTTGTCTCACGTGTGACTGAGACGCACTTTGGAACTGTCAGCTGCGTCTGCAAAGGGCCCTCGTTAGCATTTTGCTAGAGGGAAAAGAATGGGTTTTTCTCCGCTGATAAATTCATATATTTATAAGCTCTATATTTGCAGGAAAGACGACAGAGAGAGGAAGGCGGTCTTCTGGAGAGCGGGAGACAGTACTGTGCTTTTAAAAATATTTTTCTGTCTGGGAGATTAAAGGGAGACTCCTGTCCCCCTGGCACCAGAGTATTTATGCTGGCTGTTGTTTCCTACCCAGGAAAGAGATCTCGGGGTCGCGGTGGATAGTTTTATCAAAATGTCAGCTCAGTGTGCATCAGCGTCGGAGGAAAGAAACAAGAAGCAAAATTCCATGTTAGGGATTATTAGGGACAGGAGTGAAAGATAGAACAGCTGGCAGCATTGTGGCTTGTACAAATCGACGGCGCGGGTGCATTTCTCAACGCTGCAGACAGACATTACACGACTGAGAAAAGATGAAAAGGCAGGGCTTGTATCCAACGCTGGCCCTACTCCAAGCAGACCCATTCATTTCAGTGGATCTACTCTGAGTAGAGGGATGGACAGATGTGTCCATTTCTGTTCGGTCAATTTCTCATTATTATAAATTCAGTTCTCCACATTTCCACAGCAATCTGTGTGTGTGGGTTGTTTTTTCTTAAAAAAAATCCTCATGAAAATTCACCAGCATTTTGGCGCGAATTTCTCCTAATAAGCACCTGCTTACACGCAGCTTTGACCATCGTGGACATTTTCACAAGCGATTTCCCGTAACAGAATGCCTTTTTTTGGTATGTTGCTTTCACAAATGCATTCATTTTTATACACGCATCCCCTGAATATATGCATTTTTCACTGTTTGGTAGGAGACCTGCATTGCCAAAGTCAGAGAAGTGCAAATTCCAAAGGACAGCTGCGCTTCGGTCTGCATGTCCAGTAGTGTAGTGGCAAATTCAGAAGTGCAGGGTCCCTTCATGAGAGTCACAGCCATGCCCTTCCCTCTTTTTTTGCTGCTGGGTTGAGAATGAGATCCTTATTAATGGCTCCTCCCACAACAACAGATGTCCCTAGGAGCCAAGGAGCACAAAATAGAAGAGTGTTAGCTACTGAAAAGAGTCTTCTCAGTAGATGACTCTCTTCCTTTTACTCTGATTGGCTCCAATCAGCAGGAAAGGACAAGGAAGCATATTAGAAGACTCTTCTCAGTGGTTAACACACTCTTTCCATATTGATTGGCTCATAGGGTGCTGGAGACATAGGGACCCTGCTCCCCGAAAGGTAAGGCGTCTAAGACCCCCAGAGGCCCTCGACAGCTACACCACTGTCTGCATCTTCTTTCGGAAAGTGCAATTTAGGTAGATTCATATTTGAATGCAAACTGAATAGAATTTCTCTCTCATCTCTGTTGTTGTTGTTGTTATGTGCCTCCAAGTCGACTACGACTTATGGCGACCCTATGAATCAGCGACCTCCAAGAGCATCTGTCATGAACCACCCTGTTCAGATCTTGTAAGTTCAGGTCTGTGGCTTCCTTTATGGAGTCAATCCATCTCTTGTTTGGCCTTCCTCTTTTTCTACTTCCTTCTGTTTTTCCCAGCATTATTATCTTTTCTAATGAATCATGTCTTCTCATTATGGGTCCAAAGTATGATAACCTCAGTTTCATCATTTTAGCTTCTAGAGATAATTCTGGTTTAATTTGTTCTACCACCCAATTATTTGTCCTTTTCGCAGTCCATGGTATGCGCAAAGCTCTTCTCCAACACCACATTTCATATGAGTTGATTTTCCTCTTATCCGCTTTTTTCACTGTCCAACTTTCACATCCATACACAGAAATCGGAAATACCATGGTCTGAATGATCCTGACTTTAGCATTCATCTCTGGCTGGAGCCAAAATGATCAGGGGGTCTGGGGCAGCTCCCTTGAAGAAAAGGCAAAACCCTTTGGGGCTTTTAAAAGCCAGGTGTTCATAAGGTGGAAACTGGCACTTGGATCTTCTCTTTGCTTGTCTAAAGTTAAGAATAGTTGTGAGGGGATCGAGCCGAACTGGCACCTGATGCTGTTTGTTGCGTGTTTATTTGTTAAATTTGTATCATGTACCATGCCTTTTTGACAAGCGGTGCCCAAGGTGCACACATTCATGCCTTGCTTGTGGGCTTCCCATAATGGGCATCTGGCCGGCCACTGTGACAACAGGCATGTAAAGCAGGTTGTCTACCCTGAGCTATGGCCCTTCCCAAATGTATTTGTTGACCGGCTACTAGCCAGGATGGCTATGCTCTGCCTCTGCAGTTGGTGGCCGTACGCTTTTGAATCCCACTTGCTGGAAACTGCAGAAGGGGAGAGTTGCTCTTGTGCTCAGGTCCTGCTTGTGGGCTTCCCATAATGGGCACCTGGTCAGCCACTGTGCGGACAGGATGCTGGACAGGCCCACTTTGGCCTGATCTAGCTGCCTTATGTTTATAAACCTCTCCTTACACAGATTTTGTTTTTAAACATTTTATTTATAAGGTTTCTCCTCTGCCCTTCACCCTGAGGTAGGTATCGGTCAGAGTGCCCAACTGGATCTGGGAGACCAGGGTTCAAATCCCCACTTGGCCATGAAGCTCTCACTGGGGGCTAGCAGATGACTTAACCTACCTCATAGGGTTGTTGTGAGGATGAAATCGGAAGGGGGGGGGAAACCATGTTTGTACAGCACCTTGAGCTCCTGGGAGGAAAGGTGGGATATAAATGTATCATCATCATCATCATCCTTTCCCAGAAAAAGAGAGGAAGGCCTTGCCCCAGCCAACCTCATCTTAGTGAAGCAAGGACTTAGTCCTTTGAACTGTGGAAGACCATCCCCAAATCACACCCGGGGTGTGTGTCTATTTCTCCTCTCTGGCTTATTCAGGTGTTCCTCACAAGTATTCCTCCCCAGATCTCATTTTTGTGACCCTCAGTTTTAAAATATGGAAGGAACAATGCAAAATAGCAGCAGCACTTGATAAAAAAAAAGAAGTCTGTGTGGGTGGGTGGGAGGTGAGTTAACTGTCCTAACATTAGGGATGGGTGAGAAACTCAAGTCAGTTTGCATTTCAAGCTGAATCTATCAAAATCTGCACTTTCCCAAAGCTACGACAACTGAAACACAGCATCCCTTCGAGATGGCACTTTTTTGAATTTTGCAATGCAGTTTGCCCACCAAACAAGTGTTCCAAAGATGCACGCGTTAGGGGAAAGTGTGTTTTAAATTGTTTTCAATTTTTCAATTGTGTTTTCAATTGTTTTTAAAAGACGTGTTTCTTAAATTTGTATATTTGTTTTTAATGTTTTTCGTTACAGTAAACCGCCCAGAGAGCTGTGGCTATGGGGCGGTATATAAGTACAATAAATAAATAATAAAAATGGATATATCTGAGTGAAAGCCGCATACAGAAAGGCGTTATAGGACAAGGAACGGCTGGCAAAAATGTGTACGTGAGTTAAAAACTGCGTACATAAATGGGTTTCTTAGGAGAAATTCACATTCAGATGCTAGAGATTTTTCACGACGGTTGCTTTTTTAAAAAAATTGCTGCCGAAAGGGGAGGGGAAGTATTTTAGGCATTGAAAGGCTTGGAATTAGGAGAAATGGAAGGGGGCGAAGGGGCCGTAGAAAAGACAACACAAGTATGAGTCCATGGGAGCTTCCTCAGAGGACCTTAGAAATTCAAAGTAGCTTCGCAGAGCCTCAAAGCTCTGTCATTCAGAGCCTGGAACCAAAACAATGCGGAATTGTTTCGGGAAGGTGGGAAAGTCCAGGGACTCGACGCTCCTCGCTCAGACCGGCGGTTCCGCTAGTCAAACAAGCGTTCCACTTGAATCGATTCTGGACACCGCGTTAGCATAATCCCTCCCTCCCCCGCCCCGTCTCGCTATGACAACTTGACGGAGAATTCGGGAAAGGGGGGAGTGTTGAGTGGCAGCAGACACCGCGCTGACAAGGCGAGAAGATGAGGGGAAGGAGAATTTTTATCCCTCCTCGGAAAGACTTTGAATAAATAAATAAAACACATCGTTTTTTAAAAATTCCAAACTTCTTCGGCTTTTTTTTGGGGGGGGGAGGAATTAATTTGCAAGGTTCAGCCCCTGAGCTTGCCACCGCATTTGGGGAAGTGGTAGCCCACTCTGGAAATGGCGGTTGGTTTGGTGGCCTCCCTGCTGTCTGTGCATGGACGCAGCGCCCCCCCCTCTGGTCGTTCCTTTCTCCACCCACCCCCTACCTCTGGGGCTTTACCCGCGGTTTGACAGGCGCAAATGGGAATTGACATTTTACGCCTGCTGCCAGGAGCGAAGAGTGCACATCCGGCTGGGAAACGGCCTTGTACCCTGCCAATCTTTTGGCACCGTTAGGCCGGAAGAGGACATGCACCTCTTGTGTAAAGGGTACAGCGGGGGCATTGTCTGCGGCGCGAAGGCCAAGAGGCTGCCTGCCTGACAACATGTTGACGGTGCCTTGGAGAAGCAAGAGGGGTCACACCCCACTGTTTTGTCGTCACGCACGGCAGAGACAAGGCCACAGCTCTTCAGCCTTGTCCTTTCTCCAACACAAAGGGAAAGTCCGTATAGCTCAGTAGGATAGGGTATGGATGGGTGAAAATTTCAGTCCAGTTTGCATTTCAAGCCGAATTTATTTATTTATTTCATTAAACTACCCAATCCACACTTCCCAAAATGGCACAAGAACAGAAATGCGGCCATCCTTCGAATTTGCACTTATTTGAGTTTTTGCAGTGTAGTTTGCCAACCAAACAAGGTTTTAAAAAATGCATCTGTTAGGGGGAGAGTGTGCAGGAAAATGGACCTAGGAGTGAAAATAGCACACAGAGAGGCATCACGTGATGAGAAGTGGCGTGCAAAGAGGCGTACATGAGTCAAAACGGCCTTCAAAAATGACTTTGGTCAGGAGAAAGTCACGCTAAAATGCTGGAGAATTTTCATGAGGATTTTTTTTAAAGAAAATTGCAAATTGCTGCAGAAATGTTGAGAACTGAATTCAGGATTGAAAAACTGAGACACTGAATCTTTCCATCCCTGGTATAGAGATCCCAGGCTCAAATCTCAGCATCTCCAGGTACAGCTGGGAATGTCCCTGCCTAAAACTCCAAAGAACCTTGGGGGGGAGGAGGATTTGGCTGAAAAAGGTTCCCCACCTCTGAACGAGAGAACGGAGCGTAGATCTTGTGTGACTGAGGCTAAGAGCTCCACTGCACTAAAGATTTCAAGGAGTAGCATACCACTTTACACAGTCCAGGCTTCCCGCAAAGAATCCTGGGAACTGTAGTTTGTTGAGGGTGCTGAGACTTATTAGGAGACCCCTCTACTCCCTGCACAGTTCCCAGAGTTCTCTGGGAAAGAGGGATTGATTGTTTAACAGAATGAGAAGGGAGAATGTGAAACGGAGGCTTGATTTTCAGTGGGGAGGTAAACCCGTTTCTGGACTGCAGGTGTCACAGCACAACAACAACAGACAAGTTGGGCTTGCCACAAAATATTGCACTGTGGAATGACGTGGTTCAGCCAGCCATGCCCTTTGCCAAGGCACTCCATTTCATGCCTCCTCACCTTCAGTTTCCCACTCCCCTGCAGAAATGGGCAGATCTTTGTAGCCTTAGGTGTTTTCCACCTAGGCCATACTCACAGTAGACCCACTCGGTGAGCAACTGGGTAGAATCCTCTCTGCATATTTTCATTTACATCTCCACCATTAAAAGGGACTAGAGACTTGCTTTTTTAAAAAAAGAAAAGAAAGAAAACTGGACATCTGTGGAGTTGGCCTCACACAAGCCCTGCTGGATCAAGCCAAAAGCTCACCCAGTCCAGCCTGCTGTTCTCACAGTAGCCAACTAGATGCCTCTTTGGGGAGGCCCACAAGGGGACCTGAGTGTGATAGCAGCACTCTGGTTGTGATTCCCAGCAAGTGGTATCACTGACTCCAGCTGTGGACCTAGCCATGGTGGCTAGCAGCCCTTGACAGCCTTCTCCTCTGTGAATTTAGTAGTCTTTTAAAGCCATCTAAGTTGGTGGCCATCGCTGCCCCCTGTGGAAGCCAATTCCAAAAAAATCCACAGCCTGGTATATACTCTAAGGAGCCAGCCACCTTACATGAACCAAACCACTTTAAAAGGAGGGTGTATTTAAACAGAGCAGGACCACCACAATGTACGCAGAAACAGCAAACAGGTAGCCTCTCAAAGGCTCCAGACCTGAGTGTTTTTTAACAAAATGTTTGCAATTCCCAGTGTTTGACAGTATGTGGGCACTTTTCAGAACAGTTTGCAGACTGCTGAACTCTGAAACAAATCTTTGAATCTTTGATTTTATCTCCTTGAAGGCCACTTCCCTGCCACTCCACCGAATTTGTGTGTGTGTGTGTGTGTGTGTGTGTGTGTGAAAATACAGTTGTGGTTTTTTTAATGTAGTAACTAACAACATTCTGCAGGGGGAGCAGTTTCCATGCATTGTGGAAGAAGGACCCATTTTGTGTGTGTGTGTGTGTGTGTGTGAGAGAGAGAGAGAGAGAGAGGAGAGAGATTGCTGTTCTGTAGAGCAATTAAAGAGGGGTTAAGGAATTATTGTGAACAATTTAAATTAATGACCTTAATAAATGTGAGTGGACCTGGTGAGATCAAACACTGTTGTTGTTTTTAAACCCAGAGACTTTTCTTTAAAACGCCCAAAAGGACCTCCCTACCAAATCTATTTTCCCCCCAAATTCTGCAATGTTAAGCTTTGATTTCTGCCCTTGCCCTTCCTTCATTCTGCAAATTCAGGCTCAGATATTAAATCAATTAGTTGGACCAATTCAGCCAACCAATCACTTGACTGCAGATTACGGCTGCAATTCTATGGGGAGTGAGTCCCACTGAACAGCCGTGGGGCCTCCTCCTGAGTAAAAACACGAGCAAGATTGCGCTGCGAGGCTGCATGCTTACCGGGGATTAAATCCCATTGAACTGAAACTTACTTCTGAGTAGACGTGTATGGGATCTCACTATAAAACGGTGGTTTGTAATTCTTTGTAACATTGGAATCAGGAGAGACTGTGCCAATCCTGGACCAGTGCCTGGACTCAGTGGTGGGCTGGATAAAGGCCAAAAAACTGACTCTGATTCCTCACAAGACAAAGGTGCTGGGGCCAAGCGATTCCTGAGTCTGGATAATTGGTCAATTGCCTGCTTTGGACAGGGTTGTACTCCCCCTGAAGGAGCAGGCTTGTAGTCTGGGGGTGTTGCAGGATCCATCTCTGTCCTTAGAGGCCCAGGTGACCGCAGTGGCCAGGACTCGGAGGAGTGCCTTTTACCAGCTTTGGCTGGTAAGACAGTTAACGTCCGCTTCTGAACGGAGATAGCCTGATCATTGTCGCCCATGCACTGATAACCTCCAGGATGACTACTGCAATGCGCTCTATGTGGGGCTGCCCTTGAGGTTGGCCTGGAAGCTGCAACTAGTGCAAAATGCAGCAGCGCGACTGCTCACTGGGCAGAATATCATCACCGGGTTACGCTGCTGCAGCATGACTTGCACTGGCTGCCAATTAGCTGCGTCGCTCATTTCCCCAATTTTAAATTCAGTCCTGCAGCAATATATATATATTTTTAAAAACCCTAATGCAAATTCTTTACCCTTTTAGTGCGAACCTATCCTACTAAATACATTTTTGCAAACAGTTCTGACAGAGCATGCATTTTTTCGGCAAGACATTCATCCTAATATAATGCATTTTTGTATGATTTTCACCAATATATTCACTTTCCCCTAATATATGCATTTTTGCAAGCATTGCTTGGGGAATTCCCTCCCCTTAAATAGTAGACAGGCGCCATCTCTGTTATCTTTTTGGCGCCTATTGAAGACCTTCCTCTTTCAACAAGCCTTTTAAGCGGAGACCTTATCCCAGTCTGCATCTGGGATATGAGATGTTACATATGAGATTGTTTTCAGTATATGGAATTGTTTTTAATTGTTCATAGATACGGGATCTTTTTAATATACAGAGTAGTTTTCAATTGTAAATGTAGATTTTTTTTCAATATACGGAGTTGTTTTTGCTTATGGAATTGCTTTAAATTGTTTTAACGGCTGATGCTTCCACACTGAAATTGCTCCGAGATATTTTGTGGAAAGCGATTCATAAATGGCATTGAATGAATTAATGATTCGCTTGCAATGGCATCGGGACACACTATTTTGGGATGGCAGCTTCCCTGCCCCACCGTTTTGAACAACTTGCAATTATTCCTCCACGGTATTAGCATTTCCAGCAGACACATGAGGACTACAGACTCAGTGACTTTGGGCAATATCAGGGAAATGGGTTCATGTGCTAGATCAACCTGCTAATTATGGAAGCTGTACAAAACAAGCACAAGACTAAATCTCCGAAAGGAAAATAAAAATGAAAACCACACACACATACAGAGAGAGAGAGCTTAAAACATACCTCTTTACGAGCTGCAGCCCATAAAAATCCATTAAAAATAGCAGATCATTACACGCTAAGAGCTTGTTCCAGGGACGCCTCAAAAGAGACACAGAGAGAACGCCAAATAGATCTCCACTGAGACAGAGAGGCATAGAAAGATCTGGCTATTTTGGTTCTCACTGTATCTTATTCCCTTAAATTCACTTCTCCACGTTTCTGCAGCAATTCCCTTTTTTTAAAAAATCCTCATAAAAATTCTCCAGCATCTTACTGTGAACTTCTCCCTAATAAACACATTCTTGTATGCATGCAGTTTTGACTGATGTACACGTCTCTGCAAGCCATTTCTCCTAACAGAATGCCTTTTTGTAGTTGATTTTTACTCATGCGTTCATTTTGAAGCACACATTCCCCTGACATACGCATTTTTGTAAACATTGTTTGTCTGGTGAACCGCACTGCAAAATTCAGAGAGGTGCACATTTCGAAGGACGGCTGTGTTTCGGTTCTCAAGTTGTTTCGGAAGGTGTGGGTTTGATAGATTTGGCTTGAAATGCAAGCTAAATCCAATTTTGCCACCCTCCCCGAAATGGCATTCCACTCTTTCGGGATAAAATTGACTAAATATATGGATAAAATAAAGGGGGGGGAAATCATTTCCTTTTTTAAAAAAATGTGTGCATGTCAGCGAGAGAGACGTTTTGTAAGGCTGGGGAGTGGGATCAACTGTCTTTTTACTTGATTCCCAAGATCTACCAAGCAGAGCAAGGTGCACAAGATATACTGTTAAGAAGTGTTACGGTTGAGGGCCTTTTGGCCAAAAGGTGGGGTACCAATTAACAACAACAATAATAATTAAGAGTCTCTGGAGAGCTCTTCAGCAGCTGGATGAGATCAGAGGCGGCCCATCTAGTCTAGCATCCTGTTCTCACAGTGGCCAGCCAGATGCCCATTACAGGAAGCCCACCAGGCAGACCTGAGCGCAAGAGCAACTCTCCCCTCCTTCGGTTTCCAGCCACTGGTATTCAAAAGCATGCCGCCTCTGGCCGTGGACGCAGAGCATAGCCAGGCTACCAGCCACAGACAGCCTTCCCACAAACTGGGTCTTTGAAAGCTGTCCAAGTTGGTAGCTGTCACTGCCTCTTGTGGGAGCGAAGTCTATCGTTTAACTCTGCGCTGCGTGATGAAGAATCAGAGAGTTGGAAGGGGCCTAGTAAGGCCATCAACCCTCTACTCAATGCAGGCCTTTCTCTCTGTCCTGAATCTTCCAACATTCCGTTTCATCGGACGTCCATGAGTTCCAGTGTTACGATTCAGGGAGAAAAGCTCTCCAGCGCACTGTCTGCGCACCCTTACAAGAACCCGTTACAGAACAAGGGTGCCTCAGAGCATGTCATGCAACCTACAGAGGTCTTGCCTGTACCGGAACCACGCTCATTGCCCTTTGTGACCCAAACACCACTCCTGGCCAGCTTTCTTCAGCTCACCGGTTGGAAAAGTGAATTGGCTGTTGCCCTTAGAAACTCCCTTATACGGAGTCAGATCCCTGATCAATCTAGTTCGATATTGCCTACACTGACTGGCAGTGGCTCTCCAGGGTGTCAGGTAAGGAGTCTTTCCCACTGCCTGCTTGAAGATTGAACCCGTGGCCCTTTGCATGCAAAGCATGCGTTTCACCACTGAGCAAGGCTCCTTCCGAGCGACAGTCTGTCCCTTAAAATAAAACAAGGTTCTAGTCCTCATTGCTCTGAACAGAGAGAGATGGATTTGACCCCCCCCTTGCTGGACCCGAGGTGCTCCTTCCCAGTCATCATGGAATCAGCAACTTTCTCCACTCGACTTTCTCACGCAGTTAGCTCCATGGCTAATTTCCTCCCGAGCACTCAAAGCGAGAGGCTTCTTAATTGCCTCATCTCTCGCGTGCCTCGTTTGCGGTCGAAGAGAAAGCAATCCTTCCAGTATAGCTAATCATATCACAGATCCTCCCTCCCTTTGTCGGGGCCTTCTTGTCCCCATTTGCGTCTCCCTGCCTTCTCTTTTTGCGCCCTGCTCCTGTTCCTGGTTCTGCTCACTTGCCCTGGAACGACACAGACCCCACTAATTCAAGACGGCCCCTGCCTCAGAGCCCTCGAAGCGCATGACAAACGCCTGGTGGCAAGAGAAATCTGTTTTACAGTTACAGGAGCAGAGCGAATGGAGGGAAGAGATGTTGCTGGCGTGTCAAGCTCGGTAACAGAGGGCAGCCGGGTCTAATCCGACAAGCCATGGAACACCGGAGCTTCGAAAAACTGAGTTAGGCAAAGTAAGGCAAGCTCCTGAGGTGGCAGATGCTGAGGGCAGCGGCTAGCTGTTCCGAACCATTCCCTGCAGTTGGAGGGCAGAGCTATGTATGTTACCCAGCCTCTCCTGCCCCCTCCACGAGCCTGATACCCCCCTGGGGCTGGAGAAGATGCTAACTGAGTTCGCCACCATGGTGCCCGTGAGCACGATGGTGCCCGTGAGGTCTTCCCCTGGTGCCCACCAAGCCTCTGAGAGCTCCCTCCTGCTCACTGACCCCTTGATCATATGACGGGTGAGGGTGGTTTTCTTACCTTCCCTCTGAAAAGCACATGAGGCCCAAGGAGGAAATGAGGAGAGTGACTCTCTCACCCACTTCCTCTTCCAGCTCTATGTACTTTTCAAGGCTCAGATGAGTTCTGCTGCGTCTGACATTTTACCCATAGCACAACCCCCCAGATTCAAATGTGAGCACGTGGGTCTCAAATGGTTGGCAACCGCTGAGCTATCCCATCACCAGGGTTGATGTAAGAGTCAACTGCCGTTCCAGTCGGCTTCTGTACATAGAATGGAAAGGTGGAAGCCTCCTCTCCTTTGCCCCAGGACAGGGGCCAGACCTGTTTAGGCAGAATTGTAGCTAGCTGTTTCTAAGCTCGAAGATATGGCATCTCCCAGAGAATCCCCTAAATGCAGGAAGCCAATGAGAACCCAGATACAAGCCCATCAGAACAGCCCTGCAGAGCTGGATCAGGCCATACGGGGCCCATCCTAGCCCAGACTCCTTGTCCGCACATTGGCCAACCACCTGCCCATTATGGGAAGCCCACAAAGAGGTCCTGAGTGCAACAGCAACTCTCCCTGCTTGTGATCCCCAGCAACTGGTGTTTAGAGGCATACTGCTTCTGACAGTGGAGGTTCAACATAGCCATTGTGGCAAGTAGCCATCGATAGCCTCCTCTTCCTCCATGAATCCTCCACCCAAATCTTTGGATGCCATGTCGTCTGCTAGTCTGTCAGGCCTGCTTTGTCCTTATTAAGCCTCTGAGCACGGCAGCATTAGGTTACTTCCGAAATTCTCCCAGTCCAAATTTCTCTCTGGATTGTGGAGCGGAAGATTGGGGTGGTTTTGTTTACAGCCTGGAAGCCATGCATTAGGAATGGTTCCATTCTTAAAATTATGGATTTTATAGATGTGTGTTCATGTTTGGTGCTCCTGGTGCCCAGGAAGCCGCTGAATCCTGTTCCTGTCTCACTGCCCTTTTTTGTCATGAGGTGGTGATGTTCTTCCTTGAAAAATCCATAGAGCTGAAGGAAGAAGTTGCAAGAGTGGCACTCTTTCTCACTTCCTGTTTCAGCTCTATGCTCTTTTTGAGGCTCGGATGAATTCAACTGGATCCAGTGTTTACCCAGATCACTTGGGAAAGTGAAAAGTGTGCATGTGTGGGGCACGATCTGGGGGAGAGGGGAGAGACATGACCAGATGGAGTGGCACTCACAGCACTTGCTCAAAAATGGGCCTAAATAGATTAGAAAAAACTCTCATCTCTATCTGACACTTTTTGCCTCTGACCTTGAAAATGTGTCTAGTTTGTTATTACTAGCAATGCAGGAAAAAATGGATTCATTTCACATATAAAGACCTTCCTTTTTCAACAAGCCTTTTAAGTAGAGACCTTATCCCAGTCTGTATTGGAATTGCTTTTTAGATGCTTTTAAAGTTGTCTTTTAAAGATGTTTTGCTCTTAATGTTTTTAAAATGCGTAGTTTTAATATGTTTTAAAGTTTTTTGTTTTCAAGATGTTTTAGAGTGCTTTTTGTGTCTTTGTTTGCTGCCCTGGGCTCGCTCCTTCTGGGAGGAAGGGCGGGATATAAATGTAATAAATAAAATAAAGCTGAATCGATCAAATTCGTACATTCCGAAACAATACGAAAACCAAAACACAGCCGCTGTTCGAAATTCTCACGTATCCAAATTTTGCGATGCAATTCTCCAACTAACTAGCCAACGTTGACAAAAATACATATTAAGTGTGCATAAAAACATGTGAAAATAACACGCCAAGATGCATTATGTGATGAGATGCGGCTTGCAAAAATGCGTACGGACGTCAAAACTGCCTGCAAACGTGTGCTTATTAGGGAGATTTACACCCTAAAATGCTGGAGAATTTTCATAGACTAAATGGCAGATTGCTGCAGAAAGGTGGATAACTGAATTTAAGATAGGGACAAAGGGGGAAACAAAGAGAATCAAAAGGGACATAGCCTTTTGTCCCTAGTTATTAGACAAAGAAACATGACAGTTATTGTCTGCATTAATTATCTGAGCGTTTGACGTCTGCTATGCCCCTTATGAGGTGCGCCACTGTCCGTTGGCCCTAAAGCTGCGACCCTGATGTTCCTGGCCCGACTGAAAAACATCTCAGGGTGCATTTTGTAGCCAGCACCTCGCCGTCGTCTGAATTAAGCTCCGCTGCTCAGACTGGCTCTCCAGAGCTATAACTCTCCGGTGTTCTTGCTGATGGCGGAAAGGCTGAGCTTCCCTTGAGGGATGAGCTGCAAATGCTTTGGGGGCGCCCAGTCCATGAGAAAGAGAGATTCTCCTGCTCTCAGCACTCGCTCCCCGTTCCTCTTGCGATGGATGGTGCCTGCCTTGCGCCGTGAGTGCTCAGAGAACTTCCTAATGTACTCGGGGGCTTGATTGATTTCCTGAAGCATCCCTCTTCATCGGCTCTCGATAGCACCACAGAGAAGCAGTAAATCTGGGGCGGCAAGACAGCGCATTTCCCGGTGCCTGCCGCTGTCCCACCCAACCGCGGGAAGCCTTCTGCAAACACACACCGCTTTCGACCAGGTTTGCCGAGCCATCGGCAGATCCCGTTCCAGGCTTGGGTTCAAGCAACATGCCTGGGAGATGGAGACAAATGCCGTGTCTGCGCCACAGCTGAGCCATCTGAAGCCACAGCAGAGATCAGTGCCTTTGGGCATGTGCAGAGTATGGATGGCAACATGAGAACATGTGAACATCCCGGTGGATATCATACAGGCGCTAACCGTCGGGGGATTTTGGCACCTATTGAAGACATTCTTATCCTGCCAGATCTTCCCAGGATAATCCTGGCCTGTTTGTTATTAATTTTGGGACAGTATCATGTTATTTTAATAGGGTTTTTAAAATCTGTTTATTAATTTATCTCATAATTAATATATTTCTGTTCGGTACATTGCTTGCGTTAGAGTTTTTGGTAGATAAATACTGCAGCAGAGTGCAGAAATAACTAGTCTGCTAAGACTGGCAGTTGAAAGAATAAAGAAACCTAAGGTTTATTATTGCAAAGAGATAAAGGCATACATACTGAAGCAGCCATGCGGCTTCCACTCTGAGAGCCATGACTCACAAACCGACAACAGAGAGAGAAAGAGAAGGGAGGAAGGGGAGGAGCAAAGCCTGCAAAAAGAACAAACGCTTTAGAGGAGGAGTCAGTAGAGGGAAGAATAGATTGCCTTTCTGTCTATCACCCCTCACCCTCCCAGGTCAGGTCACTTGTAACATGCATTGGTGCTTTACTGCCAAACAGTCTTTTTATTATGAAGCAATTAAGAAAGCATCCATATAAATAAACAATGTTTGTATGGCTGGATCAGAGACATAATTCAAAGGTGTGCATGGGAACCCTTTCCTAAGCTGAGAACCCATGATATTTTTTGCAGGGGGGGGGGACTGGGAAAACTGGAGGGATTTGTGAGTTAATCCAATATGAGTTTTGGATAGCTCTCTCATGTGGAGTTCTTCTCCTCTCATTGCCACACAGGGATGAGGGAAAAATTCATTTCAGTTCATATTTCAAGCAGAATCTATCAATGTGAGAAGTGAAACCCAGCCATCCTTCAAAGTTTGAACTTACTTGAATTTTTCAATGCAGTTCACCAACCGAACAAGGTTCACAACAGGCCATACTTCGGGGGAAATTGTGCAGAAGAATGAATATATGAGTAAAACTAACATACAAAAATGCATTATATGATGAGAATTATGCAAATATGGGGAGAAAATGCTCTACCTGACCCTTTTTGTCTCTAACCTTGAAAATGTGTCTCGTTTGTTATTACTAGGGATCGGGTGAATTTTGATTCATTTCGCATATAAAGCCAAATCGATCAAATTTGTACATTCCGATACGAAATATGAAAACCAAAACACAGCCATTCCTCAAAATTCTCCCATATCTAAATTTTGCAATGCAGTTGTGCATGAAAGCAAATATATATCACGCAGAAATGCATGACAGGATGAGAAACGGCTTGCAATAATGTGTACGCGAGTCAAAACGGCCTAGAAAGATGTGCGCATTAAGAGAAATTCACACTAAAAGGCCGGCGAATTTTCCTAAGGATTTCCTTTTTTAAAAAATAAGTCGCAAATTGCTGCAGCAATGTGAAGAGCTGCATTTTAAGACAGGGAAAAGGAGGAATTGAGAGAATCAAAATGGACAGACCTTTCTATTCCTGTTGCCACGAGACTGGGACAAGGCGAGAACTATCGGTGAGCTCCTATTTCCAGAAGGGAGCAAATCTTGGCTTGTCGTTATTTTAACATCCTTCGCAATCGCTATTGATGTGTCACCTGAGAGAGAAGTTTCTCAAATTTAGCCTGAAATCTACTTCTGGTGGGAAAAGACTGTGACCCAGTTTAGTGGCAGCTGATGCCCATGGGTTGGCTGATGGGCAGAATGCAAGGCGCCCACATGGCAGGTGGAGCCAGAGCGAACGAGAGGCAAAGGTAATGAATTCTAGTTTTCCCCACCCCTTTCCTTCCCTCCTGAGTCCTACAAGCAGCAACACTGAGAGTGAAGAGGAGGAGGCAGCTGAGAGCCAGGACCACCCTCTGGACTGGTTGTAAGCAGGAAGGAAGACAAGCGTCTGAAGGCAGACTCAGGGCTCGGCTACACTGCGGTTTAATGTGTGTTTGGTGCTGCTCACATCCCCTTTAAATTTGCATGGTTCACATGACGTCACTGGCAAACAGAAGCTATCGCGCAGTTTCCCCCCTGTAAATCTCTACTAACCCAATCCTCTGATAATACAAAAAGGAAAGAAGTCTCTATGCCGTATCTCTAGTGCTTGCAGATGCTTTACTCTGATGCTTTTAGGTGGGTGTGTCAATCGTTCCCTTCTCCATGCCCACTTCCTACTCCTCCCTTTGTTCATTTTGTTTCCTGCAGGCCGACAAACAACTTCCGGCTGCTCTCCTCTGTTCTGCTGGCCTTTTGTATGTTGCTGCAAATGATGCCTTATTTTCCTCTTCCCCTCCTAACTTGTGCGCAGAAGCATAAGAAAGATCCGTATTTCAGCTGTGTTGTACCAGTGATGAAAATACAAATAATCACAATTCTGGGTTGCTTTTTTTAACACATGAAACTCACTGGTAGAACAAACTAAGCATGCATGGTTGCCAAGCAACCTGAGGGAGTGGAAATGTTAAATTAGAGGGTGTGGTCATTAGGAAACTGACTGATTGATCCTTCCCCTCAGTGTGAATAGAAAACCCTGTGTTTACAGCTGGCGCTGAGCCCTTTCTGTGGACAGTGCAAATAGAAAACTGAGGTAAAAACAGCATCTTTAGTATGAAGTAATGGTCCCATGTGGATAAGCCCTCACGCTGACGGGGCAGCACCTCATGTGCCCTAACGGATCAGCCTCCACTGGGCCAGTCTCAGGCAAAGTCTTAGTTCACTTTGAGGAGGAGGCCTCAGAGATTCCTCCATTCCTATTAGGGATGGATTTCTCGCCCCCACAATCTTAAATTCAGTTCTCCACCATAAGCCATCGACTTTGAAAGTTATGGAACAAATGTCAACTCTGACTTGCAAGGACCCCTTTTTTTGAGCCTGAGGGCTGCTTTGCGGTCTGGGCAACCTGCTGAGGGCTGCCCATGAGGTGAGTGGAGCCAAAGGCAAAAGTAGGTGGAGCAAGTGATGCAAATTTTGCCTTGGTTCAATAAGGCTAGTTGCTGCACATACTCGCAGACCCTTCTCTGTCCTCCACCCAGGCAAGCAAGCAGCATGATCACAGTTTGAGGACACATCCCACCCACCCAAGGAGGATGCAAAGTAGGGCCAGTGAGGGGGGTGTCCTGGGGAGAATCCTGGGGGCCAGATAGTGAGGCCTCGAGGGCTGCATTCAAGCAATGGACCCGAATCAAGCAACCAACCAGTGCAGGTGAGGTGTGAGGGGCATCCCAGTGACTTGGAGTCACCGTTGGACATCCAAACCACCTCCCTACCCCGCAATGTCCAAAACGAAACGATCGGAAACTCGTTTGCATAAGCAAAGGACCTCCGCAGAAGGACGTGCATTTCGTAATCCCCAAAGTTATAACTCAGGTTATTTTATTTTATTTTTTAAAAATCGACAACTGTTAGAGCCATACAACAATGGAACCAATTACCTAGAGAGGTGGTGGGCTCTCCGACACTGGAGGCCTTCAAGAGGCAGCTGGACAGCCATCTGTCGGGAATGCTTTGATTTGGATTCCTGCATTGAGCAGGGGGTTGGACTTGATGGCCTTATAGGCCCCTTCCAACTCTACTGTTCTATGATTCTATGACTTCCTCCAGAAATAATCCAATGGCAAAACAAGTCTCAGCTTTCAATTTCCGTGTATAATCATCGAACGTGGCGACCTCCCCCCCACACACATTTTTTTACTAAAGGTAATTTCCATCTCAGTAACCCCTTCCAAGCCCTTTTCTCATCCGTCTCAACATCATCTCCCTCCCCCAGCCCCACAACACTAATCAGATGCGCTTTTTCAAAATCCATCCAGACAAGAGTTTCTTTGCTTTTTCCAGTACAAGGAATGGGGGCGGGGGGGAGGCACAAGTTTGCTTCTCTAATCCTGCAATTGTCCCTCACTGGTCTTACATCCATTTCTAAAGCTCTTCATAATAGATTTAATTTTTAAAAAGAAATCTCGGGAAGGTTATTATCGGATATTTCAGCTTTTAATTAAAAACTATAAACTCGTGTGGAAAGGGGGGGTCTTCTGCAGGGTGAAGGAGAGACAAACGGGCATCCCTTTTAAGACAAACGGTGCCTTTATTTTTATTTTACTCCAGATGAGGATTTAGCCCAGTACGTGCAATTTTACCTTTGCAAATATATATATATTTATTCCTGCAGTTTTCATGCATGAAGCCGGATTTGGCTTAAGAGATGTGCGGATGCAGAGCGACGTAGATTAGACGGGGAAATTAGAGGCGCAAGATGAAATAACCCCCCAAGAAAGAGAGGCGAGGGGGGGAAGGAGGGGTTAAATAAATAAACACACACACATAAATACTCAGGGGGTCTGGATTTCAAGGAGGTTTGGATTTTGGGATGGGGTGAGCACTTCAAACAGCAGAGGCTCAACCGCAAAACCACCCCAGTTTTTTTAAAAAAAACATTTCATCCAAGTACAGCCTGATCGCCATCTCTTAAAAGGGTTTCCGGATGGTCTAAACGATTAAAAGCGACCGCTGACAGCAGGGACGGTGGGGCAGAGTGCGTGGCCCTCTAGTGGTGGTGGTTGGACTCCATCTCCCATAAGCCCCAACAGCCAGTGTGGCCACTGGTCAGGGACGATGGGAATCAGAGTCCAGCGACATCTGGGCGAGGGAAGGCTCCCTTAGGCTACCCACTGCCACAGGAGTTATCCCCTGCTGTTAGTCATCGTGGCTAAGGGGAACCTCCCTTTTCAGAAGCAGTCTACCCCAGAATGCCAGCTGCTGGAAGGAGGGAAAGGCGCTGGCCTTACATTGCACCGCTTCTGGGATTCACAGAGGAATCGGGAGGCCGCTACACGGACCTGTCTTCCGGGCGCTTCTGAGAATGACAGCTAAGTGAGACTTCCGCGGCAGCCTGCCTTGGTCTGGGCTCACAGAGGCTCTTTTTAAGTCCTTGGGCGAGGCAAATTAATTGGAGGAGAGTAAGCCTGTCTGAGACTGTTAGTCACATTGGCTAAGTCAGGGATTGGGGAACAGTTGTGGCTCTCCAGAAGTGGCCATTCTCCACGTCCCATCCGCTCCAGCCAGCATGCCCAATGGTCAGGGGTGATGAGGTTGAAATTTGCACCTAGGAAGGAACAGAGGACTCCAGGAAGCTGCCTTAATACTGAATCAGACCACTGGTTCATCTAGCTTAGCATTGTCTGCACTGGCCAGCAGCAGCTCCCCAGGGTTTCAGGCAGGGAGAGTCATCCGGGATTGAACCTGGAGTCTTCTGCATGCAAGACAGAGGCTCTACCACTGAGCTACGGCCTGTCCCCTACCTTCCCTGGTGGGATCTCACCATTGTTTTTTTCATGGGGGAATGAAAGGCACTCTGTACATGCTCAGCGACACCCTCTTCTTATCCCTCTGTGTGTGTATTGTGGGATACTGGGAGAGGGGGTCAGTTCTTCTTCGCATCTCATTCTCTAAGTCCAGCCTCCAGAGGCACTGAGCAGGGGGTTGGACTTGATGGCCTTATGGGCCCCTTATAGGCCTACTATTCTATGATTCTATGAGGGGGAAAGGGTTAGGGGGCTTAAATGGAAGCTTCAGAGGGAAGCGATAACCGGTGTTGATAACGAGGTGCAAGCAGGCAGGGGGGAAGGGGAAAATAACTTCTCCCAGCATGTCTGGAAAGAGACGGCTGCGCTGTGATGAAAAACCTGGCCAAAAAAACACACTTATTTGTATCACAGGAGTCAGCAGAACTGTCTCTGAGCCGCGCAGGGAAAGGAAGATCTGCTGACTCGTGAGGAAGGGGGTGGCCTCGTGCATTCGCTTTCCACAACCAGAGTTGTGTTCGCTTGCTCTCCCTCTCTTTTGCCTTTCCCCCTCCCCAAAGATGGGGCTTTGCTGGGTACTCAGTGGTGTAGGAGCAACAAATCTATCATTTTTAGTTTCTTCCATTTTTCGAACGTTGAGTTGACTTCTCTGCATGCCTACATCAGTTTGTTAATTTTATTATTAATATTATTATTATTATTATTAAGTCATCAGGAAAAGTCATAAGCACGCTACTGTGCGTGTGTGTTCTAGTGTGAATTTCTGCACACATCCACATTGTTGGCAAAGCCATTTCCTAAAATATATAATGCCCTCATGCACATTCTTTTCATGAATTATGCACCGAAGGAGCAAACTCCAAAGGATGGCTGCGTTTCGGTTCAGGCCCTGCTTCAGAGAGTGCAAAGGAGGTCGTTTTGCCTTTCAGTGTGAGGGGAAACGAATGTCTTCTTACATCTCTACCCAGGACACACATTTGTCTATCAAATGCCTCTGGGCACGTGAAGAAGGTGGATGGATTCGCATCAGCACCCTGCTTCACAGCACACCCGGCGAAAGGGCTGTAGCCGGCTGAGTCCTACTCAGAGTCGACCTGTCGAAATCTCCCCGATCTCCATGCAGGGCAGGGCAAAGGCTCCCTGCCTAAAAGCCTGGAAAGCTGCTGCCAGTCTGTGTCGACAAGACTGTGTTGAACGGCTCTGGCTCAGTATACGGCAACGTCGCGCGCTTAGGTTCCATTGATCGATGCCTTCCAGTTCCCACTCTGGATTCCCCAGTTCGCCTCCCTCGCTTTTGAAGCCATCGCCAGCGGCACTGTTGGAAGCGGGCTTCAGGTGCGGGCGAGGCAAAGATCCTCCAAAGGAACATCAGGAAGAAGAAAATCAAATCACAATCAAGGAACCCCTTTTCTCCGGGTCTGTTTCTACCCGCTGGTCTCCCAGGAGGCCCAACATCAGCCGGCCAGCTCTCAGTGGTGACGCCACCAACAAGGCCATGGAAGTGGATGTTTAGAAGCCTGAGCAGATTCTGAGATTATAGCACCTTGGCTTTTTCTCCACCCCGTTATTCTGACTCTGTTTCTTTCTACATTTCCTCCTGGATTCCGGCAGAACTGGAGCATTTCTGTAATCAAAGCAGTGGTGGCTCCCATTTATGGAATGCCCTCTCCAGTGAGGTGCATCTGTATCCATCACTTATTGACATTCAGGAGGAATTAGAAAACATTACCCAGGCATTCGTTGGCTGACGGAGTCTGTTGCTGGCAACCCGGAGGTCACTGACGAAAGCATGTTTTTAACTGTGTTTTGGAATGTTTTTACTTGTAATGGCGTTTAAGAATGTTTTTAACTGCTTTGAGTATTTTTTCTTTTTCTTGTTAAACTGGCGTATGTTTGCCACCCTAGGCTCCTTCAGGAGACTCGGAAAATCGGGTTGGGTTCTGCGGGTTCCTCCTCACTTCTGCTGGCCTCTTTCCCAAGCTGCTGCACTTTTCACAGCAGGCCGACCACCTGAACGGCTTCAAACACCCAGACTTTATCTGTGCCATTCAGCCTGCGCAGCTTCGGCAGACGGAGTGGGAGGAGGCGAAAAGAAGAAACAGGAATCCCATTTGCAACCAGCTCCTTAACGCCGAGTGGCTGGATTATGGCCTTTTTCTTCCGAGCCAGAGAATTGCAATGGGGGAGAGCCGCGTCTTCAAATCAGAGAGCGCCAAACTGCTGTCTGTCCCCCTTCTGTGATTGCCTTTCTCTCTAGGTAACCCGCATTATATTCGGACCAGTGGCTCCAGCGTGATCTTTATGAATGTTGCACAGCGTGCCGTGTAAAATAGACGGCAGCCAGTGAGAGCCTTCCCCCCGCTTTTAAGTCCATCTGTTCTCCAAGGAGTGAAAAAGGGGGTGCATGAAGAAGTGGGGGGGGAGGGGGAACCCCAATTGGGGGATGATCAGGGGACTGGAAACAAAGCCCTGTGAGGAGAGACTGAAAGAACTGGGTCTGTTTAACCTTGAGAAAAGAAGACTGAGGGGAGATAAGGTAGCATTTTTCAAGTCCTTGAAAGGTTGTCACACAGAGGAGGGCGACGATCACTTCTCAATTGTCCCAGAGTACAGGGCACGGAAGAATGGGCTCAAGTGACAGGAAGCCAGATTTCGACTGAATGTCAGGGAAAACGTCCTAACTGTTAGAGCGGTACAACAATGGAGCCAATGACCTCGGGAGGTGGTGGGCTCTCCGACAATGGAGGCATTCACGAGGCAGCTGGACAGCCACATGTCAGGGTTGCTTTAACTTGGATTCCTGCATGGAGCAGGGGGTTGAACTAGATGTCCTTACAGGCCCCTTCCAACTCAACTATTCTAGGATTCTATGAAATTTGCCGTGTCTTGCTCATGACAAAAGGATAACCGAACAAGTCTTCTGTGGAATCTCCGACGTCTCCCTTCCTCCTTACAATAACATGTTTTGTGTGAGTTACACCGTTGGGTAACAAATAATGAGGCTTATGGTAAATGTTTCTGTTAACTGGAAATATTTATATCCTGCATTTGCATCCCGAAGTGGGGCCTTGCATGAACAAAATGAACCACCTCCACAGACCAGCAACAGCACTCTCTGCCCCCCTGCAAGAAATATCAAAATGTTTGGATTCTTTAGGTTAACAGAAGGAAAATGAGCATGAATTGATTCAGCAGCCTGGGGGCCACCACCGAGAAGGCTTGGTTGCGCATCCAGCCACTCATTTTTGATGGTGGACAGATATGAAGTGGGTCTCTTTGGGGAAGAGCCGTAGCTCTGTGACAGAGCACCTGCTTTGCATGCAGCAGGTCCCCGGTTCAATCCCCGATGGCATCTCCAGGTAGGGCTGGGAGAGACGTCCTGCCTGAAACCCTGGAGAGCTGCTGCTGGTCAGTGTAGACAGTACTGAGCTAGCTGGAGCAAAGGACTGACTCAGCAGAAGGCAACTTCCTCTGTTCTGATATTCCTATGTCTCCCCAACAATTGACAGATGTCCATATGGGAAAAGGGAGCCACTTAACGGAAGGGACAAGGCTGTTGCATTGACTCGATCCAACCTGGGGTCCTTAAAGTTGTCAGGATGCAGAGGCCCACAAGAAGGCACCAGCAAGGCCCTGGCCTCCGGCAGCAACCCAGGAGGCCGGATGAGTGAGCCAGGAGTCAGCGCCAGGTCATTCAAAGTATTTTTTTTTTTAATCAGGGTGGGAAAGAAATCAAATGGAAGAATGCAAACCTCTCATTCTCAGAGACCACACCGCAAGGGCTGCAGGTTACTCTTCTCGAGCCTCCACTGTCAGAGGCAGTCTACCTCTGAGTACCGGCCGCTGGGAGTCATCAGCTGGGAGAGTTGCTCTTGCCTTCATGTCCTGCTTCTGCACTTCCCATTCAGGCATCTGGTTGGCCACTGTGAGAAGAGGACGCTGGCCTAGAGGGGCCCCCTTTGCCCTGATCCAGCAAGGGTCTTCCGAGGCTCTTAAACTTGGGACCTTTGGCATGCAAAGCAGATGCTGTTCCACTGAGCTATGGGCCCAAAGATGACAATCTGTTTACTGGCTACTAGCCACAATGGCTCTGACCTACCTAAGACCAATTGCTCTGAATCACGAGTGGGGAAGAGCTGCTCTTGCACTCAATTTCTGCCTGCCACCTTCCCAGTTATTATCAATACCTTGATAGGTACCAATACTGCAGCACAGTCATTAACCAAAATGGAGATAATAGTCAAGAAATCAGAAGAAGGCTAGGACTGGGGAGGGCAGCTGTGAGAGAATTAGAAAACGTCCTCAAATGCAAAGATGTATCACTGAACACTAAAGTCAGGATCATTCAGACCATGGTATTCCCGATCTCTATGTATAGATGTGAAAGTTGGACAGTGAAAAAGGCAGATAAGAGAAAAATCGACTCCTTTGAAATGTGGTGTTGGAGGAGAGCTTGGCACATACCATGGGCCGTGAAAAAGACAAATAATTGGGTGTTAGAACAAATTAAAACAGAACTATCACTAGAAGCTAAAATGATGAAACTGAGGTTATCATGCTTTGGACACATCATGAGAAGACATGATTCACTAGAAAAGACCATAATGCTGGGAAAAACAGAAGGGAGTAGAAAAAGAGGAAGGCCAAAGAAGAGATGGATTGATTCCATCAAGGAAGCCACAGACCTGAACTTACACGATCTGAACAGGGCGGTTCGTGACAGATGCTCTTGGAGGTTGCTTATTCATAGGGTCGTCATAAGTTGTAATCGACTTGAAGGCATAAAACCACAAAACCTTCTCAGTGGGGCCTCTCTGGCCACTGTGAGAAAAGGAGGCTGAACTAGATGGGCCCCTTTAAGCCTGATCCAGCTGCCGTTGCAAGGCTCTTCTGCTATTCTTACGAGCAGGAAAGGATCCCTTGTTTGGTGGGCGCATTTAATGCTCTTATAAAAACTATCACCTCCTAGTTGTCCCTGGACAGCTTCAACGCATCTGACCTGTGGACATCTGAGGCCCGCAATCCCAAACGGAGCCATTGGTAAAATCAGCCAGATTGGCGAACGGGACGGTAAACACAGAGTAATGGCCTCCATGTACTCCTGGTATCTCTCTTCTGTCTCTCATAACCTGCACTGACGACAGCGGGGCGGGGGTGTTGAGGCAGCAGGAAGAAAGGCATCCCTAGTTAACATGATTTATTGTGGAAGATCACGGGGGAGGCTTTTTATAAAATATGTAGGGTTGCTTATGCTAACAGCATCAAGGAAAGAGGAAATGCCGGTTGTATATTATTTTGGAGACAGCCAGCTAGGGAGGCGGCTGACGAATACAAGTGTGTTTCTGTCTTTGGGGTCTACTCCAGGGTATAATGGAGGGATGGTGGGGGTTTGAAGAGAGGAGGGGAGAGGGAGAAGTGAAGAGGCGATTTCTGCCCATCATAGCTAACCCAAGGTTGTGTTGAACGAGAGCAGAGTTAAAATACACAATTCTGATCGATTCCACTGCAGAACCTGTCCAGGTATTGAGGGTGGGTGGGGAGAAGGTTTCTGGGTGGCCAAACCACTGGACCTGTGGAGGCTCACTGCACAACGATTCCGACCCAGATTCTGCAACAGGAAAGGCTGGATTCTGCAATCGGTGTACAGAGGGGTTGGGCTAGCTTGCGTCCCGTGGGATATTGTTGGGCTCCACAATTGGCCAGGGGGATGATGGGAGTTGTGGTCTCTCAAGGCCTCCACCAGGCTCCACAGGCTCTCCACTGGTAGACACTATGCGAATCTGCACAATTTCTCTTACTTTGCCTTCCTCGTGTGCTTATTTTTCAAATTCTTTTTCATAATTCTGCTTCTGCTGATCATGGGATATGCAGAATATGACAATATACAACAGGGGTCGCCAACATGATGCCCATGGTGGGCACAAAGGTGCCCTTGAGGTCTTCCCCCAGCGCCTGCGAAGCCTCTGGGACTGCCCCACTCACTGCCCCCTTGGTCATGATATGGTGAAGGTGGCTACCTTTCCCTCCCTTGAAAAGTCCATAGAGATGAAAGAGGAAGTTGGGAAAGTGATGCTCTTTCCCACTTCCTGTTTTAGCTCTATGTGCTTTTCAAAGCTCCGATGAATTCTACTGGAGCTGGCTTTTGCCCAGTGCCCACAGGACACAAAAATCCAAATGTGCCCTCAAGAGGTTGGCGACCCTGTTATACAGATTTTGCCCCCTCTGCTGGTAAACTTAATGCAGCCTAGAGATTAGAGGTCTCTCCCCCACCCACACCCCATTTGTCTCTCTGATTTGCCCTGATCTGTATTCCACATTATTCCTGAATTCTGGTTCAACTAGAAGAATTTCTAAGACAAATTCTGGAGACGAAGCAAGTAGAGTTTGCAGCAGAGGGGGAGGAACAGGCGTGGGAGTTCAGCTCCAATATTTTCTTCAGAGCAGGAGGAAAGACGACATCTGCCAGAGTGGCAGGGCAATGGATGGACCCCCTTTGGTCTGAGAAGTGGCTGAGGTGATAATGAGGCTTTCAAGTTTGCTTGCGGCTGGGCAAGGCATAGGGTTTGTGATGGAGGACAGAGCTTAAGGGAGAAAAATGAATTCTACACCCCCCACATGGAGCCACAGCCTTTTTAAGTAGGTTTCCAAAGTAAACCTTGCTGTCCGTAAGGGCTAAAAACCTGTTTCCCACACATGCACCCCGTGGAATCACAGCCTTGTAAGTAGGCTCCAAGGCTATACTTAACAAGCAGTTAAGAGTTACTTTAAGCCATGTGTCTGTGAACCAAGGGATAATCTACGCACACGCACACACACCTGTGGCCTCCTGTGCATACAATTTCCCCTAACAACGTGAGTAGCTGACAGTAGAGACGGGCGAAAAATTCAGTTCAGTTCGCATTTCAATCCGAATCTATCAAATTTGCACTTTCCAAAGCAGAGCTAGGACCGAAATTTGAAAGCCTTCGAAATGTGCACTTACTAGAATTTTGCACTGCAGTTTGCCAACCAAACAAATTTTACAGAGATAACATACGTTAGGGTAAAATGTGGATGACAATGACTGTATGAGTAGTGCGGACAAAACAAAGCAAAGAGGCAGCTGGGGGTTCGGAGGAGCCCTTAGACTTTGTCAGGCGGGTGCAAAGGTTTTAAAAATTCAGCCGAGGGCGTTCCCCCACTCAGCTCCCTACCCCCACCCCTCGTGCGCTCCCAGCCAATGAGGTTGCCGATGTGACATTATTAAAGGATTAACAAGTTGTTCCCACTCCTCAACTGGAGAGAAGTGCCGTATTCTGTTATATTTTCATGTCCAAGACAAAAAGTGGGGAGAGGGTGGAGAGAGAGAGAAAGACAACATCTAAAGTGTCACGGCCTTCAGAACATTATTAAGGGTAGCTTGTCTGGGTTTGTGAGAGAGGGAGAAGAGAAAGGCAAGAAGGGGGGCGGTAAAGAGAGAGGAAAAGTAGAAGTCAGAGAGAAGCCGGAGGATTAAAACTAAAAAGAAGAGATTAGGAGTGAGATATGAACTGTATTCAAAGCCAGTCAGTCGGGGAGGGGAAATTGTACACAAGTGGAGCAGCGGACAGGCCGTCTCAAGGATGTCCCGGCGAGGAGAGCACCGCAGGTAGAAAACGGTGTGGTGCACAGATAGCCCGCTGGCTCCTCTCATACCGCATGTGGCAAAGGCACAGCTCCTCGCCTCCCCGTGCTGCTCAATTTATGTCACGCAGTGGGAGTCAGTCCTGGCCCTGCTCAGCCGGCAGCAAAAGGAGGGGGGCTCAGAATAGCTCCTCCGAGGGGAGAGATTCTGGGCCGGGGGCCGAGGGCAAAATGGAAAGATAGCAGAGCATAGGAATAAAGGCAGCCACCTTATCCTGAGCCGGTGCTTCATCTAGCTCAGTATTGGCTACACTGACAGGCAGCAGCTCTCCAGGATTTCATGCAGAGAGTCTCTTCCTGTTCTGTTGGGGATTGAACCTTGGACCTTTGGCATACTAAACAGATGCTCTGCCGCTGAGCTATGGCCCTGCTCCAGCTACAGCCTGGTGGCAGATGCATCATCATCATCATCATCATCATCATCATCACCATCATCACCATCATCATCATCACCATCATCATCATCATCATTATTATTATTGTTATAGGATATGTGCTTTTCCAGTAGGAGCCCAGGGCGGCAAACAGAAGCACTAAAAACATTCTAAAACATCATAAAAACAGACTTTAAAATATATTGCAACGAAACATCTTTAAAAACATATTAAAACAAAACATCTTTAAAAATATCTTTTTAAAAAAAAAAAAAGCTTTAAAAACATATTAAAAAGCAATTCCAACACAGACACAGACTGAGATGAGGTCTCTTCTACTTCATTCATTCCAATGGGTCTCCTCTTAGTTAGATACAAACACCCTGGTCAAGTTTGGGAGGCAACATGGGGTTTAAAGTTGGGGCCATTTTCCTTTCCCATAAAACTGTCAGGGGCTCTGGTAGGAAATGACATCCCTGGGCTTCTGGGGGATGATGGTGGCCATTGACCACCAGGAGGTGCTTCAGACAGCAGTGATTGTGTCTCAAATCTAGTCCTCCTTTACAAATCAATGCCCCCCGCATGTTTATGGTGAGAAGATAGGACCATTGGGGGGGCATCTTCATTCAAAACTAATGTATATCCCCGCACCCCACAGAACCAAACAACAGGCTCCACCACCAGGGATGACTGCCGACAAATTCTCCCTGCTCATACATGGAACTCATTGGACAGCCTCTTGACCGAGTTCCCTCGCTCTCCCCGTAGCCCACCTCTCAGGGTTGTGGTAAGGACAAAACAGGATGTCCAACTCCCTCACGTTGGATGTGACTCTGGATACTGAATATGATGTGAAACAGGACACAGGCGAGGAAATTAAGTGAGGAATGGACCCTGAAACTCTGCAAGGAGTTTGGCTCCATTGTATGTTTCCATCTGCAATAATAAGGAACCCCTGGCCTGTGTCACTTTGCCAGAACGGTGATTTTGTGCAAACCCATTTTCTCCTTTCATGACTGAATAATCATTCTTATCATTTGGGGTTCCTGGGGCACCTTTTCTGTTCGCAAACTGAGTGCTTTCGATGCTTGTAAAGGGAGAAAATAACAAAAGCAGAAGCTGCTCTCTTGACAACAACAACGATAATACCACCCTGCCCTTCCTCCCAGAAGGAGCCCAGGGTGGCAAACAAAGGACAAAATACCAAAAAAAATCTCACAACATCTCAAAAACTCACAGAGGTATAAGGAAAAGCACGGAGGCAGAATTCTACCTGATTGCTGACAACAACACGGCAAGGGTCCCTATGAACCAGTTCCAATTAATTGTTCCACTTTCCTTTCCTCTGAGAAGTCACCATCCCTGTTTTTGACTTTGGGGGATGCCTCATTTAAAGGTTGTTGGCGTGAACGGCAGAAGCGGTTCTTCAGGGGTCAGCCCTCTAGCAGCTGAGCCCAGCAGAGCGTCTAAGTGGATTGAAACGGAACTGAGCCAGTAGCGTGACGCAGCGGCTACAAGATCTAATGCAGTCTTAGGCTGCATTAAGAGAAGCATAACGTCCTGACCATGAGAAGTGAGAGTTGCACCTCCATTCTGTTCTGGGGTGCCGTGCCAAGCTCTGGGAGCCACATTTTAAGAAGGGGATGGACTATCTGGGACTAAAGCAGAGCTGTCCATCCCTTGGGATTAGACAAATCTATGGACAAAAAGTCCATTGATGGCTAATTGTCGCAGTGGCTATAGGGAACCTCCAGCTTCAGAGACAGTCTATCTCTGGACATCAGGTTCAGGGGAGCAAAACCAGAAGAGGTCTGTTGCCTTCAAACTTTGTGGGCTGCCCAAGTTGCCTCTGGCTGGCCACTATGGCGAGGTTGGGGAGTCTCTTTCAGCCCGAGGGCCTCATTCCCATCTGGGGGAAACTTTCAGGGGCTGCAGGCAAAGGCAGGCAGAGCAATGAATGTCAATTTTAATTTTGTACAGCAAGCTAATTTCTTTCATACCCCTCTCTCCATCCGAGCAAGGAAGAGGCATTCTCAACGTCAAAAAACAAAAATGACAAACTCAAGGAGGGTGTGAAGAAAGGTTGGGGAGGGGATGTGGCTTGGGGAGACTTCCGGGGGCCATAGAGAAAGGTACGGAGGGCCAAATTCAGCCCCTAGGCCTGTTCTGTAGGGACACACAGGCCATATCCACACCATACATCTAATCCCACTAGTATTCCACTTTAAACAGTCATGGCTTCCTACTAATAATCCTGGGAACTGTAGTTTGCCCCCTGTTCCCCTCACAGAGTGACCATGCCCAGAATTCCCTGGGAAGAGGGATTGATTGTTAAGCCCCTCTGGGAATGGTCGCTCTGTGAGGAGAATCCGGCACGTGTGTTCTTCTCACAACTCTCAACACCCTTCACAGACGACCCTTCCCAGGATTCTTTGCGGGAAGCCATGAATGATAGTGGAATAAATATATGATGTGAAAGTGGCCACACATACCCCCTTGAGATGATAATGTGTACCACTGCAAAATGCGGAACACCAGCCCTCTCGGGCGGCATTCAGTGCTCATCCTTGCTCAGAGCAGACCCACCGCAGTTAACAGACGTGACTAACTTAGGTTCGTTCGTTTCTGAGTAGTTGAATAAAACAAACCTGCCTTTGTCGTCTCTCTTGCTTGCTTGTTCTGCGGGCTGAAGGTCCTCGAAGTCCGCCTGAACGTCCGGCTCTAAAGGTACCACCACTTCACTTCCTGCTGGCCATTTCAGGAGGGCTGGGGAAGAACGCCATCCAGTTGGCCCCTCCCAGGGCAAGGGCCTCAGCAGAGTCCCAACTATACTGACCTGTGAAGTTTGGGCAAAAGAAAGGGAGATACAGCTCAGGTCCCTCCAGTTTTTGGAAAATATAACCGGCTCGATGCGCCTGCCATTATTCTATCTGCTGATCAATCAGGAAATTTGCAGCTGCTGGAAATCATGCCGTCCTCCCCCTCCCTCTGGTATTGATCGGTGAAGATGACTTTTTAGGGTTCGGATAATGGAAATATGCATCAGGAGATGAAATCAAATGGAACGGCTAATGCCGAGATCACTGATACGAAGAGGCACAGACCCTCATTTGCAGCAGCAGAAATCCTGTTATGATATTTTACATTTGCTCCAAATCCCATTTCGGCACCACTCGATCTCTTAATTCTCTGCCTTCCTCCTCCTCCCACACACTGTGGTGACTCGCTCTCACCTTTTCAAAGCCTCAATGTCAATTTCTATTTATTAACTGGGGACTTTAAAAGCTCTCCCACCTTTGCGAAGGCACCTTCACCCTCTCTTCAGTGAGACTCCAATGTTTGATGGGTCAAGCATCAGACGGAAAGACAGAATTGTGGGGTTAGTGTCCATTTTGCCAGTTCATGAGGGTTGGAGATGAAATGGGTGCTGTTGCTTTAGCAATGAACTCTGCTCAGATTGGGAGCTTAGACAGGCAATGTTGCTTTAGCAATGAACTCTGCTCAGATTCGGAGCTTAGGTAGGCAATGTTGCTTTAGCAATGAACTCCACTCAGATCTGGAGCTTAGACAGGTGATGTTGCTTTAGCAATGAACTCAGCTCATATCGGGAGCTTAGACAGGGGATATTGCTTTAGTAATGAACACAGCTCAGACTGGGTGCTTAGATGATGTTGCTTCAGCAATGAACTCAGCTCAGACTGGCAGCCAATGTAGGATCTGTTGCTTTAGCAATGAAGTTGCTCAAACTAGGACTGTAGATAGGAGCTGCTGCTTTAGCTATGAACTCAGCTGAGATGGGGAGCTTAAATAGGTTCTGGAGGCTCCACCTTCTCTCTCACAGATCTAAGCAAGTACTTCCATGGCTTTTCCCCTCCTCTTGAGTAGCCTCACTCACAGATAGCTGGGCCCTTCCATGGCAGCTCTGAAGTTCCTATTTGGCTCTTGTCTGCTCCTGTGGCTCTGCAGGAGATCAGAAGGGACCCGAGAGCCAGCCAGGAATGCCGGCAGCTGGCAGGAGGACTTCCATTCTTGAGCAGGGATGTCCTGATCTTCAGGGTCACTGGCCCAGTGTAGAGATCTGCTGGAGGTTCCTGCTTCTCACCTGAGTCTCAGTGCTGTTGTTGCTGAACTCAGCATTGAGGGGTCAATCTGGCATTAGATGCATCAGCCTGTCATTGGCTCTGCCTCCATCTAGTGTATGGCTGCCTCTTTTTTACCCCGCTGGTCCCAAAGGAGCACAAGCTGCCCCTGCTTTAAAAGGGCTTATCCACACAGGAGCATACCTTTGTACGAAATATGCTGCTTTTACCATTGTGATAGATTTGCAAGGTCCACACTTGGTAGGTTCCAATCCACTGTTTTCCATTCACACTAGTAGGTGTTCCTCTGGGAAGGATTAGTCTTGCTGTTTCCTAATAGCCCCGCCCTCTAATTTTACATGTTTACTCCCTCCGGTTCAAGGCTAAAGCCGGGAGAGCGTCTCAGTGTGCAATTGACAAGAAAAAATGAAACTGACTAGTGTGATGTTCCTATATTAATGTATATATGGTAAGTGTTGGTTGTTCAGTGGAGTGAAAGAGGAGGGGGAGTGAATGGGCAGTAGAATGCTAGATGATTGGCTGAGTGTTTAAAATGGCTGAACGTATAAAAGGAAGCGTGAGAGTGGTGGCGGAGGAGGTGAAACTGAGTGGGTTGCTTGGTGGGGTTTAGAGAGTTGTTTGCCAGGAGAGAGTGGAGAAGGAGGGGGGTGGAGTTCGGATTAGTATTGAGTAAAACCATATGCTTATGTGCCTTAAGAAGAAATCTTGTTAATCTTGTTAGCTTTGTTATCTTTAATAAATACTTAATTTGGTTTACCAAAGGCCTGATCCTTAGCTGGGGTTTCACAGACCAGAAGGGAGGGTAAGGTAATGACCAAGGCTGAAGGGGAACTGTAACAAATGGTGGCAGCGGTGAAGAGAATAACAATACCAGTATTCAGAGTCTCTGGGAATACTAGTATTAGGACGTGACTGGTGGTTGCCTAGCAGGGGGATCTGTTGAGATCTGTGCTAGAGCGCGGAGAGAAACAATAAAAAAGGACAGTCCGGACTGGTGGAGTCCCTGGTGGTGCCTAGTGACAGGCAGTAGCCACGCGCAGGTAGGAACCTGACAGGGAGAGCCAGGGAAGGGCGTCACAACTAGACTCCCCCTTTCTCCATTGATCAAGCAAGTGAAAGGTGGATGGGGGGAGTGAGTGAAAGGCAAAGTTGGCAGCAGCTGGGGCAAATTTCGCAGGCAGCAGAGAGAGAGGAAGTGGGCAATGAGGCACAAGAGAGCCCGTCCGCTAAAAAAAAATTGAAGCAAAGCGCCTACAAGGAGGAGCGCAGTGCAGCTGAGACAGCGTTTCCTTTCCTTTTTGCATTATCAGCAGATTGGGTTAATATGGATTTAAAGGGGGAAGCTGTGTGATAGCTTCTGCTTGCCTACAATGTCATGTGAACCAGGCGAATTACAAGGGGATGCAAGTAGCACGAGACGCACCCTAAATTGCCGTGTGAAGGAGCCCTTAGACACACTCATGGATCTAACAGTCATATCTGTATCTCTGTCCACTTTTGCGTCAGACACACCCACTACTGGCAGGCGGCCCCTGGAAGGTTGCCCACAGTGCAATGTGGCCCTCAGGTTGGAAAAAGTTCCCCAACCCTAGTGTAAGCTAGGGATGGAAGCATATGTCCTCTCGGTTTCTCATTTTCCCCATCTGAAATTCAGTTCTCCATATTTCTGCAGTCATTTGCAAATTTATTATTATTATTATTTAAAATCCTCATGAAAATTCTCCGGCATTCCTCTACTAATTCCATTTTTGTTGGCAGTTTTGGCTCACGTACCCACCTTGGCAAGTCATTTCTCATCTTACAAGGCCTTTTTCTATGTTATTTTCACAAATATATTCATTTTCATGCATGCTTTCCCCCAGTATGAGCATTCTTGTAAACATTGTCTGGTTGGCAAACTGCATTGCAAAATTCAGAGAAGTGTAAATTTTGCATGACGGCACATTGCTTCGGAAAGTGCGAATTTCATCGATCTGGCTTGAAATGCCAACTGAATTGAATCGCTCACCCATCCCTAGTTCAGCCAACCCTTTGCAGGGTTTTTTTTTGGGGGGGGTTCACATTCTCATTAGTGAGGGAGTAGGAAAGATGGCTTTCCGTCCCTTCCGCTTTCAACCTGTTGTTGTTGGAAGGAGGTGTTTCCCCCCCCCCTCGGTGTGTTTTATTTTAAATAATCCTATTTTTGAACCAAGGGATTACGATTGATCCTTCGCTCGTAATGCTGTGGTAATACAGCGTCACGCAGTCGGTGGTGCTTCCCCGCTGAAACACTTAAGGTAGTTTAAACCCATTTGTGCCCAGGAGTGAAGTGAATTGACAAAGAGGCAGCACCTGTGGATGCAGAGTCTGCTGGGCGAGGGGGCGAATGGCTGCAGGCAGAAGTGCATTTGCACCTGCGCATGTGTCTTCAGGGTTGAGCCCACGTGCGCACAGATTACCCCCTCCCCCTCTCTGTGCATAACAGGGACAATAATCTAACTTAGGAACTTAGGAAGATGGACCATTGGTCCATCTAGCTGAGTATTATTTATTTTATTTATTTATTACATTTATACCCCGCCTTTCCTTCCATGCTAGAAACCCAAGGCGGCTTAGGTATGGTTCCCAGGCGGTCTCCCATCCAGGCACTGACCAGACCTCACCCTGCTTAGCTTCAGCAGTGCGCTGCCCTCATGTGCCTTCAGACCATAGCCTGGGACCAGTGCATTGTCTTGGATTTCAGGCAGGGAGTCGCTCCTAGCCCTACATGGAGATGCCGTTGTGGATTGAACGTGGGACCAGGCTCTGCAGCTGAGTTACGGCCCTTCCCTTCAGAGGACCAGGGGTGGGATGGAAAATGGAACTGTCCGTATTATTTGATAAAAAATAAAAGAAACCGGCAGAGCATTTTCTCCATCTAACACTGGAGCCCGGGGCCATCCGATGAAGCTACATGATGGGAGATTCAGGATAGGGCAAAGGAAGTCCTCCCTCACACAGCGCACAGTAAAATTATGGCATTCGCTCCCGCAGGAGGCCTCCAACCTGGATGGCTCTGAAAGAATGAGACGCATTCGTGGTGGTGGAGAGGGCTATCAGTGACTACTAGCCATGCTGGCTGTGCTCTGCCTCCACAGCTGTAGGCAGTATGTCTCTGAATAACACCAGTTGCCCGGAGTCCCGGGTAAGGCGAGGGCTCTTGCGCCCAGGTCCTGTTTTGGGGCGTCCTTTTGGGGCATTGAGATTGGCCACGGTGAGTACAGGATGCTGGACTGCTATGGGCCCCCTTTGGCCCGACCCAGTTGCTGCAGGGCTCTTTGGAGGTTCTGAGGGACTGAAGAAAAATGATATTTTGATGCTTTATCTACCCATGCAGAGGAAGGTTGTGATGTTCCTATATATTAGTGTATATATGGTAAGTGCTGGTTGTTTAGAGTATACATGGTAAGTAGTGAAAGAGGAGGGGGAGTGAATGGGCAATAGAATGCTTGATGATTGGCTGAATGTTTAAAATGGCTGACAGTATAAATGAAAGGATGACAGGTAAATCTGGGGGAATGTGAGGTGGTAAATTGTGGAATAGGGGGGAGAAGAGAAAGAGTGGATTGCTTGGTGGGGTTTAGAGAGTTGTTTACCAGGAGGGAGGTGGAGTTCGGATTAGTATTGAGTAAAACCATATGCTTATGTGCCTTAAGAAGAAATCCTGTTAATCTTGTTAGTTTTGTTATCTGTAATAAATACTTAATTTGGTTTACCAAAGGCCTGATCCTTGGCTGGGGTTTCACAGACCAGAAGGGAGGGTAAGGTAATGACCAAGGCTGAAGGGGAACTGTAACAAATGGTGGCAGCGGTGAAGAGAATAACAATACCAGTATTCAGAGTCTCTGGGAATACTAGTATTGGGACGTTACTGGTGGTTGCCTAGCAGGGGGATCTGTTGAGATCTGTGCTAGAGCGGACAGGTAAACCATAAGAGAGTGCGGTCCGGACTGGTGGAGTCCCTGGTGGTGCCTAGAGACAGGCAGTAACCACGAGCAGGTAGGAACCTGACAGGGAGAGCCAGGGAAGGAAGCATCACAAAGGTCCCTGCCCAGAGCAGCTTACAATCTCAATTAAGAACGTTAGAAGAGCCCGGCTGCCAGATCAGACCAAAGGCTCATCTGGCCCATGCAATTACCTCCCGTAAGGCCTCTGGGAAGGAGGATCTGGTCATCGTGGCTAGTAGCCCTCGACAGCTTTATCCTCCACGAATGTGCCCAGAGTTGAAGGACGCCTTCCAAAACACTCAATGAGGACAAGAGGCAGCGCCAGTGAGCGGCATGATCTGGGGAGAGTCCCGAGGGCCGGGCAGAGAGGTCTGGAGTGCCATATTTGGCCTCTGGGCATGGCGTTCCCTAAGGGAGCATTATCAGGGTGCAGAATTCCTCATGGAACACACCAAGATTTACATCAGGTGTGGGGAACCTTTGGCCCTCCAGACGTTGCCGAACTTCCGTCGCCCCGACTGTTGGCCAAGCTTGCTGGGGCTGCTGGGAGTTGTAGTTCGGCAAATCGGGTAGGCCAAAGGTTCCCCACACTAGTGTTATGGGTATTCTGAGTGAGACTCCAGGACTTCGCCTCACCCAGCCATCGATTTCTCACCCCGGCGCCAGAGCTGGGATTTGGAGACAAGGCGTCCAGGAGACATTCTTCAAACTGTTTTCTCTCCCAAATTGGCTCAGGGCTCTCTGCGGCAAACTCCCCGGACACGCAGACACAACCATTTCCCATCCAGTTTTAATTACGAATTAAGCATAAGCTCCGTCTTTATTAGGGTTTAACAGAGATGTGGCGCAGGCGGGAGTGAGGGGTTGTGCATGCAGGGAGGAAGGAATTTGAAATGCACGTCTCAACGCTCCGGATGCTAATTTGCACGGAGACTAGCGACGGTCTCTAGACTGCTGAGCACAAAACCAGGGAGAATGAAAAGCGGGGGGGGGGAATTATCTTGGTTAACATAATTACTTTGGTTCCTAGAAGTAGCCGTAAAGCCAGGGCTATTAGCCGTCTGCAACAGAAGATACACAACACGTGCTGGGGGTAGTGCCTGCTCTGCACAAAATGGATGCAATGTGGATTCATGGTTTTCTTGGGGGGGGGAGTTTCTAGCCCTCATGAGGGCGGAGACACATTTCGTCAGATGAAGCAGCGTTCTTCATTCAAGCACAACCATCCCTCCTCCTGCTAGGTAAGGGGAATGTTTAGGAAGCTGCCTGTTACTGAGTCAGACCACAAGTCCATCTAAGCTCAGTACTGCCTTCAATGCCTGGCAGTGGCTCTCTCCAAGGTTTCAGGTAAGGGACACTCTCCCCCCCCCGGACATACCATTGGGGATTGAACCTGAGACCTTTGGGGTACAAAGCAGCCCCCCCCACTGAGCTATGGCACTTCCTTTAAAAATAAAATAAGATTCTAGTCCACATTGTTCTGGATCAAGGGCTAGTTTAAGCAGGAATGTAAGAAGCTGTTCTATATGGAGACAGACCACTGGGGTCCACCCAGCTCAGTCCTGTCTACACCAACTGGCAGTGTTTCAGGCAAGGGACACGCCCAGGGGATTGAACCCAGGGCCTTCTGCATGCAAAGCAGGGGGCTCTACCACTGAGCTGTGGCCCTTCCCATTCGGACAAATGGGGCCAACGGGCGTTCACCTCTCCTCCTGGAGAGGGTCAATGGCCTGATTTGGTATAAGGCATTTCCTGATGTTTGTAAACTCTTCAGTATTTCCCACTGCCTGCCTACACTGGCTTTGAACCATCACCGCTCGCGGCGTTGCCCTGCTGCAAGCATCCAGCTGCAGAGATTACACAGACAGGATAAATAACTATCTATCACCCATGTGTTAAAAATAAATAAATAGAGGAATGGGGAAGAAATTCAATTTGGTTCACTTTTAAAGCCAAGACAGCTGGTATAGCACAGTGGGGAGGAGAGCCTGGCTGGGAGTCCACAGCCTGTGAGTTCAAATCCCCACTCATGTCTTCTGGGCATCAAGGGCTAACTAAGGATCACCCCCACAGGGAGTGGCTCAGAGTCACGTGCCCTGCCACCTGTGCAGCCGTGGGGAAGCGGCATAGTCCCAAGGAGCCCAGTTGCCCCCCAGCTGGCAGTTGCAGACAAGAAAGGGGCTGGCTTCTTCAGCTGTGGGCAAGCTAAGTAGGCCCTAGCCAGCTGGGGAGGTCTAGCCTCAGAGGGAGGCAATGGGAAACCCCTTCTGACTACAGCTTACCATGAAATCCCTATTCACAGGGTAGCCATTAGTCGGGATCGACTTGAAGGCAGTCTACTTCCATTTTTTTCAAAGCCGAATGGATCAACTTGGGAAAAGCAACGAAAATGGGAAACGCAACGCAGCCCTCCTTCGAAATCCGCACTTCCCCGCATTTTGCAAGGCAGTTCTCCAACCCAGGATTGTTTACAGAAGTGCATCTATTAGGGGGAAAGTAGGCATTAAAATTGCACAGACTCGTGAACTTAACATACAAACATGCACTACGTTGGGAGAAATGGCTTGCAAAAAATGTGCACGCGAATCAGAATGGCCGACAAAAATGTGTTTGTAGGAGACATTCGTACTAAAATGCTGAAGAATTTTCACAGGCTTTTTTTTTTTTAAAGCAAAAAATGTCAAATTGCTGCCAAAATGTGGAAAACTGAATCTAAGGACATGAGAATCATAGAATTGTAGAGTTGGAAGGGGCCTGTAAGGCCATCAAGTCCAACCCCTGGCTCAATGCAGGAATCCAAATTAATGCATAGAATGGAGAGAACCGACATGGGACAAATCTTTCTATCCCTGATATAAGGCGGAGAAGACAACCGAGGGAGAAAAGAGTTTAAAGACAGAAAAATGGGTTTGAAAGAGGGGGTCGGAAAAGTGGAAGGATCCCAACCCTGTTAATTCTAAAGAACCCCACCCCCACCCCTGGCGTTTAAAAGCCCACCTTTAAAAGCTCTTGGCAATGCTGACATATAGGTAATTAGCTTAATTGAGAAGCCGAAATGCTACAAAGGTTTTTTGTCGGATCAATAAGGTTTGCCGTGATGCTCTGCAAAGTGCATCTTCTTTTTAGTTTACGTCGTGTTTTCTGTTTTTAAATCCTGCTCTTAACAGCCAAGGCATAGAACGCTCAGGTGTGGCCGGCCCTTGGAGAGTCACAAATGCTCCATTTATTTCCCTGTAAAAAGCTGTCTCCTTTGATTCCTAGGATCAGCGATAAAATTATAGCCTTAAAAACCAGCCTTAATCTGTCTTCAGACTTACATCCTGTCCAGGGGGTGGCTCTGGGGTGCCCTCCCCTCCTCAGGGTCGCCCCTCCAGAACTTGACTGGGCAAACTAGGTTCCAGCAAACCTAGAAATAGCATCAGCTGTGAAAGAGGCAAATCCCCTGCTAGGGATCGTTAGGAAAGGTCCTGAAAACAGAACGGCCAACATCATAATGCCCTTGTACAAATCTATGGTGCGGCCACATTTGAAATACCGTGTCTAGCTCTGCTTGCCTCACCTCCAAAAGGATATTGTAGCATTGGAAAAGGTGCCGGAAAGGGCAACCAAGGTGATCAATGGGATGGAGCAACTCCCCTACGAGGAACGGCTGCCACATTTGGGCCTTTTTCAGTTCAGAGAAAAGGTGGGTCAGAGGCAACATGAGAGAAGTAGATAAAATGATGGATGGCATGGAGAAAGTGGACAGGGAAAAGTTTTTCTCCCTCTCTCATAACTAGTTCCCACTTTCTCATTTTCCCAATGTTACATTTAGTTCTGTACATTTTTACAGTGATCTGCGATTTTTTTTTTTTTAAAAATCCTCATGAAAATTCTCCACCATTTTAGTGCGAATTTCTCCAAATAAACACATTTTTTGTAGGCAATTTTGACAAAGGTACACATGTTTGCAAGCCATTTCTCATCCCTTCATGCCTTTTTGCATTTTATTTTCACTCATGTATTCGTTTTGATGCACCCTTTCCCCCAATATACGCATTTTTGTAAATGTTTAGTTGGCGAACTGCATCCCAAAATTCTAATAAATGCAAATTTCGAAAGATGGCTGTGTTTCGGTTCCCATATTGTTTTGGAAATTGATACATTCTGCTTGAAATGCAAACTGAATTGAAATTGAAATTTTCACACATCCCTACTCATAACCCTGGAATGCATGGACATCCTGTGAAACTGAAGGCTGGAAGATTCAGGACAGACAAAAAAAAGTACTTCCACCATGAATTTGTCTCGTCCTCTTTTCAAGTCCTCCAAGTTGGGGACCATTGCTGCCCCTTGTGGGAGCAAATTCCGTAGTGTAGCTCTATGTGAAGAAGTCCTGCATTTTGTCTGTCCTGAATCTCCCAGCATTAATTCTCACTAATAAGCAGAGCCACAAAACAGCAATCCTTTGAAACTTGCACATCTTCCATATTTTGTGAGGCAGCTCCCCAAATGAAAAGTCTGCCCCCAAATGTGTATGTGGTCCTACTCAGAGCGGACCCCCTGAAATTAATGGACGTTAGCCGTGTCCCTGAATGATTAATATATTACAGCAAATAAATCTGCAAAGCTACGTTACAAAAATGCACATATTTGACAAAATTGTATACAAAAATGCATACCGTTTTCATGGGGCTCTTCCACAGAAAATTTGCAAACGGGAGCAGACATCGTAAACTCAACTAAAGGTTGGAAGAACATGAACTCAAAAGAAGCTAAAAGCAACAAATTTATCTGTCTCCACAGTTATCTCTCATTGTCCCTTAAAAAAAATCTAAATTTTGCACAGCAGACTTTCATGGAATCGTAGAATTGGAAGGGGCCTGTAAGGCCATCGAGTCCAACCCCCTGCTCAATGCAGGAATCCAACTAAAAGCATCCCTAACAGGTGGCTGTCCAGCTGCCTCTTGAAGGCCTCCAAGGTTGGAGAGCCCACCACCTCCCTAGGTCATTGGTTCCATTGTTGTACCACTCTAAGGATGTTTTTCCTGATGTTCAGTCAAAATCTGGCTTCCTGTCACTTTAGCCCATTATTCCGTTTCCTGGGACGATCAAGAAGAGATCCTGGCCCTCCTCTGTGTGGCAACTTTTTAAGGACTTGAAGAATGCTATCATAGATCCCCTCAGTCTTCTCTTCTCCAGGCTAAACATGCCCAGTTCTTTCAGTCTCTCCTCATAGGGCTTTGTTTCCAGTCCCCTGATCATCCTCGTTGCCCTCCTCTGAACCCGTTCCACTTCGTATGCACACTTTCCTGCAATATTTAGTGGTAGTGGATGCTGACTTAGACCACTGCACCATCGAATCAGGACTTTTGGGTAGGCACTTGGAGCCCCACTCAGGACAACCAGCAGGAATGAGCTCCCAAACTCAGCAGACTTGCTTACCCCATTTGGAAGGATTAAAACGTATCAATGTCTAAAGAAGGGGAATCCCTGGAAGATCATTAAGCTCCCAGTGTCTATAGTTCCATAACCGAACCACTGTGCATAGACAGCTTTAAAACAAAAATGAAAAACAAGGGTTACACAAATCAGCCAGAGCGATCCATCAGCAGTGATGATAATGCAAGAGAATCTCCCTGTAGCAGGTCTTTTGTACCCTAGGAGTATGCTGCCCCACCACCACCGTGTCTCTTCCCAGCAAAACAGAACTTCCACATCCAGAGGCAGTCTACCTCTGATCCCCAAAGGCAAGACAGGGAAGCAGGCGGTTGGATTCACCTTTGGGTCATACAGGCAGAGCTCTTCTAACATCGCCCCTGCCACATCACAGGAGTGTAGCAACAGTCCACATGCAGGGGGAAAGAAAGATGCAGCCGCCAGGAACAGATCGACTCATGCTTACATCGTAAAAGGTAAATGGTGAAGTCCCGGACGTGGTATGAAAAGGCTCTTGACATTAATAGCACAGCCCGTACCCCCCAATCCTCAATTTACTGTTGTGTGCTGATCTATAAACCTGCAGGAAATTGCCTGCCCTAACCACGTCTCTCCCACCACGTGAGGCCAAGGTATTTATTGACTCACGTCGCTCCTCATTCATGGAATCCGCCTAGTTTGCATGTGGGTGTTTCAGCTCAACTGCCATCCCAGCTGCGTGCTCCAGAGGCATCCCTCAGACCCCTGTTGTCCTCTGCCAATATGCCCCCGGCCTGAGCCCCACTTTGGCTATGCGACATCTCAGTTGTTATGAGAGAAACGCATGAGGGAGCCCTAGAACGACGCTCTGTGAAGGAAAGTCTGTTGATAAAATTGTCCACAGGGATGGAAGGATCTCCCTAGTCTGGTCCTCTCCTTTTCTAATTTTTCCATGCTTAAATTCAGTTCTCCACATTTTCGCAGCAATTTGTGTGTGTGTGTGTGTGTTTTAAAAAATCCTCATGGAAATCCCCCAGCATTTCAGTGCAAATTTCTCCTAGTGAACACATTTTTGACTCATGTACACAAATCTGCAAGTCGTTTCTCGTCATATAATGCCCCTTTATGTTATTGTAACTCATATAATTCATTTTTCTGCACGCTGTCCACTAACTGAAGCATTTTCCCAAATGTTGCTTGGTTGGAAAACTGCATTGCAAAATTCAGATAAGTGCACATTTTCAAAGGATGGCTGCGTTTGGGGTTCTCACACTGTTTTGGAAAGTGTGAATTGGATCGATTTGGCTTGAAACGTGAACTGCATCGAAATTTTTACCCATCCCTAGTTGTCCATTTAGTTAACTTGGACAGGAAAGGAAACCTTGGGCAAATTACGGAACATATACCAGGAAATAACATGATTGTAAGTAACAAATAAGATTATGGAATGTATACCAAGAAATGACCCACATTCTTAGAGTGCAAGTAATCTGAGGAGTAAACATTTGTTAGTAGGTATGTTGGAGAATTTGCATATTCATCCCATGTGCGGAACAGAAGACAATTCAGCAAATATGATAGGTATTTGCTGTTGTTGCTTTCAGTCTGCAGATGATATGTAACTGATGACGTTTCTCCCTCCCCTGCTGGCATTTGCATTGTGCTTCCTTCGCATTGAAATGAACGGGGTGGAATAACGTCACGATGCCAATGTAATTGATGCAATTAACTATGTCAACTACATTAGCTATATTATTCTGCGACAGTGGAGAGCGGGACAAATGACATCATTTTTGATGGAAGGTGAACTGCAGAGGAAGAGAAGCAGTGCTGTACGTGACAAAGACAGGGCAGAATGGAAAGTGATTCCTCCTTACGTCTCTAGTTGTCAGTATAACTTTGGCTAAGGGAAACTATAACTGTGTTTTAGGGTGTTTTTAACTGTTTTTAGAATGCGTTTCTTTTTCTGGTTACATTATTTTGTCGATATGTTTGTTCCTCTGGACTTCTTCAGGAGGAAGGGTGGGTTATAAATTTAATAAATAATAATAATAATGACAACAGCAGCATTTCTCTAGAAACATAGCAAGATTGGAAGCTGCCTTATGCTGAGTCAGACTATCAGTCCATCTAGTACAAGATTGTCTGTACTGACTGGCAACAGCTCTACTATCGAGCTATGGTCATCTCCCTAATAAATAAAGCAAGATTCCAGTCCTCATGAATCTTAATAAAGTGTTGAACCTAGGAACCTGCCTTATTCTGAGTCAGATCCTTGGTCTGTTTAGCCCAATATTATCCACACTAACTGGCAGTAGCTCTCCACTGTTTCAGACAGGGGACGTTCCCAGCCTTACGTGAAGATGCCAGGGATTTTTACGTGCAAAATAGGTGCTCTGCCAATGCACCTTTCTCCTAAAGATAAAGCAAGATTCTAGTCCTTATGATCCTGAATAAAGCATTGATTTAACTACAGACACGGGAAGCTGCCTCACTGGTCCATCTAGCTCAGTCTTGACCACACTGACTGGCAGCGGCTCTCTGGGGTTTCAGGAAGGGGACCATTCCCAGCCCTACCAGGAGACACTGGGAATCGAACCTGAGACCTTCTGCATGCCAAGCAAATGCTCTGCCCCCAAAGGGCCCCTTCCTACATCCTTTCTGTGAGGATGTGGTTTTCTGTTTCTTGCTTGGGAAGAGAGGGGGAGATTTTGAAAAGGCATCAAGGTGCCTCTTCAATGCCTCCTTTCTCCCCCAGATGAAGGCAGAACGTTTGCTAGCAGATTTTGCGAGCAAATTAGCTCTCAAGTCCAACACAGCTCCGGGCAGTGTTGCGGCGACGATAATAAACTGTCCTCTTCAGACACGGGCAACATCTTCCCCGCTGTCTTCCTCACCCTCTGTGTCTGCTATGAACATATGGTAATAGGTGCCCTTTCGCTGCAACCCCCCTGTCTTCTCCTGTCTCAATTGTTTTTTAACTTCCCAGCCAGCAAAGGCCCACCGTGCCCCCTCTCCACGGCGCTCCGCAGCGGATTGAATATCAAACACCTATTTATCTCACGACAGAGGAAAAGAGCCGTTGATGCTATGAGCTGTTTGGGGTGGTGGTGGACAGAAATAAATATAGAAAGAAAAATTCTCTCTCCCTCTCCTCTCTTCCCCCCCTCCAATATCACCTCCTCACCAAGTCCACTAGCCTCATCAGGATTTTATTGGGGAGAAAGGGGGGGAACCCTCTCCTATGCAAAACATAAGCTTTGTATCTCCCAAAACCTTCTCTAGGTGCTTAAAAGTAGGGACAGAAAGAAATGTCCAGTTCGGTTCTCTGTTTCTCATTCCCCCCCCTCGTGTTATTATTATGTATTTAATTTATATCCCACCCTTTTCCCAGAAGGAGCCCAGAGTGGCTTAAATTCAGTTCACGTTTCTGCAGCAATTTGCATTAAAAAAAAAAACTCAGAAAATTCTCCAGCATTTAAGCACGGATTTCGCCTGATCAACATGTTTTTGTGGGCGCCTCTGATTCATGTACACGCTTTTGCGAGCCTTTTCTCATCAGATAATGCCTTCTTGTGTGTTATTTTCACGCATATATTCATTGTTATGTGTACTTTCCCCTAACATATGCATTTCTGTAAACCTTGCTTGGTTGGCAAACTGCATTGCAAAGCTCGAATAAGAGCGAATCAGCAGGTCTTGCATTTGGCATCAAATTATAAAGGCGCTGAATGCAAGGCCTGTTTGCAGAGGAACAATTAGAGGCACGCCCTAAGACTCCTTTCTTAGGATGTTAGCAGTGGAGGGCTGGTGGGTCCAGTGTCAGGCCATGAATCCACTAAAGATTTCCATCTGAACATTCAAGGAGCTGTCCGAGGTCCTGGACGTATTTGGGGAATAGGATTCAGCACCTTGAATGTCTCCTTGAAAGTTTGGACTAAATCCCAGGGTGGATTCACTGACATGGGAGCCACCAGCCTCCACTGGATGCTAGCTGTGGGGGAGGTGGGAGTGACTGGGCATCCTAACATAGCCTGGGGGGCAGGCAACTTCCCATGCGTGGATAAAAGCATTCACAACGTGATCACAACTATGGTATCATTGTCGCCTTCATTCCATCAGTCGCTTTTGTGCAATAAAAAGTCTCACAGCAACTAAAAACAGAAAAGAGGATTCCACAAACAGGGGGCCACCACTATCAAGTCCTTTTCCCATGAGCCACCCGCTGTTTTTCCTTTGGGTGGGGCACACAGAGAAGAGCCTCTGAGGAAGGCCACAGGGTCCAGGCTGTTTCACAATTCTTTTCCGTGCAGGGCTTTACTGGCACACTCATGCCCTCCGGCGCATTGGTAAAAAACAGCAACAGCCACCCATGGGTAGACCAAACACACAGTGCCCCTTCCACCCAGGATCCTGTGGAGACTGCTTTTTCCCACAGCACTGCCCAAATGCATGTTGGTGATGTACAGGAGGGAAAAGGCACGGACAAACGGAAGCAATGCGAAGCTGCAGCAAAGGGCGCGACACACAGATTCCAGGAATAACAATCACAGAATAATCACAGATCCCTTTTGCGCATCAGTCCTGGTTTGGAAAGACCAGCAAGCCCCACATCTGGAGCAACACATTCAGAGGCGGAGGGTTTCGCAAGTTGTGCTGCTCCTCACCAAATTTAGATTGTAGGCTCCTTGAGGGCAGAGAACTGTCTCTTCTTAAACAATAGGCTAATAACAGTTGATCACTTTATGCACGGCCTAGAACAGAGAACGCTTCCAGCTTGAGGGCCAGATCCCCTGCTGGGCAAGCTTCCTGGGGGCCTCATGCCAAAGGCAAAGGTGGGCGGAGCAGTGAATTCTACCTTTGTACAGTAGGCTAGTTTCTACGTGGACCTCTCTCTAGCCCCCATCCAGGAAAGCAACAGACCCGTTCAGCGTCCCAGGATGCATCTCAGCCAGGCCAAAAGAGGGTGCGGTTTGTGGAGAGTTCTGAGGGCCAGAGAGAAAGACCTGGAGGGCCACATGTGGCCCCCAGGTTTGAAGTTCCCCACCAGTTTGAGTGCGAGAACTGAGGGCTTCAGTATTTCAGTTTAAACACTTCGCTTGTGTGTGTCCTTTACAAATTTACAGATATTAAATTCAAGGCATTCGCATATTTGATGCCCGAGCGCAATCGACTGGAAGCAGACGATCCCCCCTCCCTGCCCCTCCTAGATTCAGCCACCACCACTTTCCCTCTCCCTCTAGCCCCCTCCCCATATGTATTTTGCAATTTTCTCCTTTATTGATTTTCAATCATAGGCAGAGAAACACAAGACAACTCCGGATAAGCGCCTAACAGCCGGTCAGTGGAAAACTAATCGCAGCAATTAGCAGCGAGTGGAGACAGGGCAGTTAATGAGATGGGGGAGTCTTGCGTCGGGATGAGTCAATTACCTCCTTACCACCATCGCTGCCACCATCATCTCCCCCACCCCCCTCGCCTCCCTCGTGGGTCCGAGAACAATTAGATGACATCGCCCTTATTGCGCATGAGTGTCTACGTGTGTGTGGGGTAGTGGATTCGAGACAGCCAGCTATAGATCTGGCTGCTTCGGGTTCAAGATCGATAGGTGCGCATCAACCCCTGGGGTCCATCCCTTGCCCACACCCTCAACTCCGTATCTCGCAAAGCTCCATGGGGGGGGGGAGATGAGGTTTTTACATCCAACCCCCCCTCTGTTTTATTTGTTCCTTTGCAGACATTAGCGCCGAGTTGTAGAGAGAGCCGCTACCTCGCCTGTTTGCAACCTGCGAAACCCTTTTGTGGCAAACCGGATTGGCTTTGAGGTCACATTCGTGCCATGCATTTATTCCGCTTTAAGCAGTCGTGGCTTCGTCCCCTAAAGAATCCTGGGAAGGGTCTTTTGCAAAGGGTCATTTTCTGAGAGTTGTTAGGAGACACCTCCCTGATTCCCCTCACGGAGCTCCATTTCTCTGGGAATTGGAGCCCTTGGTTGGGGTATAGACATCTAGGGTCCTGGGAGGGTCTTAGACCTCTTATTTTTTGGGGAACCAGGTCCCAGCAGGGTCCCTATGTTTCCAACATACTGCAAGGCAATCACCAGGAAAGGGAAGCGTTTTAGCCACTGAGAAGAGTCTTCTAACTTGCCTCCTTGTCGTTTCCTGCTGATTCAAGGCAATCAGAGTGAAAGAAGTTCCTGCTGGCTCCTACTTCAAAAAGCCGAGTTGTGGAGAGTGAGAATCCTGTAACTGCAGAAGAAGAGGCAGGGAATCCCGACGGTAGCGCCCCATCTACATCATCAAGCGGCTGGGTAGCAGCAGGAGATAAATGTGCTGAATCAAGCAATATTTCTGACAGTGAGAAAGGACAGTCAAATGGTGGCAGGGAAGCAGAAAGCAAATATTCAAGCCTGGCCAGATTGCTCGATAATCTTCAGAGGTTGTGTAATTTTAGAATGGGGCGTGGCCGTGGCTATCAGGAAGGGACCCTGCGCTTCTGAATGTGCCACTACACCACTGGCTCCAGGAGGAGCACAGGGAAAGTGCCTAGCGACTCTCAGCACCCTTCACAAACTACACTTCCCGGGATCCTTTGGGTGCTTAAAGTGGAACGACGGCAGAATAGATGTACAGTGAGTCTCAGCGCTGCGTTTGTAGGACGGAGCAGGGAAGAGGATAGGGGCAAACCAGGAATGAGCTGGCTCTGCCCATCACTGGCTTGGGCCCTGCCTACTGTTGGGGGTCTCTGCGCTCTGCCCCACCCCCCTTGGATGGGCACTAGCCACCACGGCGTTCTGGGGTGTCCAAGGTGGCAGCCAACAGCAGCAAGGTGCCTTATACCAAGTCAGGCCAGTGGTCCGCCGGGCTCAGTATTGTCCACACAGATGGGCAGCAGCTCTCCAAGGTTTCAGTCCCACCCAGCCGTTCATGGGGATTGAACCTGGGACCTTCTGCATGCAAAGCGCCGAGCCACAGCGCTTCCCCAAACGCTCCCACAGAGGAACGTAGGAGGTCGCCTTATATGGAGACCACTGGTCCATCCAGCTCCATGCTGACTGGCAGCAGCTCTAAAGGATGTAGAACAGTAGAGTTGGAAGGGGCCTGGAAGGCCATCTAGTCCAACCCCCTGCTCCATGCCAGAATCCAGCTTAAAGCATCCCTGGCAGGTGGCCATCCAGCTGCCTCCTGAGGGCAGGTTCTCTCTCCGCCCTCCCAGGAGATGGCAGGGATTGACCCTGGGACCTTCTGCCTGCAAGGCAGGTGCTCTTCCATTGAGTTACGGCCCATCAGCGAGGAGTGCTGGCCCTCACCATTTGTCCCCAGCCCAAAGAGTCGCCTCCCTTCTGTCCACGGCCAGTGAGTAGCTGAGCGCAACAAGCGGGATGTTTCCCCCCCAATGCAACAGAGGGTGTTCCAGCCAACTTCTTCCCTCCCTCTGCACCCCGCCTGCCACCTCTTTTACGAGCCTGTCTCCCCGGCAGATGAAAGCCGGCGGCCCCCCTCCCTGCTCCGCATGATGGATGAGCCCAGTCGAAATTTTTCAATTTCCCTTTATTAAAGACAGGTGGGAAGCCTCCGGGGTTTGGCTTCGCTTCAGCAGAAAAGCCGACAGCCCCGCCACTCTGGAGGTGGGGAGAGCCTCCCAGCTCCCTCTGTGACACCCACAGACGTAAAAGAGCCAGCGCCTTGCGAGGCTGCACAGACGCCATCCGCGGCAGATACACAGAAGGGCCCTTGCGGAAGGTCCCAGGTTCACCAGCATCTCCAGGGAGAACTGGCAGTGCCGCTGCCAGTCAGTGTAGACTATATTGAGCTGGAAGGAGAAACGGTCTGACAACACCAGGCAGCTGTCTGTGTTCCTATTTAGGAAGGGCCCTACCTCAGTGGTGCTTTGCATGCTGACGGCCGCAGGTTCAATCCCCAATGGCATCTCCAGGTCGGGCTGGGAATGTCCCCTGGAGAGCAGCTGCCAGTCAGTGTAGAGTATACTGAGCTAGATGGACCTACAATCTGACTCAGTATAAGGCAACTACCTATGTTCTCATGCAAGGTATGAAAATGAGATATATGGCTCGGACAGGCAGTGGGTTATAGCCCACTAAATTCTACTCAGAGGAGACCCATTAAAATCAATGGAGTGAAGAAATCCATGCCCTTTAATTTCAGTGGGTCTACTCTGGCTAACAATAAACCCAACCCTGTATGTCCACTGTGCCACAACTCTGCTGAGACTGTTCTAGTGGTCAGGGCTGGCGCCAGGCATGACTGGGCCCTTGGGCACTAGCCTGCCCTGGACCTGTGTCATCGTAGGCCAACACCCCCCCCCCAGTGCAGGCAGTGTGAGGATAATAAGCCTACCCAGGCGCCCCACCTCTCTCGTCAATGATGTCACGCGTAGTGGCATGCCTGCCATCAGCCAAGATGGCGGCAGGTGCTTTCCTCAGAGGCTGAGTGCACTCCATTCATACTGACAGGAGAGGCGTTTGGCATGCGTGCAAGCTTATTGAAGCCTGCACTCTCTGTGTTGGGTGTGTGTGCCTGGAAGTTCCCTTTCTGTGATAGGGTCGGGTTGCAGGACCTGATGCTGCTGCGGATCATGGAACAGGAGCGCCACCCTTCTACCCTAAGGTGGGGCCTTTCAGGGGCCCCTTTGGGCCACAGGGGCCCTTGGCCAAGGCCCAACCCGGCCACCCTCTGGTGCCAGCCTTGCTAGGGGCGAAAGATTTAAAGGGACACTTTTCTGCTGCTGCAATTCTTTCCAGCTGAAGTCAGAAGCCAACCAAGCAAAGGCGGAATAGCAGATTTATGCAGTGAAAAGCTTTGTACTGTCTTAATTTTTTTTTAAGACGGCTTCTGATCCAAATTTTAAAATGCAACAGCAAACAAGCAAGCATTGCTTATAATTAATAAGAGTCTAGGGGAGGACAGAAGCGACGGAGAAAGGCCTGGGGAGGAAGTTTGAAGGAAGTGGAGAAGAGGCGATTAGGAAGTGATAATTATGGCCATCTTCAAATATTCACTAGAAATGTAAGGGGCATCATTTTCTGTGCCACCCTGTATTCATCACATGCAGCACTGTTTCTGTTCTGCTGCAGTTTACCTTCCACCAAAACCAATATTATTTGCCTCGCTGTCGGCCAGGGTGAAATTACACCACTTACCTCATTAATTACATAAATTATGTATGTTGCATTGTCATTAGGTAATTCCGCCTCAAGGAAACACAATGCAAATGGGCAGGGGGAGGACACATAACACTTACTACAGATCATATTGATTGACTGATCGGATTGATTTCCGTTCTGGACACGGGACAAAAAAGCGAACCACGGCAACTTTCCGTTTTTGTTGCAATTCACACAGAGATGAGGGAGCAGCTTGTCGCTCCAAAGGTGAGAACCCTAAACCAACAGGTTTCAATTGCATAGAATAGTAGAGTTGGAAGGGAGCCTGTAAGGCCATCAAGTCCAACCCGCTTGCTGAATGCAGGAATCCAAGTTAGAGGAAAAAGGATTTGGACTGTAAACGTTTGGAAAATCATTTCTTGACGGGACGAGCTGCCGAAATGCAGGGAGCTGAACTTCAGAGTGAAAATTGAGAAAGTGAAACTGACAGATTACTACTACTAGCCATGCTGGCTACGCTCCCCATCCACCGTCAGAGGGAGGGTGCCTCTGAATCCTAGTTGCTGGGAATCGCAAATGGGGAGCATGGCTGCTGTTGCGCTCAGGTCCCCCATGGTAGCATCTGGTTGGCCACTGTGAGACTAAGACTCGATGACCCTTTGGCCTGATCTTGCAGCCAGTTTCCTCTGGTGTTTTTACATCCACCCCTGTTGCCCATTGCTACTTATATAGGCCCCAGTCCCTGTTTGCTCTTGTGGAATTTCTGATGCTAAATTCTCAGCCCCCTTCCTCTGTTCTAGAAGGAGCGTGGCAGGCGAGTATATTTATTCCATTTTGGGAAGCCACTCATGTTCTTCCCAATCCGGATCATCCCTTTGACGAGACAATAGCGCCTTTCATGTTTGAACGCCGGGCACGTTAACGCCCAACTTCCCTGCCAATCCATCATCCACCGACTCTCGTGACAGGCTAAGCTCTTTGCTCCGCTGTGCAAAGAGTTTAATCCTGGCGCTTTTTTTGTGTGTGTGTGGCTGCTAATCCCAAAATTTTAATCATTGTCCTAAGGGGGAGGGATGATTTTTTTGTGCGGGAGGGGGGAGAAGGAGGAGGAAAGAATTACCTGAGAAGCAGTTAAAACTTTGAGAGTGGGGCAGCAATTTGCCAGGTGTTGGCTTCATGGGGGCTAAGGATCATCCTCGAAATGAGCTTTTCATGCTATCTTAATAGCTGATTTAATGAATTAAGAAAGGAGAGAGAGAGAGGAGAAGACACTCACCCTCTTGTAGACCACTCTCCTGTAGATATTCTGGCCTGTCTCCGCCTCTGTGCCTTTCTGCATCCACTGCTTATCCTAGAACCACCATTCCTCAATCTAGGTCCCAATGACCATTCCAAGCATCGATATTGTTGGGAGTAAAGCATCAACAGGTAACCTGGACCAGGTGGGCAGGGGGATAGACAGAAAGGCAACCTATTCTTCCTTTGCTGATTCCTTCTTTAAAATTGCCACTTGTTGATATGCAGGTTGTTTTTCTCAGGCTTTACGTCCTTCCTCTTCCTTTCCAGCTAGTTAGCGCTAGAGTGTACAAGTGCTGCTGGAATTATACCCCCAACCTCAGCTGACTCCTGTCAACCATCTTCAGCCAGAGGTTTCGGCAAGATACCTTTACTCACTCATGAGGAGGCTTTGCCTGCAGTCAGGCACTTCTTCGGATGGGCCGGGTTTCCAACTGGCATTTGAGGTTGGGCTGGGAGCCCGTTCAGTCTCCATGTCAGCAACTGAACTCATCCTGGGTGCAGACAGCCCTTCCTAGCCTCATCGCAGGACCCTGGTTCCTCCTCCCCAAAAGAACTCGCCGAACACCATCCCACCATCTGCCAAAACACCGTGAGGCTCTGTCCCAATCCACCCAAATTGCCACCATTTGGCAATGTCCACCTCCTGACCCAAAAAGCTGTTACAAGTCTCCACCCCCCTGGACAGTGAAAATCCTCCTGGCTCCACCCCCTTACACCAAATTCCCTCCCCCCCGGTCCAAATTTCAAGCAGAGAGGCTTTTTACAGAATCACTCAAAGAGGTGGCGAAATGAGAAAAGCCATTAGAAGCAACCTGACTTGAAGACGACTCTGGTCTCCGTGTTAAAGGGGTCAAGAGTCCTCGCCAGGGCTGATGGGAGTTGTAGTCCAAACAATCTGGAGGAGAGCACCTGGTTGGGGAAGGCTGATGCCGAGCCAAGAGGGGAGGGGAAAAAACTCCTTCCTCCTCCTCCAGCTGACTTTGCAGCTCCTGACTTTTGTCCCCTGCACCTGGGAGATCTTGTCCCTGGCAATTAGGCCAGTGGCAAAGATCTCAGTCCTCACCATCTTATCATTTAATAACTTACTGTCAGCTGGGGGAACGCTCCAGAAACCTCTCCTGTCCACATCTCTCCTCTGATCTTGGAGTTCCAAATTTCCTGGCCTTGTTGCTAAAGAGAGCTCTAATCCCATCGTTCCCCCGCTCCCAACTCATTTATTAATTTTGTACAAGGCCACCCCCCTCAGCTTGCCTTTATGCGACAGGGAGTAGCATGTTCACAGCTGCATCTAGGGACTGAGGAGAAATCCAATTCAGCTTCCATTTAAAAGGAAACGTACCAAATCCACCCTTTCCGAAACAAGATGCAAAGCATTATATTGGGGTGGGGACAGCGTTGCAAACAATGTGTCTATTAGGCAAAAGAAAGGTGTATATTGCAGGACGCTGATGCATGTTCATGAGGCCTTTTTTCTTTTTTTAAAAAGCAAACTGATGTGGAAAGATGAGGAACTGAACTGAAGACGGGAAAAACTGGAACAGGTTCAGAGGAGGGCAACGAGGATGATTCGGGGGACTTGAATAAACCCTATGAGGAGAGACTGAAAGAAGTGGGCATGTTTAGCCTGGAGAAGACTGAGGGGAGATAGGATAGCACTCTTCAAGCACTGGAAAGGTTGCCACCCAGAGGAGAGCCAGGATCTCTTCTCGATCGTCCCAGAGGGCAGGATACAGAAGAATGGGCTTAAGTTGCAGGATGCCGGATTTCAGCTGAGCATCGGGAGAAGCATCCTAACTGTTAGGGTGGTATGACCACAGAATCAATGACCTAGGGAGGTGGTGGGCTCTCCAACACTTGAGGCATTCAAGAGGTAGCTGGACAGCCGGCTGTCGGGGATATTTTAAGGTGGATTCCTGCATTGAGCAGGGGGTTGGACTTGATGGCCTTACAGGCCCCTTCCAACTCTACTATTCTATTCTGATTCTATGATCTATGATTCTATAAAAACAAGAGAACCCAAAAACTGACAGATCCATTCCTCCATCATTTCAGGAAATGCAAGGTCACATTCAAAATCCAAACTGAGCCCACATCTCCAAGCCTCACTTAGGCAGCAATCATCCACCCACTTACCAGGGAATAAGCTCCATTGAATGATCCTTACTTCTGAGTAGACATGTACAGGAATGCACTGTTAGCATTTTGACTTACCATTCTTGGCATGAATGGACCTCATTATTTCTTCTTCTTTTTTCTTAAAAAGAAAAAAAAAGGGTAAGCAAAGTCAGCCCAAGTGGCCAAACTTCTGAGACCCAGATTAACTGTACGTTGTCACGTTAATGAACGGCTCATTGTCTCTGGTTTTGCTAATTAGGCTGAAATTCCTGCATTCAAATGAAGAAATTAACACGGGTCATGAGCGTGCGCCCACAAACTTGGGCTTTTTTTAGTGCTTCAGGGGGGAAAAAGGATTGAAAAGGCAGCCTTCACCACTATCTCCGTTTCGTTGTCTGTCTTTCTTTTTTTTTTTACTACGGGAAAAATCAGAATTCCACCGGGAAGGATTTGGCAGACAAAGAGCTGCTCGCTGCAACTCAAGTCTTCAGCTCAGCCAATTCTAACACAATGCTAATCGCTCAATTTCAGTTTTTAATTTCTCCCCTTTTTTTCCTCGTTTGGGGGCTGAGACGCAATGAGAGGCTCGGAACAGTTAAGATTCCTTAAGTGCCGTCGAGAGGAAGACAACAGACAGGAAGGGATCTGGGGTGCGCGATGTCCCAAAAACTAGTGATTTTGCTAGATGTGCATCCCAGAGAACACACTACGGAATGTTGTTTGGATGGCTCTTATAAGCCTTCAGATTTGTGTAAAACTTAGGAATGGAGGAAACTATCTTACACCAGGATCTGACCCTCGGTCCCTCTACCTCAGTATTGTCTGCACTGACTGGCAGCAACTCTTAGGGATTCGGTGCCAGGGGTTGAACCCGGAACCTTCTGTGGGCAAAGCAAGTGTTCTGCCATTGAGCTATTTATTTATTGCATTTGTATACTGCCCCATAGCCAAAGCTCTCTGGGCGGTTTACAACAATGAAAAACATTAAAAACAAATATACAAATTTTAAAAACACATTTTTTAAAAAGCCATTTAAAAACACATGCTAAAATGCCTGGGAGAAAAGTCTTGACCTGGTGCCGAAAAGATAACAGTGTTGGTGCCAGGCACACCTCGTCAGGGAGATCATTCCATAATTTGGGGGCCACCACTGAGAAGGCCCTCTCCCTTGTTGCCATCCTCCCAGCTTCCCTCAGAGGAGGCACCTGGAGGAGGGCCTTTGAGGTTGAGCATAGTGTGAGGGTGGGTCAGGAGAGGCGTTCCATCTGGTATTTTGATCCCAAGCTGTGTAAGGCTTTATAGGTTAAAATCAGCACCTTGATTCGGGCTCGGAAACATACAGGCAGCCAATGCAAGTGGGCCAGAATTGGTTTTATATGTTCAAACCGTCTGGTCCCTGTTACCAATCTGGGCGCTATGGCCTTTCCCTTAAAAAAAACCAAGAGTAAGATTCTAGTCCTCAAGCTTCTGAATACAGGGCTGGTTTAAATAAGAAGCTGCCTGGTACCAAAGTCGAACCATTGATCTATTTAACTCATTTTACTATTTAACTGCAGCAGCTCTCTTGGGTTTCAAGCAGGGAGCCTTTCCCTGCCTTACCTGGAGAGGCCGGGGGACTGAACCTGGAACCTTCTGCAAGCAAAGAAGGTGCTCTGCAACTGAGTTATCATCTTCCCCTTAAAAACAGAGTAGGATTCTAGTCCTCAAGCTTCTGAATAAAGGGCTGGTTTAAATAGGAAGCTGCTTTATACCGTGTCAGCCCACTGGTCTATTTAACTCAGTATTATCCAGACTGACTGGGGACTTTACCAGCTGTACCTGGAGATGCGCCGGGGACTGAACCGAGGACTTCTGCATACAGAGCAGATACTCTGAATTGTTTCCTTCCCTTAAGAGTAAAGCAAGATTCCAGTCTCTCCTTTACTTCTGTCATTCTATGCATTGGCCCCTCTCATCTCCCCCTGGATTCATGACCCAACTCTTGCCGTCACAGGAGCGGCACCTGTCAACCTCCCTTTCCCTTTTTGTCTGGGGAGTTTGAAAGGAGGAGCCACCACTGCCAAGACCCTCCTCCCTACCAGGAGAGATCCCATCCAGTTCGCACTTAAAGCCAAACCTATCCAATTTGCACTTTGTGAAACAACAGAAGACCTGAAACACAGCCATCCTTCAAAATTTGCACTTACCTGTACTTTGCAATGTTGACAAAATTGCAGATTTTGGGGGGGGGGCGGCGGTGGATGTGTGCAAACAAGAATATATTAGAGAAAGTAACATCCAGAATGCATTCTATTAGGAGAAATTGCTTGCAAAAAGGTATGGAGGCATCACTTTCTGTTCCGCCCTGTGTTTGTCGCATGCAGCCTTGCTTCTGTTCCACTGCAGTTCACCTTCCGCCAAAAATGATGTCTCACCGTTCACTGTGGCAAAATCCCTACTCTGCCCTCAGATATATGCATTGTCATACACGTTGCATCGACAGAGAACTGCACTGGCCCATCGGATGACCGCTGAACTCAGCGGGCAGCCAACTGGGGGTGGATGCACCTCATGAAATGGGGGGCCTGTGCCCACACATGAGCATTCTCAAAGAAACCAGCTTGAGACCACGTTGATCATTTTTTGAATTTTTATTATCAAAAAATACAGAATCCAAATAAGGTTGTGGGTTGTTGTTTTTTTAGGAGGGGAAGAAGGGGGGGTTTACCATCAGCACAATGTCTAGGGTGGAAAGTGGCATGTCCACAAGACCGAGCGAAGCCGAGCTGAGTGAGCGAGCGAGAGAGAGAGCAATGTGAAAATGGGTAAGAAATGGCAGTGTTCTGTCGTTCCTGTTTCTCACAAGGTGAGAAAACCAGGAAAAGGAGAGGGGGGAGGGGAACAGCTGGTTTCAACAACAAATAAACCCAAAATTTTGATTTTTCTTTTTTTAAAAAAATTATAAGCAGCAGCTCAATATTAGCCTGTGTTCAGGCTAAACACCCTTCATCCTCCAGCATGATCAAAATGGTCAAGACACATATTTGCATTAATATAATGTGTGTGTTTGTGTACGGGATGCGCAAGAATTCCAGCCAGTTCAGATTTGGTACTGAATTTTCCATTAATTTGCTTATTTTCTGTCACTGCAGAATGGAATTTAATGTAGTGATTTCCTGGGGCTATTTTCAAAAACAGATTTCTTTTTTTTTTTTAATAAAAGCCTCTAAAATACTGATATCAAGAACGATAAATTTACATTTCCTTTCAAAATATCGATATTTCGAAAGGAAGTATCGATAAAATTGTAATTATTGACATTCCCTTTAAAATTATCCATATTAATATCAATTTTTTTTTGGAGGGGGGATCAGTAAAAGAAACAGATAGTGGACAAAGAATGCACTTCAATCCATACCAGCCTATTAGGTTGACTGAATGCTTTCAAAGCAGGGATCCTGACACTAAATGTCCCCCAAATTTCAAATTGCTGAATCCCATTTTCAAAATGAAAAATTGGGGGCACCTTTCACTACGATCCCTGGAAATGCACGTTTTGATGAAGAATGGCCCACCTTCTGAGGAGTCCAACTTCCTGAACTTTTTAATTATTTGGCGAGGGCTGTTGCAAGGAGTCAAATGAATCGGTTAGACCCTAGCAGGTCTTCCTTGCAGGGTGCACTGAGGTGGGCTGGGTGAACTTTTCTATTTTGGCTCCTCATTTTCCCACTCTTAAGTTCAGTTCCCCCTATTTTCCCACCAGTCTGTGATTTTTTTAAAAAAATCCTCACAAAAATTCATGAACATTTTAGTGTGACTTTCTCCTAATGTACACTATTTTGCTATTTTTTGCAATCTTCCCTGTTACGCATTTGGGTAGGTCATTTTCTCTAACAGATGCCTTTTGATGCACACTTGACCCTAGTACATGTATTTTTGCACGCACTACTCAGCTGGAAAACTACATTCCAAAATTCAGGGAAGTGCAGATTTCAAAGGACGGCTGTGTTTCGTTCTGTCTGTTGTTTTGTAATGTGTGAATTAGGGAAGCTTGCCTTTAAATGCAAACTGAATTGGATATCTCTTCTCTTCTTAGCTGGGTGAAGAGGGAGTACAGCCTGCTTGATTCCACTTTCAAATGGTGATATCTGCTGTTTCTACCATTCTCCCAGGGGTGGAGGGACTGATCTGACATATCCCAGCATTCCTTTCAGGAAAATGACACTACTTGCCATTTCTACTGGGGACGAGGCTCTCTGAGCCGTCTCCTGCATTGTCACTGGTCTGGCTGTCCCTCCTCATGGGCTTGCAGACAAGCCCAGAACATTAACTCATGCAGAGATGCAGCAGGCAGCCTCCTTTAAGGGAAGGCAATTCCGCTGTTTCTCTACATCACACGGGATTGAACGTTCCAATACAGAGACGGGGCCAGGATGATCAGGTTGGAAGGAGACAAGTGGGGGCAGCAAATCATGCAGAGACACAGCAGAAATCCTCTTCTGTTTATGATAGGCCCATAGGAACCTTAAATAATGGGCAGCACACTGGTATGTGCTAGAACATGCAATGGGAGGTTCCTTTGGGGTACTGTGGGCTAAATAGGTGGTGCATCAACATTCAGGCAACAGCTGGGATCCATGTGCCCTGTTCTGGGCCCTCTGTCACTTTTTTTAAAAAAAAAAGTAGTTCCCAGTGGCAACCATTTTTTATTTTTTCAATGCCAGCAGATGACGACTCAATTTTCAGGGGAGATTGGCATCTGCTGTGTGGTAGTGGCAGCCATTCACACTAAAATGCTGATGGATTTTCATGTTTGATTTTTTAAAATTGCAAACTCCTACAAGTGTATTTTATTTTAAGTTTTAACTGATCTTGAGATGAGAATGAGATACAAAAATGGGCAGATTCACCCAGCCCTAGAGCAGACCTGCTGAAATTAATGGCAATATCTAGTGTACGTGCCATTCACTTCGGCAGGCTTACTCTGAATGTAACTTAGATGAATATACCTTAGATGCATATGCTGTGTTAGGTTTTCTTTGCAAACCGGTAGTTTCACCTTAAAAACTACAAAGCCTGTTTCGGGAACATTCAGAGCAAGCAAAGGAAATGTTTCTCTTGCTGTACCTCAAAATCTGGCCTTTTAAAAATAAATGCACTCTGTATGTGTGTGTGTGTGCAGGTTTTCTTGGAAGAAATGCAACTTGGAGTCAGTGCAAAAGATTGCATGAGGGAGAAGCAAGGGCAGGTCATTTAAAAACACTTCTTGATCATTGAGAGATTATTGCAATTTTTTAAAAAAGAGAAAGAGAATGTCGGTTTGCATTTGAAAAATAAAATCAGCGAGTGCGTCCCCCCTGCCCAACAGGAAATTAAAAACGTTAAAAAACAATTCCGTCCATCAAAACCATCCTTGGCAAAGGCGTTAAAAATAATAATAATCATTAATAGTAATTCATAATCACAGTATTATGCCTGGTGGCTATATGTACAGAAATATCACAGCTGTTCCTAACGAGTCCCTTGGTCTCATAAGAGACAGAACGCAGTGGGGTGTCATCGCTGTTCTGCTTTTTGGAACGTCCCCCGCGAGAGCTTGGAGAAGGATATCCACAGAAAGCTGATTAAGACGGGGGAATACGGTCCCAAGACATGCAAGAATTCTTGCTCTGGCTCCACGATAGCCTGGAGAATCCTTGGGCTTTTTTTGGCAAGGGGAGGAGAAATCAAAAATTTGGATACAACCATCTTATGGGTCAAACCCCACACACGTTTTTGTTAACAGGCCAAATCTTCGCAGCCAAGACCCCCATGGAGGCCAAATCCACATAGAACAGCTTTCGCGTCTGCTCTCGGGAGAATGGGAGTGTGGGTCCCCAGACTGGCGTTCTAAGCCGCCAACACAAGCCCTGGTCTCTGGGGATTTTGACGGGAGGATGTGGCATTTAGGGCAAATGGGCGGTTTCACTGACAGTGCGAGGAGGGCAGGGGTGGGGGCGGGGGCAGAGGACGGCCGATTCCCAAACACCCTGAACACCTTGCACACGGATGCTCCGGAACTCAGTGTCAATTGTCTAATATTTGTGGGTGATGCTCAGCTCATCTGTCCTTGCATACCCATGGTGGGTGAGTGAAAACAAGGAACACGTCATCAACTTAATCGTGCTGTTCTCCCCGCTACCTGACCCTTCCGCAACTCCTCGTGGGAAGAAGCACAGGGTTTAAAAGCGCCCCTCTCTCAGAGCTCGAAACCATTGTCCTGTTCAGACGCCCCTTCAGCCCACCATCAAGTAAGGTCCAGAGTTCTCCTTGTTGAAACGATAGACAGACTGTCTCCTTCCGTATACTTGGAATGTCTACGCAATGGCTGCAGTGCTGTCTTTATCCCCCTTTGTCCAGACAGCAGTGGGCCTGCCACACCAGCGATCATTAACGAAAAGGGAACGTAAAAGAAAAGTCGGCAAGTTGATTTGGGCAGATCAGGTTTCTAGTCCTCTGTGTAGCTTTGGCTATCAGGCGCCGATCCCAGTTGCCTGATCTGTGCTTTCGTGAGTCAAGAAATTTGGTCAGCACAGTTATGATGCGGTTGTCCACCTGCATGAAGGTCCAAAAGTACAGGAATACCCCATTTACGTACCTTCGTTTAACGGACCCTCACAATAACGGACATGCTCCATAGGCCACCATGCCCCGCTTAACGTACGCGTGCTTCGCAATTACAGACACTTAATGGCATGACACCACTGCCATCTAGTGGCGATTGCAGTGCAGTACATGCATAGATAATTGCTTCACTTTAAGTACATTTTCACTTTACATACACGCTCCGTTCCCATCGCGTATGTTAATGCGGGGTACTCTTGTAAACCTGTCCAAGGAAATGCAGAGGGGGCAAAACAAAGATCTACAAGTGAAGCACCGCTTGTCCACTGTGGAGTTTCTTTTGGTCCTAATCGCAGAAAAAGATTGGAATACAGAAGAAACAAAAATTACGTTTGGGAGGAGGGAAAGAGAGGAGGGACCGACTATATTTGGTCTAGAAATCTTAAAAAGTAACACCCAAATGGGTGGGGACCGTGGAAAATTAATCCCAACAGGGTCATACCCTGGCCAGATGAAAATGGTCCATAGCGCATCAGAAGCACAGAACTAGCTTGGCTCCCGCATCAGGATTTTAAAAACCGGTCTCTTGCTCGCTCATCCTTCCCCCACCCTAGATCTGATGGGGTAGGGGAGTTTGGTTATTATCTGCGATGGTGACTTCCAAGCAAAGCAGGACTTGGGAAAGGAAGGCAATCTTTGTCCACCTACGTCCCTTATCCATAAGCTTGTTTGTGGCTGAGACCTCAGTTCAGAGATTGTCATAACTACACACACCCTCCCTCCCCCCACAAAAGCAGACACAGTCGTCGTTGCTGATCCTCTCGTCTCAATCCCTCTCGTTTGCATTCTCTCTTTTCTCTCTTTCAATCGTTCCCCCCTCGTCTTCCCATCGGCAGCTGAAAGAAATTGAAGTTTCTCTCCTGTTCTCCCCCTTGGGGGCTAGGAAGTGAGGATAGTCCAAAAAACAGGCACCACGACCACAAAGAACGCATCCGGAACTCTGAAGCTATGACAGGAGTTATTGCTGGTGAATATCGGCTCCGGAGACTCGTAGAGGGAATCGTCTTGTTCAACGGGACAGGAAAGAAAGAAAAAGGAAGGGGAGAGAGACAGAGAGAGAGAGAGTTGGAACATTTTTCAAACCACGCACACTCATTCATGCACCCCAACAGCCCCGCTACCGTCACCTCCCCATCAGCACTGTCGGCCTGTTTTCCGGCAATCACATAATTGAACATAGGGTCGCAAGAATGGTCCTTCTAGTCCTGGTCCCTGTTTCCAGCAAGGAGGTCATAAGCAAGGACTCAGCGTCTGGTATTTAGAGGTAGACTGCCTCTGAACATGGAGGCTAACGGCCTCACGCCTAAGAATCTTGCAAGGCGGTTGTAACGGTGCCTGGGACAAACTCCATCAGGCTGCAGCAGAAAGAGAGAGGGAGCAAAGGGAAGCGAGGCCACTCCATCGGTACAGCCAAGACACCAGCTCCACCAGGCTCCTCCTTCCATCCACTGGCCGCAGCCAGACCTCTCGGTTGTAGAGCACAAGGGGAGATCGGGCAACAGGGCCACTGCTTCGGCTCAGCTGGGCCCTCTTTGAGAGTTTCACCACCTTCAGAAGTGTGAGGAATTGGGGTCTAGGAGATGGCTTCCTCCGTGGCCGTCTCTAAACAGTGAACCTCCCGCCCCCACAGAGGTGCAGCAAGCATCGTCGTCGTTCAGCAAGCGTGGGGGACCTGTGGCTTTCAGATGTTCCTGAATTGTATATTGCACATTGTATTGTTATAACCTGCCCTGAGATCTTTTGGTGAAAGGCGGGTAAGAAATTTTCTAAAGAAAACCCGAGGTTGCTTTTTTTTTTCCCCCTCCTCCCTCACAATTCCTTTTCCTTTTGTGTCGTGTCTTTTCGGTTGAAAACCAGCAATCAGGGACTGCCTTATTACTGATCTTCTGTAAGCTGCTCAGGGAGATTTCTCAACTGAAGCTTAAAAAGCTTTAAATATATCAATGCAAATCTTGAAAACAGTATATTGAAGTAAGTTGATGACATTGGAAAATCCTCGTCCTTCGTCTGCTTACTCAGAATTAAGTCCCACAGGATGTGGTGGGTTCTACTGTCAGAGGAAGTTGGGTTGGATTGCAGCTGAAAAACTAAATTAAGTAAAGTATTTTCCAAAAAAAGCAAAGTGGGGAGGGGGGAAAAACAACCCCAATTGCTCCAGAGCGCCAGTGGCTGAGATGTTGCCAGATATTCAAACTGGCACAAAATTGGCTGAAGGCTCGAAGCCAAAACCAGCTGCAGACGCTAATGGATTGCATTTGCTTCCCAGCCTTCAAGGAACTCAGAAGAGAGTGTGTGGTTTTCTCTCCCTCCCACCTACATTTTATCCTCACAACAACCCTGCGAGGTAGGTTGGGTCGAGAGTGGGGAAGGAGGGAGAAAGAATTGAGCGGCCCATAGAGAGCATCTTGGCCGAGTGGGGATTTAAATGCAGGCCTGAGCTTGGCACTCTGACCCTTACATTAGACTGGCTTTCCTCTAAAGCAGCATCAGAAAGGGTTGTGGCTCAGCCGTAGAGCACCTTTTCTGTGTGTGAGGAAAGGTCCGAGGTTCAATCCCAGATAGGGCAAGACCCTTGTCTGAAATCCTGGAGAGCCGCAGTCAGTCAGAGTAGACAGTGTTGATCTAGATAGGGTGGGGAGCACTTTTCACCCTCAGGGGCCGCTTTATATTCTGGGCAACCCACATGCCAGGAGTGCCAGCAATGAATGTAAATTTTACCTTTGACAATATTATTATCATCATCACGGTTTATTTTTTATGCCGCCTTTTGGCCAAAAGGCCCTCAAGGCGGCTTACAAAAAATAAACACAAATACAGAATTGTTGCTGTTATGCGCCTTCAAGTCGATTACGACTTATGGCGACCCTATGAATCAGTGGCCTCCAAGAGCATCTGTCATGAACCACACATCAAGAAAAACAATACCATTTACAAAACTTAGATAACGCAGTATGAACATTATTCAAAAGAAGCAACGACAAAGAGTAGGCTACTTTCTACCCACACTCACGTGCCCCTCTCTGGCCGCCATCCAGGCACGCACGAGGCGTGATCAGCGTTCAAGGGCAAGCATCCCAAGCCAGCAAAAAAGCTCAAGGAGAGTGCGAAGCAAGGCCAGTGAAGGGTGTGGCCTGGGGAGAGAGTCCCAAGGGCCAGGGAGACAGACCTGGGGGCCACCCCCGAACTAGATGAGCCAACGGTCCGTTGATGTCAACTTCCTAGAAAGAACTGGGTCGCGCCTTTGTGAAACCGGGCTGGTTTTGCATATTGCTGTTTCTCCTGGCCGACATGGCCAGATTCCTGTTGTGGGTGTGCACAAGGGGTGGTGGTGTCAGAGTGCAGGTTGAAAGGGCAGCCTGTTGGCAAGCTCAGAGGCCCCTTCTCCGGCTGTCTTCCTACCTCAGGGGTCCATTTCAAAATACGGAGGAGGCTTTTTTCTAAAAAAAAAAAAATTGCATGACGGAAGCCAGCCAGCCTGCAGAGTGCTGCCAACTACTTCCGATGCCAAGGACAGCTCTTGCAGGGCTAGGGGAGGCTTGCGTGTTTCATTTCTTGGCCAGGCCCTCAGGAGGTCAAAGGACAATTGCTTCTCCAATAATCCCCGTCTCCAAAAGGCCTCTAATCAGCCAGCCCATGCAAAAGTGCCTTCGAAGGAATCCTCGAAATTGCAACAAAAGCCGTTTTAAACTCCGTTCTGCCAGCTCGCCTCGTCTTAAGTTTATTACTGGATTAAGGGTAGTTGTTGCAGGATCAGAGCCAGGGGAGGACAGAGAGCGACAAAACCGACCGATGCAAATCCTCCTTTGTGCTCAACTCCCTTCCCGCCATTGAATTATCACTCACAAAATGATTGCCCTAATTACTGAAAAAGGAAGGATGCGCATAGAGCAACCTTGGCCAGTCTGGCACCCTCTAGATTTGGGGGGGCACTGCAATCCCCACTGGCACAGCTGTTCGATGCCAGGGGCGACGGCAGCTGTCGACTCAAAACATCTGGAGGGCACCAAGTTGGCGACGGCTGGTATGTAGAGAGAGAACTATATTTCAGGTGTGTGTTTTGATTGTTTTGAATATTGAATTTTAAATTGTTGTAAGCCGCTCTGGGACCTGCTGGTGAAGGGTGAGTAGTAGTAGCAGCAGCAGCAGTAGTGGTAATAATAATAATAATAATAATAATAATAATAATAATAATAATAATAATAATAGTTACATACACCCCGAGGGTAGGGTGGAGTCTTTCTCAGCCTTACCTGGAGAGCCCGGGGATTGAACCTGCGACCTTCTGCATGCAAGATGGATGCTCTGCCATTGAGCTTGGAGATATCTGGTTGGCCACTTTGCCTCCCCAATGTCTCTCCCTGTTAATTCGCAGAGCAATCCTGAGCATGTTTACTCAAAGGTAATGCCCACTAATTTTCAGTGGGGGTCTACTCTTTCGTAAATGGGTTTTGGATTGTAGCCTTGCCGTGCAACCCTTTTGCATGTCTCCACGAAAGTAAGGCGCACTGAGATCAGTGCAGTTGACACCCAAATAGGTTGCTATCCTCTAGTTGGAAATATCAGATCTTTGTGTTTACTCCCATCCCAGATCTTTTGGACTACAACTCCTGTCAGCCCTCAGCCAGTTTCATAGGGGAAATGTGCCCTAAAATGTGGATGAATTTTGACAAGGACTTTTCACACACACACAGAAATTCACAAAGTTATGAGGAGACCTGAACTCAAGATTGGGAAAACCAGAAACCAAAATTGACAGATTCCCTACATGTCGCCCATAATCATTTTGAAAACCACCCAGGGTTGCTTTAATTTTTTTAAAAAGCAGTTTATTCTTTCATGAGGGAAGAGCTCTTGTTTTCTTTTAAAGCTGCCTAAAAATCACACACGCATGAAAGGCGGAGAAACAAGGAAAGAAAGAGGGGGGAGAGACAATATTCCTTTTGACATTTCGGCGTTAGCAGCTCCCTGGGAAGAGCTGTGGCCAAATACTAATTATACGTTAACAGGGGGAGAAAATTATTAATTTGTGTTTTCTTTTTTCTCTCCAACAGCTGCGTTACTTGATTCAAAAAAACAGTCCCTGTACAGAGAGCTGGAGGTGGCTTTTATATATAAAAAAGAAAATGAATCAACTAAAATAATTTGCTCTTTCCCCCCCCCCACACCTCCATCAAAACAAAAGCAGCCTTCAAGTACCCTGTGGAGATATGTACCAGGCAGGCATCAATCTAGATTTATTTTCTCTCCCTTTACTTGTAGACTCCAAAGGAGAACCACACATAATTTGTTGGAGAGATCTGAGCATCGCTTGGGCGCCACTCACTTCGGCCAAAAACCTACCCATGGCATTTCAGCCATTGCCAACAAAACAGAAGGGTTAATGTCCATTCAAAAGGTCGATGGAGTGGGGGCTGTAATAGGCTTTTAACTGATTTGCTCTCAAGGGCAAAATGGGAAGGGAAAGGCTTATTATTCCATTTGAAAAACATTTATTATTGTTGTTATTGATTATTGTTGTTGTTGTTATAGATAAAACATGCAACACACAAGATCAGAGTGTATTATCGTATTCCCTCTAACACTGAACTCAAGTGGTTGTGTGCCGCTGAGAGAGCCAGCGTGGCGCAGTGGTTAGAAGCAGTGGCTCTTAACCTGGGGTGCACGCACCCCCAGGGGTGCGAGACACTTTTTCTAGGGGTGTGAGACCCAACCAAAGATTTTGGAAAACTGTCATTTATCTTAGCTAAGTTAGGCTAAAACACACATTAACATAAAATAAAATAAAAATAAAAAATGAACGGTATTTTTTCAGGGGGTGCGAGAGCATATTTTGGAAATCCAAGGGGTGCTGGCAGTGGAAAAGGTTAAGAACCACTGGCAGAGTGTCAGATTGGGGCCTGGGAGACCAGGGTTCAATTCCCCATTCGGCCATGAAGCTCCCTGGGCGACCTTGGGGGCGAGCCTAACCTACCTAGCAGGGTTGCTGTGAGGATAAAACGGGGAGGGGGGAGAAAAAGGCACGCCCCCCTCGAGCTCCTTGGAGGACAGATGAGACAGTACTGTAAATGACCAGAACTTTATTGTATATAGCCAAAGGGCTCTCTCTTGCCTGGAGGGAGGATAGAGAGGGGGTGTGTGCGTGGATGTGTGTTGTAGAAAATTGTTCCTGTTGTAGAAAGGCAACATTTACATCCATTGCTCCGCCCACTTTTGCCTCTGGCCCTGCCCACCACTGGCATGTGGCAGCCCTCAGAAACTTGCCCAGAATGCAACTGTGGCCCTCAGGCTGAGAAAGATTCCCCACTCCTGATTTCGCTCCTGGAATGATTATTTTGACCTGCTTTTAATGCTACCATTTTATCAGCACTTTTCAGCTAAAGAGCAAGGATGAAACACTGAAATAAATAAATATATAATGCTCAGAAAATGCTGAGGGTAGGAATGGGCAGAATGATCTGTATCTGGCCTGTGTCCATTTTTGCACATGTCCATCTATACGTCCTATATTTCCTCTCAAATGATGCATTTTTAACTATATTTGGAAATGGTTTCTGGGCCGCGGATTGTTTCAGAACATTCCGGAATCGCACCATTGGAAGGGTAACTGTGTTATTCCTCACATCAGATCAGTTCATCCTGGAATTCACAGAGATCGAATCCCTCAAGGGTCCCTAGCTGAGCAGGCGCATGCGGATGCAAAGTAACTTACTTGTCGGCCGCACGTACACCTTCAACTTTAAGCAGGGCTTGTCAACCAAGTTAGGTGGCGTCGCCGCTGAAAGAAACACAAGGCGAAGGGGGGGGGAGAGGAAAGAAAAAGTTGGCATTAAAAAACCCGCATGTTTACCTTTGATTTTGTGCATTCGCTAAAAGTCAGAGGAAATCAGGATACTTCTGAAATTCTGGTTCACAATTTTCCCTCCGGTTTGGAATTCTAGAGTACCTAGTCTCATTTAGGAGCCAACGTATCCATGATTCCCCTTTACTGTTTGCTTTCCAAATTTTGTATAGCGAACATTAGGAATGGGGGTGAAATTCAATTCGGTTCGCATTTAAAGGCGAATCTACCTAATTTGCACTTTCGGAAACAATAAGAAAAGAGAAACCCAGCTGTCCGTTGAAATTTGCACTTCTGTGAATTCTGCAACACAGTTTTCCAACCAAGGAAATGTCTACGAAAATGCATGAACTAACGTAGGCATAACTGTCTATCCGTTAGTGAAAAAAACATACAAGATTGTTTTGCAAAAATGTGTACACCAGGCAAAATTCCATTCAATTTTGAATTTTGGAATTTGGGAGCCATATATAAGCCGCCTTGGGGTTTCTATCATGAAAAGAAAGGCAGGGTATAAATGTAATAAATAAATAAATTCAAAAATCTTCCCCAACCAAAAGAATAATGTACAAAAAGATGCATATTAGAGGAAAGTATGCATAAAAACATCTATATTAGTGAAAATAGGAGACAAAACTGCATGATATTAAGGGAAATTGCCTTGCAAGAATGTGCATCTTAGGCAAAATTGCATACAAAAATGTATAAGAGGAAACATTTCTCATGCTGGTAACTTTTTGTTGTTTTTTCCAAACTGATGTGAAATACGGAGAACTGAATTTCAGATTCAAAAATGAGAAACTGAAAAATGACATATTTGCCCCTAGTGAACACGCACAGCGCAATTTGGTCACAGTTTTTAGTTCTTTTTCATTTCATTCAAAACAGTTTACATAGGGTGGCTTCCAAAGACAGCCCTACTCAGGGTAGACCCATTGCCATTAATGGACCTAAGTCAGCTATGCCTGTCCATTTCAATGGGCGGATTCTGAATAAGGCAAACACTGGAGACAGCCCATTGAAATTAATGGACTGAAGGTATTGATTCATTATTTATTTGATTCCATTTTGGAATCACTTCCCATAAAATATCTCGATGCGATTTCACAGTGAAAACACCAATGGCAAAAGAGTTAAGATGCCACATATAAAAACAATCTCATATATTATTTATTTATTACCTATCTATGAAATTTAGTTCCCCCCTTCCTCCCAAAGTAGCCCAGGATGGCAAACACGGACAAAACAATTTCACAGCAACAAAAAGGAAAACATTCTAAAAACAGCTTAAAAACATTCTAAGACATAGTTTAAAGACATACGAAACACAGTTACAGTTTAAAAGCATTTGAAACACAGTTACAGGTTAAAAACATTCTTCCACTCAGTGATCTCCGGGTTGCCGGGAACAGTTCCCTTCAGCCATCCAATGGCTGGGTCAACAGGAGTGTTTCCAACTTCCTCCTGAAAGTCAATAGTGATGGAGACAGACACACCTCACTGGAGAGGGCATTCCAGAAACGGGGAGCCATCACTAAAAAGGTCAGCGCCAGTATATACAAACAGAAACAATTCCATATATAAAAAGTAATACTTTCAAATCCAATGCAGATACAGACTGGGATAAGGTAGTCGTATCCACTAATTTCAGTGGGTCTGCTTTGAGTATGACTAACACTGGATACAAGCCATTGCTCTAACCCCTACTCAGAGTAGACCTACTGAAATCCTTTGTTGTCCTTATTTTATTTAGATTGTATGCATTATTGGGCAAGGACTTGTTTTTATTGTCTTTTGCACTGCGCCATGTGCATCTGATGGCGCTATATAAATAATAACTCAAAGAGGCATGACTAGCTAATGTCTATTGATTTCAATGGGTCTCCTCCGCGTTGGACTTAGCTGCATGCAACTAGGGATGGTCAGTTGTGGTTTCTCCTTTTTCCAAGCTTAAATTCAGCCCTCCCCATTTCTGCAGCAATTAGTGGTTTTTTTAAAAAAAAAACCTCGTGAAAAATGTTCCGCATTTTAGTGCAACTTTCTCCTCACAAAGACCCTTGTGTCTGCACTTTTGACTGACGTACACATGTTTGCCTGCAATTTCTCCCAACATAATGCATTTTTGTGTCATCCTCATTCACATATTCGTCTTTATGGGCACCTTTCCCCTTATATATGCATTCTTGTAAGCATTGGTTGGTGGGCAAACTGCACTGCAAAATTCAGAAAAGCCCAACTCTGGAAGGAGGGTTGTCTTCCGTTTCTTATATTGTTTCCAAAAGTGCAAATTTGATAGATTTGGATTTAACTGAAAAGTGAACTGAATTCCTCCCCTATCCCTAGATGCAACCCACTGATGTGAACCAGGAGCCGTTACAATTCTTCAGCACAGCACTTGTTTTAATCAAACAAAGAGAATGGAAGAATAATCAGTTTGCCTGGAAACTAGCCCAAAGACGCCACATTTATTTTCCTGTGTGGAGGAGTTTTGAAGATGTGGGGACACCACTGAAAAATCTCTGTTGCTCCTACCCACCAAAAGCAGCTCTTCCCTGTAGGCCACAGAGCAGATCCTCCGAAGTTGATCTTAATGATTTAGCAGGGATAAGCAACTTTTCAGACAACCTAGTCCCAAACTATTTAGACTAAAACCACCAACAGTACTGTGGAAACAAAGCAGCAGCCAAGGCAACAGCCCAGTTCCCACAGCCATTCTACACCAATGGCAGTTTCTGAACCGTCTTCAAGGTCAGTCCCAGGTAGAGTGCTTTACAGTAATCTAGCCCAGGCATAACCAAAGCATGTGAGGCTGGGCCAGCCCTTGTGTTTTCTCCCCAATGCCAATGTCCATGCCCACACTGATAAAATGCTGCAACGACAAACAAACACTATTGGTTTGTACAATTGCATCAAGATTACTTTTCTGCAGTGTTTTCCCAGCATCCAAGAGCACATGTGCTCATAGCAGAACTCTGCAGAAACAGGATGTTGATGCAATTGTGCCTAGGTCACTTTTAAAAAATAGGGTTTTACCAATCTGTGTGTATGGATCTGACAGTTGGACAGTGAAAAAAGGGGATAAGAGAAAAGTCAACTCATTTGAAATCTGGCATCGCAGGAGAGCTGTGCGCATACCATGGGCCGCGAAAAAGACAAATAATTGGGTGTTAGAACAAATTAAACCAGAACTATCACTAGAAGCTAAAATGATGAAACTGAGGTTATCATACTTTGGACACAGCATGAGAAGACATGATTCACTAGAAAAGAGACCAATGCTGGGAAAAACAGAAGGGAGTAGAAAAAGAGGAAGACCAAGCAAGAGATGGATTGATTCCATAAAGGAAGCCGCAAACCTGAACTTACAAGATCTGAACACAGTTCACGACAGATGCTATTGGAGGACGCTGATTCATAGGGTCGCCATAAGTCATAATCGACTTGAAAGCATACAACAACAACCACCCATCGGTCAGCAACTCCAGAGACTCAGTCACATAAGAACATCAAAGCCTCGCAGCCGATCAGGCCAAAGGGGGCCCATCAAGTCTAGTATCCTGTTTTCACAGTGCCCAACGTGATGCTCCTATGGGAAGCCCGCAAGGAGGATTTGCACCGATTGCTGTTTGACCCACAGGCGTTGCCAGCCTCTGCTAAGAAGCTTAAGAACCTTTTAGGTGCCCCTCAATTCCTGTCGCTGAAGACAGCTCTCGCTTTTAAAACGGCAACTTTGATCAAACTGATGTCAAAAGTTGTCCGACCCCCTAAGCAGGATGCTTTTCTATCCTGAACATCCTTAGACATCTCCGGATTTCCCCCAATAAAAGCCTGCCAAGCCAAATGATACGCTTTCGGCAGCCTCCTTGAATGCACGTCGAGAGACGGGCAAAGAGAAAGGGGATTGTTTGAGAGAGAGGAAAAGTTTGTAATTAAAAGCACAAGGTGGTGGGGTGGGAACGCTTCTAGGCGTGAAATTGTCCGGATTAAGAAGGTCAGTTTGCCCGAGAAAAAAAAAAGGTTAAAAAAAGCGTTTAAGGAGGCGAAGGGGGTGAGATTTGACAAGGTGGATTTTTCAGTCTGCCCCAAAACCAATCAGACTTGACACTCCAACTTAGAACTAGGCAGGGAATATCCTGTTGGAAGAAAAGGCTTATCCTTCCTTTCCCTTGGAAGGGTCATCAGAAATGTACATTGACGCAGCGTCCAAACACAGTTCTTTTTCTGAGGGATCGGCACTGTCCTTACCGCACTCGCATCTCCTATATCATCCTTCCTGATACTTGTTATTTTTTTTTAAGATGGGTCTTTTTAAAGAAAAAGATTCAGCCACCTCTTGGAAACAGAAGGATGCAAAACTTTAATAAAAAAGTATGCTTCCTGGCTAAGGATGGAGGCATTTGTCCATCTCTGATTTTCATTTTTCCAATCTTAAATTCAGTTGTCTGCATTCTTGTAGCAATTTGAGATTAAAAAAAAAAATCCCGATGAAAATTCTCTAGCGTTTTAGGGTGAATTTCTCCTAATAAATCCATTTTTGTAGGCAGTTTTGGCTCTCACACACATTTTTTCCAAACCATTTTTCCTCATATAATCATATGACCATATAATTCATCGTTACGCACACTTTCCCCTCTAACATGCCTCTGTTGTTGTGCCCAAGGAATTTTGGGGAAATTAAAAGGGGGGCCAACACGAGGCAGCCTTTGAGAGGACCTCTGCTGCTGCTGGTGAAGGCAGGCCACCCCGTCCCTGAAGGGAGACCAATGTGTTTGAACCCCATCCGTACCCTTTTGCAACTCCCTTTTCAAGGCCTGTGCAAAATGGCAGACTCCTTTCCTAGTGCAGCAACACTCTTCCAAAGAGCACTGAGAAGCTGGTTCCATCTGTGCTTTTAATTTCCCAAAATGCCCCCAAGCGCTGGGAGGGGAGAGGAATTGTGGGGAGGCATCCTCAGCAGATCCCGTCAGGGCGCCGGGGCCCGGTCAACTGCCTGAGTGTTCCAAGCGTTGACGCTAGCACAGTTGTTTTAAGCGTGGTCGGCCCTGAATATGGAGACTACAATCCAACGTGCTTGGCAGAGGAGCTGGGGTTCAGCAAAAGACTCTTGACGTGACCACACAGCGGAGCTCTGGCAAACCCTACCCTAATTAAATACCCTGGATTATTGTTGTTGTTGCTGTTGTTATTGGCTTGATACCCAAAGGTCTCCAAGTTACTTACACAACGTTAAAACAAAACAAATAAAACGCACTATAAAAGCATAACAATCAACAGCAGCAAAACAACAGCAACAGCACCCCCCACACAGCCACAGGAAGGTTTGTCAGCAGATTAAAACAAAACATCATCTCAACCTATCAAATGCCTGGGAGAAAAGGTACATCTTTACCTGGCACCGAAAAGATGTCAATGAAGACACCAGGAGGACCTCACTGGGGAGCATATTCCACAGATGGGGGGCCACCACTGAAAAGACCCTCTCCCTTGTCACCACCCTCCGAGCCTCCCTCAGAGGGGGGACCTGGAGAAGGGCATCAAAGGCTCCAGGTAGACCCTACGGGGGAGAAGGCGCATGTATTGTGGCAACTACTGTGAGATGCATATGGGCTCCTTGGCTGCTTATGCTTTAGGGTCATTCCAAAGTTTTAAACTGGGCTTTCATGACCTCCGAGGGGTTTCGTCATGTCACCAAGCTTTTAAAATGATTTAAAAAGCAAAAATTGCACTCCGCTCTTAAATGAGAACAAGTTTCTGCAGGGCAGGCACCCCAAGGCAGCCACTCCCAGGGGATCTCAACATTGTTCCCAATGGCTCACTGAGATATTGATAGCCACCATGCAAGAGCTTTATTTCAATCCCACCTCCCAACCTCCAAACCCACTCTCTTCCCATTCGCCCTGGGGAGAGGAGCAATATTGTCTTTGAGACAAGGACGTTGACAGTGTTGCGGCAACATCACCTTTTACAGGGGCAAAAAGAGTGTTTCTCAATGGAGAGCGGAGAAAGTCACATGGGTGTGTTTCCCAGAGCAAGGGTGGAGTGCGAAGGAACACCAGGAAACAGGCCTTTAAAAATATGAGGAGGGCATGCAACAAAGTGCTGCAGCGCAGAATAGTCTTGATTATGGCCCGCTGACCACAACCGTACACTTTTCCAGGATACTTCCATTCCTCTAATTTTCCGTTAAAACTCCAATGGCCAGCTAACGTTCCATGATCTTTGGATATGTTTAGAACACATTGGGCTGCTGTTTTTGAGATTGCCCCCCCCCCCGATTTTCTTTCCTCCAAAAAAGCAAATTAATCCTTGAGGTTCCACCAAAGCCTTCTAATATCTTCCTTCTGGGCACGGGAGGTACCCTTTTGACTACATCGTTACTGGTGGTTGGAGAATTAAGATTTCTAATGAGCATATACCAGCGGTTTCCAAACTCACCACCACCAAAGGCCCCTTGAAGATTGCTGGGAGATCTTCAGAGACCCCTTCATGATCTTTCTGCCTATTGCAGCAATTGTAATCCCACAGATTTACAACTGCAACACGATACAATCGAAGTAGCAAGAAAAATACGTTAAAAATCAATATGGATGTTCAGGGCAGTGGATCTCTGAACTTCAACCACAAATTCAGAGACACGCCATGGACCACCGGAATGAAGCCCATGGACCACTGGTGGTCCACGGGACACAGTTTGGGAACCCCTGGCATATACAAAAGGATTATTTAATTCGGGGGGGGGAGATCTTTTTTGGAAACTGCTCCAGGCACGATCATATCGCAAAGCAGCTAAGTGCACATATATATAATCCTTAGTTTGCATAACATTAACGAGAGAGAGAGAGAGAGAGAGAGGGACTGAATGAGGTCTTTCCCAATTCCTAGACCTAAGGAGAAATTATTGATTGATTATTTATTTCATTTATTAAATCTATATCCTCCTGTCCTCCCAGCAGGAGCCCAGGGAGGCATTTCCCCATTCCGTTACCGTTTTGGAATTTTTGGCTTAATTGCTAAAGCAAATTCCACATTGGCACACGCATAGCTTGACACCGCTTCGGTTCATTTCCCTGTTTTCTCCCTCTCTGTGCGACATGTGCCAATTGATTAAACGCTGCATAACGCGAAGGGGGAGGGGAGCAAACATGATGTCTATGATTGCATCAAGATTGTGGGGTGGTTTTTTTGCATCAAGATTCTGCGTGTGTGTGTTTACCAGCCCATACATCTGCTCCTCACCATAAAACCTGCCTCTGTCGAGACTGCCAGCTTTTGCTTATGACAAAAGTGCAACTGAGCGCCTGCAGAGTTCTCTTCACCAACGAGAATGAAAGATCTAGGTTGGGAACTTCAGGCTCTGGGCCCAAATGTGTTAGCATTTGGAACCGCATGCCGTCAGAAGCTGAACTGTAACAGGATCCCTGTTGAAGGAGCACACTTGACCCTGGGTGCAATCACACAGAGACTCTAGTAGTAGGAAAACAATAAAATGGCATTTGTTAAAGGAAATAGATGTTTGATAGAAGAGATCCCTCATTCTAGCTAACTAAAGTTGGAAGGGCAAGTACTGGCAGAGTAGTCATGGGGATAAAACTGAGGAGGGGGAGGCACCATGCATGCCTCCTTGAGCTTGTTTGAGGATTGCAGCAGGGAAATCAGAGCATCAAAGAGTTGGAAGGGGCCTACAAGGCCATCTAGTCCAACCCCCTGCTCAATGCAGGAATCCCAATTAAAGCATCCCCGAGAGGTGGCTGTCCAGCTGCCTCTTGAATGCCTCCAGGGTTGGAAAGCCCACCACCTCCTGAGGTCATTGGTTCCACTGTCGTACCGCTCTAACAGTTTCCTGATGTTCAGCCAAAATCCAGCTTCCTGTCACTTGAGCCCATTATTCTGTGTCCTGCCCTCTGGGATGATCTAGAAGAGATCCTGGCCCTCCTCTGTGTGGCAACCTTTCAAGGACTTGAAGAGTGCTATCCTATCTCCCCTCAGTCTTCTCTTCTCAAGGCTAAACATGCCCACTTCTTTCAGTTTCTCCTCACAGGGCTTAGTTTCCAGTCCCGTGACTGTCCTTGTTGCCCTCCTCTGAGCCCGTTCCAGTTTGTCTGCATCCTTCCTAAAAGTGTGGTGTCCAGAACTGGACTCAGTACTCCAGATGAGGCCTAACCAGTGCCGAACCAAGGGGAACTAACACTTCACACGATTGGGAAGCTATACTTCTGTTAACGCAGCCTAAAATAGCATTCACGTTTTTTGCAGCCGCATTGCACTGTTGGCTCACATCTGACGCAATCAACCACAATAAACGCTAAGAATGATTGTGATTAAATAAATTACTCTGTGACATTTGAGCGGGTAGCCTCTTCCTGGAGTCACATCAAAGGTGAGACACAGATGCCGCCGGGAATAGGGACACACAGGTTGAACCCTCCCTTTCTCCTCTGTAATGTGAGCCTTGATGACCTCATTAACACAATGACATCACGGCCTTCAGTAATCGATTCTGCAGGTGGAGGTTGGCCCATTGGCTCTGGCTCCAGCTATGGCTGGGCTCTCCTGCCTTCCGCCCCACCGGTCCCAATGGGCGTCAGCCGCCATTGGATTCTGCATGTCATCAGGAAGAGGAAAGGGAGAAATAGACACCCCAACCGACACTGTATTCAGCAGCAGACTGATGTCGCCCCTAGTGTGGCATTCAGCCTTTGATCTGGGAACACGAGCCAAATTTTCATTCACCACCCACTTTTTTTGTTGTTTCAGTACACAGGGTAGAAAACTAGCCCCATCGTAGCTGCACTCCGATTGCAAGACGGCAGAGAGTTCCTCCTTCGTCTCTTGTTTTTAGGTGGCGGAAGGATTTTTCTATAATTTGGAGCAAGGAGAGGAAATAGGGTCATGGCTTTCATTACAGGGCCCCTGATACATTCATCGGTCCCAGTTCTCGATCTTTTTGCAATTTGTTTTTGAAAATAAGTCCTTATGAAAATTCATCCGCATTTGGCTGCAAGTTTTCCCCGAACAGACACACTTCTGCATGCCTTTTCTCCTAGCCTACACATTTTTTTTAACAAAGCAGTTTCCCCTAATATCGTGCATATTTGGACATTATTTTCATGAATCTATGAATTTTCCATGCACACACGTTACCTTACCCTCTCGTATGTGTTGCTGGGCTGGAGAGGCGCATTGCAAAATCCAGAGACATGCAAATTTGGAAGGATGGCTGCGTTCTGGTTCATGTATTGTTTCAGAAAGTGCGAATTCGGTATGTTTGCCTTTAAAAATGCAGTGAATCAAATTTCTCCCTTAGCCCTAACCTCTCCCCCACCCATAGAGCATTATTTGAGACCAGCTTTTCCCACGGATGTGGGTCTGAGTTTTTGTTTTGTTCTGGAGCAATCGAACCTCTGGTACGATCGGGGGAGGAAAACACGGCCCAGATAATCTGCAAGCCGCCACCCTCCCCAATTTCCAGATTTTGGTTTGGACACTCCCTCCCACCCCCATGCAGATCCCTCTGAAGTCGAAGAGACTCGCTCTCTTCGACCCGAAAGCCAGTGCTTGACCTTGACCTAGAACCATGGTGCACAAACGGGGCAGCTTGTCTGGATGCCTGGAAGGTTAATGGCATTTCAATTTGCAAGCTGTAGAAGGAGGTAGGCCTTGTTCTTTCATGTCTGCTAAACACGGCACCCTCAAAGAAGCATAATTTGTAATGTTCCACATGACTTGAATTCTAACTGGCTTGAGCCGTGATGAGTTTCACTATTTACTCCTGTGTAATCTCTCCCTAACAACATTAAAAAATAGACACACAGAGGGAGAGAGAGAGCGGAGTAGTAAATGTAGTTATTTTGCAAGTGACATTTTACACAGGGAGGAGAGGGGCACAGAGAGAAAATGGTAATTTAATGTAGATAAAAGGAACAAATTAAGGAAGTTGAAAAACAGATGCTTTAGAGCAAGAGAGGAAAAATATGAAGAAAGATAAAATTCTGCCTGCTTAGTTTCTGGGCTGAGAGAGAGAGAGGACTTGCTACCATGGAGAGCGTTGGGGTCGTGGATTTTAATTAATAATGTTATTATTATTTTAACATTTCTTTATTGATTGCAAAGGGGGGGGAATATGAACAAGTTTCTGGTTGAAGAGACGCTGGCAGACGGCGCGGGCCGTGTGATGTGAAGTTTCCCCTTCCCAACGCTGACCTTGAAAGTAGCAGCACAGGGCCCGATTCTTTGCTTGCCGGGGGCCCAATTAAAGCACGGGGGATTGCGAGATGCAGAAAAGGTGAAGCTGGGATGGTGCTTATCACCATCGCCTCTTTTTATTTTGTGCTGGCATCCACAGCACTTTTATCAAGACAGGAACACCGGCACTTCATTTTAATTTTTTTTTTAAAAAAGCACTATCTCTCTCAATATATATATTGTACAGCACTTTGAGGGAGGTGTCTGCAATATTAACAGTGGCCTGAGATGTCACAGTGGATCACAGTGGAGGAAGGGCAAGGGGCTCACAGCCTCTCTGGCTGCTATTGGCTTAACTGCTCTGATGTCACAGTAGGCTGCATCAGCAAGAGAAGTCACCTGGAAACGTATGAAGGGCCCCGCTGGATCAGATGCCCGAATGGGAAGCCCACAAGCAGGATCTGAGGGCCACAGGAACTCTCCCCATCTGTAATTCGCACCAGCTGGTGGTCAGAGGCAGACTGCATCTAACCGTGGAGGGAGAACATAGCCACTGCGACTAGTAGCCATTGAGAGCTTTATCCTCCACGAATGTGTCTAATCCTCTTTTCAAGCCATCCAAGTTGGTGGCCACCGCTGCCTCTTGAGAGAGCTACACCCGTAGTTTAACTCTGTGCTGTTTGAAGACACCCTTTCCTTGGTCCTGAACCTTCCAATGTTCAGCTCCAACTTGGATGTGCACAAGTTCTAACGTTATGAAAGAAGAAGAGGGAAATCCTCTCTGTCCACTTTCTCCACATCACGGACAATTTCATACACTTCTACCACGTCCCCTCTTGACTTTTCTAAACTCAAAGCCCATGATCATTTGGCTGCCCTTGTCTGCACCTCCCTGGTTCCTACTGGCTTAGCTGCTCTGATGTCACCGTTGATCCGGGGAAGTCACAGTCTCTCTGGCTGTTATGGGCTTAATGGATGCTGCGCCGGCCTGGTTTGGCAGGAGATGGTATGTCTTCCCTGGCTCCTCTTAGCTTAGCTGCTCTGATATCACCACTGAGCAACGTCAGCAGGGGAAACCACAGATTTTTCTGGCTGTGGACTAAGCTGACTGCTTAGAGGGAAGGGTCACTTGAGAAATGGAAGTTTCAAGGTCCCGACGCTTTGCGCTGCAACCCCCAGCAACTCCAGCCACCAGCATGGCTCATGGTCCAACGTTATGGGAGTTGGGAGTCCAAAACATCCAGCAGTTTGGAGGAAAGCTGATCTAGGCAAACCCTCCATGAAATTCAGCCCCCTTTATCTACA